>NW_027279740.1:0-412500 GCF_046629955.1 Centroberyx affinis
CTTTTTTATTGCATTTTATGGCATTTACAGAGTAAAGGAGTAGCATATGATCAATTGTCAAATGATATCCTCAAAACATTAAACAGCATATATATATATAAATATACATATATACACATACATACATACACATATATATACACACACACACACATATATATATATATATATATATATATATATATATATATATATATATATATATATATATATATAAATATTCACTCTTTAATATTCAAGAGGTACACTGGTAACCTGAGAGAATACATCTGTCTTTCTGAACATGCAAAGAGTTTTCAACTGAATAAATAAATACATAAATAGATCAAATTATTTAAAAAAAAAAGTGAAACTGTTCAAACTGGATCAATCTAAACTAATCCACTGAAGAAATGAAGTTATGTGTGTGTGTGTGTGTGTGGGGGGGGGGGGGGGGGTATACCTTTTGTTGATGCAGGGGGCCATGGTCGGGACCATGTTCCTTCATGCTCATTTCTATGCACTCCACATCTCTCAGAAGCTCAAGGTTTCTCATTTTCGCTCGCGTTTCCCTCTCACAGATTTCTTTGAGATAACTGCGCAGTTTGGCATGCTTTATCTGTGAGCTGAAGGCAGTGGAGAACTATTATTTAAAAGAAACATTATCTAAAGGCATTGTCAAAAATAAGAGCTAGACTTTTCAAAAGAAAAGGTGTGCAATATATATTTATTCAAATCATGTTTTCAAGTCTCATATCAACCTAAGCTTTACTATTTATAATTAACATGTTAACGGTTATGATATGATTTACAGTGAAAACAGGCTGTTCTGCTTAAATGTAAATAAACAGTGAGCCTAAACACATTTTAGTACTACATGTTTTTACAAGATTCGCACAATTTTTCATAATTTTCCCAAATAAAATACTATGCATCTGTACATAGATGACATATGTAGTGAGGCTGATAAAGCTTTTCAGTCAATGATACTGAGTTATCACTATAGGGACTCTCAACTATATCAAATATAGGCTACAACTGCTGCTATCCTGAGCAATTCAGAAGTGATCGATGTGAAAAATGTGAAAGACAGTGGAAATGAGAAATAGAGTGGATAACAACAAAGGCTTTTATTGGTAAGACAGTAATATAGACAGTAACGTTAGATGACTTACATCCTTTTATCAGACATGGAGTAAGCAAACAGTTCCCTCTCCAACTCCAGCCTCCGCTTCTCCCTACACAGACAGACAGGCAGACGGACTGTCACAAACTCAAACTGTAGCAGCATCGCCGTAGTTTGCTAGGCTAATTACAAAGTCGGCGTTGTTAAATGGCTTAACAGCTTACTTCGTAGTAATTAACTAAGTGTAATGAGTATGCTAATGATTAATCCGCTCGACGTATTTGCTAAAAGTTCCAAACAAAAACACGAGCATTAGCTGCAAGTTAGCTAACCCGCAAACGCTAATGTTTCAGTCATGTCAGGTTAGCCTCCCTCGTCGTTTATCTTGCAGTTGCGTGTGCTGTCTGTCTTTTTATATTAAATGCAAAAAGAGTTTTGCCGCTTGCTAACTCCCGTGACGATGCTGCAAAGCCAAGTGTTGTTGTTAGTTAACGCTAAGGGTAGAGCTAAAGTGTAGCTGTAAAGCATGATAAGCTAGACAGCTCTGTCTGAGCTAACTTAGCTTGCTAGTTAGCCTGTTTTCTTGTTGCGGCAGGCAGCAGGAGGCTACCAGACAGAAGAGACAAAACTCGAGCCCGTGGCCCCTGAGAGGCCGTGTTCCCGTAGAAAAGCGGACTAAAACCTCACCTTTCATGCATGCTTTGTTGAATAGATCCTATCTTTTCATAATATTGGTCCTCGCTGAGAGCCATGCTTGCCATTTTCACTCGCTTGGTGCTGCTGCCCGAGAAGAGGAGGCGGGTGAAATGTGTTTACGTTGGTTACCATGAGCACCGCTTCCCAGAAATCCCTGCTGATAAACACACCGACCACGTGGCGTGAGCTCCTCTCCAGACTGCTCTTAACAGCATTTACACACAGGGAAATTATGCTTTTCACAACAGTACAGCGTTACTATCAAATAAAACCTAAACAAGATGAGGTAAGACAAACTGTAGTTGTGCCAAGCAATGCGGGGCACAGCCATCCTAGCTAGGGCCTACATACTCAAACTACATCTGTAAATAATCAGGGAAATGTAGATTTATTTATTTTACATGATATAACCAAATATAAATCCATTTCCAGGATGACGCAGGAGACTCAACAAACTCTGGGTTTGTAATTCAACAAACCTAGCATTTGCTGACAGACTTACTGTATGTCTACATCCTGACTGTTTGGGCTAAATGCCAGCCATCAGAAGGCTTGCTTTGTCTTAAGCTGATAAGCTTCTCCCTCTCTATCAGATTCTCATTCTCATTTACTCTGATGGCTACTGTATCATCCCCTTATCTTGTCACGCATTTTCAAAGTTCACCACTGACAGTTCTCATAATGTCATGTTTTGACTGCAGCAGCACGTCATTTTGTCAAAGCTACAACACTACATGTCCTTTCCTCAGTTCTGTAATTGACAGCCCCTCCAAATGCAGACCCTAATCAAGTAATTTCCCCAATTCCAGTCCCATCAAATTGCTCTTTAGCTGTTGAACTGGGGAGTTTTGTTGTCCCTTTCTCATGCTAATCTCCCCCATTCAGCATCTCTCTGTGAGGCTATTTGTTGTGAAATAAATCCCCTTGTTTGCCTCCTGCATGTATAATTGATATTGTTGCAGGGCTTTTTGTTTGTGCTGTGGAGAGCTGAAAGGCAGTACTTTGGAGGTGATGAAGAAAATGGGACTTGCAACATCGCTGTTCTGGCTGAGCTTATGAGGTTGGTGCCAGTGATCAACCTTGTTGGACGTCATACTGTGTTCTCATGATTATATTCAGTAGATGATGGCTGGCATTATGGACAACATACTCAACCGTTGTGTAATAGGGGTGGGCTTATGAGGCCTGCTTGTGTGACTAACCTGCCTGAAGACCTGAAGGCTTGCTTTACTCCCTCGTAGCTTGTGTAGCGGACAGAGAGCACCATCAAGATGTAGTGGCGCCGTGCCTGAGGACGGCTATTGTGATCCAGGTAAAAATCAAGAGACTTCACTTGAGGTGACAAAGTCTGGAGTCAACTCGTGACTTAAGAAATGTTGGTGAGTATGAGTACAATCACTCTGCATAGACAAATGACACAGAAAACTACAACTCCCACAAGTTACCTCCTACCTCCTGCATACTGTGCTGTTAAACCTCTGATAAATCAGTGATGGTATTTGTTGTAAATTTTTAAATGATTTTATCTTGTTTATATCTTAATTTTTGGATCTTATCTACTTTTATTATCTGTTTTTATTGTAAAGCACTTTGTAACTTTGTTTTTGAAAGGTGCTATATAAATAAAGTTATTATTATTTATTATTATTATGAAGACACCACTCATTCACCAAATTCCTCACAGCAACACTCCCACTATATTTCTTAATTAGTTGGAATAAATAGCCTAAAAGGTGAAAAATAAAAAAGGTTTTGGTTTATTGTAGTGACAAATTAGCTATATCAGTAAATGCATAATAATGACGTGAGACATTTTTCAAATCATAATACGTGGGAACGCAAATTATTATTTTCCCTATTTCTAGTTTTATACAGTGTTATTGCACTGTGCCTCCCTCCCTGCTGCTCCTCTGAAGACATACAATATATATGGTCATTGATATGCCCTAACAGAGGTCACAATTTGCATGAGAATTAACAGCTAGTAAATTAAATTGATATTCAGCGCACATCTCCGTTGAATCTTTCAGACCTTTGTTCCCCTGCCTGGCAGAGCCCATGTTCAGCCGCTAGCCAGTCAGAAACATCTGTGCAGTTAATAATTTGATAAACAGCTTATACAAATGCCAAATTATCTACCCTGAACCTCCCCCCACCCCCCTTGTGTGAGACTTGGAACAGTTGGCTCGCCTCTCTGTGATGCACATGTTGGGTTTATCTGTCTTTTGTGGCTATTCTTCCATTCCTCTGGTTTTCATGGCTCTCCCTTCACTCCTTTCACTATCACTTAGATACTGAAGCAGTGTTTGGGGTTAATTCAAATCCTCAGTTCTCATCTGTGATTGAGAGTAAAAGAAAAATGTCGGCAGGGTTGCCTATTGTGGCAAATTTTGAAAGGAACTTAGACTGTATGATTGAGCATTTATTATCCATTCATATGTTGAGCATTTACAAAAAAAAAGTTGAGAGCAGAAAATAGGACATTTATCAATACATTTTAACATTAACAATGTCGCTGCAGTTCCACTGAGTTGAAGCCTATTGTTTGTCCAGCTCAGGTGTGTCCCGCTGAAATTGCAAATGAAGGTATGACATATTTTCCCAGAGTGCATTCTACATCAGAGTGTAAAAGCTTTCAAGTTCCATGTGTTAATTCAATGGTCACTTGTTTCTGTAATTGGCTGATGCCACCAGCGGAAGAGATTTGACCGGCCTCTTATAATCGTTTCAAAAACTAGCCACTTGTAGTTGGCACAGCTATAGTTTGATTTTCACAAAGTTATATTAAAAAGATTAAATTAGTCCAGATGATGATATTAGTAGTATCTGTGAAAAACCATGACTGATTAAATTTTAAAAAGGATACAAAATGTCACAGAAACTGTATATGTCTGTGTGCGCGCACGCATGTGCCCACATGCCTGCATGCAGTTTATGTGTGTGTCTGTGCTTAGTGTGTGGACATTTTGGGAGTACATTTTTGTCTATGAAAGGACAGCAATTAGTTAAGTGCTGTCAAGTGGATTAAAAGGTGCAACAAATCCCCTTTATAATTTCATGGAAAAGAAAGCTGAAAAAATAAAATGGAATGGAGAAAACAAGTTTCCAATGCTTGCCTTTTTGGCTGAAGATTAAGAAGAAATTTAACACAGAAAGTCTAAAAAACAAATGTCAAGAAGCTGTGTCATTGCTCCTAGTGACAATAATTATCATACATTAAAAATACTGGGAATAGCCCTTATGCAGTATAAATGAGGTGTGACCTTAAGCTAATCTGAAAATTGAGCTTTATGTAGGTATGGTATCTCATCATGAATAATTATGGAGGATGTTTCACGCTCTGAAGCTGCAAGCTCTGTGGGATCTAAAGCAGTTCCCACAAAATACTGTGTTAAAATTATAAGTTATTGTTTAAATCTCCCCAGAAAACCCCAAAAGATTATATCATATGTTCTCACCAATCTAATATATAGATCCAAGACAGATGTTATGTAAAAAGAAAAATTGCATGAATGCAGAATTGCTTGTAAGAAAAGAAAATCTGACTTATACACTATACATGTTTTCTCCTCCATCAGTATGGGTGACTGAGGAAATCAGATTCACCATGATGCTGCACTTGCTGGTTATTTGAATAAACATCAGGCCAGTCTCGAGTGCTGTCTGAGAGGACAATGCTTCAGTGTGGTTTAAAACAAAGACTCCCAGGTCTGACGACAGTGGCCCGTTGTCAGTGCACGCATGTCTTGTGATGTCACAGCTTGTAAAGTGGATTCATTCTCCATCTTCCTTCTCCTTCTGTGTTTTCGCTGCTGTCTCCTTCCCGCGGGCCTGTGCTGCTTTGTGTCATCCAGACTCTTTCCAATCGCTCTCGCACGCGGACAAGCCCTGTAAGTGGGCGAGAGAGGCAGGAAGCAGAGGATCATCTCTCGGTTTGACAAGACTCGGCGAGCCCGGAGTTTGACCGACAGCTGATAGCAGGGTCGGTGTGGCGCCTAGCAGCGGATAAGGGCAGCGTGTGTGGTTGTGGGATGATGAGAGCCATGCTGGCAGGGCTGTCGGGGTCAGGCGTATGACAGCCATGGCTTATGCCCGGTCCCTCAGCGGGCCTCGTCGGCTAGACTGATCCCTGACCTTGTTAAGACAGTGGACATTCCTCCTCCGTGTTTACCGGCTCTAGCTCTGGGCTAGTGAACTGGCTGTCATGCAGCAGGTCACCGCATTGACGTGAACCCATTACTGATGCTGAACTAGGAGCTGGCTTGTGTTGTTTTTGGTCCTGTCTCCCTGTGCATCAATAGCTTGTGTGTTGAATTGATGTATCAACCCAGAAAATGCTCAGAGTTTGTGTGTGTTGTAGCGATATTACACCTCACACACACACATCATGCAGGAGTTTTTAAGTCTATATTATACTACAGCTTACAAGATCATTGCAAAAACACTGCATACACAGTGAAAGCGCAATAACAATACAGAAATGTAGTGATTATGATATCACGATGCTGTATAGTACGCTACAAATATCTGTAACTTTGTGTCATCACTGCAGGAACCAAGCAGCATATCCCTGGCTGTCAGAGGTGACATAGACAGTCTGACAGCTCATTATATGAGCACCTCTCCCCACATCCAAAGAGCCAATCCAGCCCTGGATGGCCCATTTGACCCCCTCCTCCAGGAGAGGCCCACAGGGCACATGTCACATCCACATTAGGGCATTAGGGAGTGTTTTATTTGTTTGCGTGAGGGGCATCCTCTCCTATCTCTTCCCAGGGTCACACGCGGTTGACACCGCCACTGGATGACATCGCGCTTATGTGGGTTTAGTCTTCCAGGTCAAATTATTCTTCAATTTGGACTGAAATTGGGAATGGCAGAGGCAAGGATCAGCTCGGGCCCGGGCTCTCTCCTCTGTATTAAGCCATCACAGTGATGTAAGGCGAGCTCATATAATGAACCCTGTCACCGCTACCACTGCACCAATATCCCCACAACACAGCATGCATATTGATTGCAGATTGTGAGTGCGGGAGCTCGCGTGTGTGTGTGTGCGTGTCTAAGTGTGTATATGTACGTGTGCATGCGCGCAAGCTTGCCTTTTTCCAGCAAGGAGCAGGGGAATCGTGTTACTCTCTGACTGATTAGAAAGCTCATGCATAGGAAATCACGACAGAGACACTGCTCCCCATCTGCCCGCAGTGCAGGTGAAAACAATTTACACATCGGCAGGCTAATGGATACATTCATAGGGAGCACAGACAGAGGGGGAGAGGGAGAGAAAAAGGGAGCAGGAAACGGAGAGGGGTTGTAATGGGCCCGGGCCAATGCAGGCCAGTGGCCCTGGTCAGGCGGCCAAGCCAGATAGCAGCGTATCAGATAACACATAATCACTGGGGTCAGAGACTAATGAATGCGGTCGTGGCCCACCAGAGCAGGCTTTTGCCCGCGCTAAAGACACTTGTAAACAATTCGGCTGGGTGAAACATGGCAATAATATGTTGATTCAGCAGGTAATGAGGTTCTCCCTGAATCAATACCCCCGGCTAACCCCTCTCCCCTGCGGGCCAGTGAAGAGCAGCGAGCCAGGTTGGCGAGCGCGCACCTCTGCCGATGACCTTTCCGTGGCAGTAAGGACACGAGGCAGTCTGAAGAGGACTATTCTCGTATTGCACAAGGCGCTGAGTGTCAGAACTTTCATTCGCGGCAAGCAAATGAACAGGCAGGCGCTGCATGCTAATGAGCGGCAGGCTATTTTCCACCTTTTTTATCTGCACATTATGCTCTTGACTTTGGAGAAGGTGGGAATTAGGTTGGACCTCAGTGTCAGGCTGCCTGATGGCTCCGCTCAGGAAAAACTGGTAATTGAAGCCGATGGCTGCCGCGGAGGAGGTCTGAATTTGGAAATAAACAGTTTCAAGCACTGCACGTCATTTCTAGAGAGATGACAGGGGGAATGGAAATGAGCTGTCTGGATCTAATGTGCTTTCGCAGCAGGGAAAAAAGGGGGCCATCTTTCAGATAACAATTCCACTCATTAGGACTTCAGTGCCACCGTAATGACGAGAGACCAAGTCGCTAAATTCAGAGAGGACAATTAGGAAATGTTGGCACCCAGACAATCCAAGTAAACAAAGATGCATGCCTCTGCATTCTGTATATGTTGCAGTTTGACATTGTGAGATACATCTAATAGTTTTCATGGGGAGTTAAAAAAGGAAAAGCAATAAATGGCCTCCTACTGGGTAATTCTTATCACCGTAGCAACTTTGTCATTATTGCTTGTTTATTAGCATAATGGGAAATAGACCAATTACTTCTCCTCTCATTGGCAAAGTAAGTCATTCGTGTTTGATTCCCTGCTTATTAAAGGGGAATGCCGCTGAATTTTCTTTTATTCTCAGGCATAGTTCAGATCTGGTTTTTGCTACTATAAAATGAAGCATTCGGACGTAAAAGTGTAAACATTTTATGAGAAATTCAGCCTCCCATTACTGTCTCACTGTTCCCCATTCATTAATAGTTTAAAGTCTTACTGTACTGTTGTTTTTGGCATTGGGAGAGAGATGTACATTTTCCATGTTCAAAAAAATAGTTCAAAAAAATAGTTCAAAAAAATAGTTCAAAAAAATAGTTCAAAAAAATAGTTCAAAAAAATAGCCTTAACCCTAACCCTAGAAATAGCACCCTTTAATGTCCATCTCACTATGTATAAAGGACATTTGTGCAAGTATGTGTGTATGTACATACATGTGTGTGTGTTACATTTATCCGTGCCAGTGTAACACCACTGTTACTGTTTACGCCTGTGTAACATTGTGCAGATGTCAGGATCATAATTAATGTTTTGAATTGGTGCAATTATCAAGGTATAGTCATAATTGCAGAAGCTGAAGTGCCAAACTGTAGTGTAGCTGAAGTAAACAGACTGTATGAGACATCGGTGACTTGAAAGCTCATTTTCTCCAGTATACTCCTCTGTATTTTCCACAGATGTGGCCTCTTCACCTTCCTCTCACTTGGCCTCAATCTACTGTACCCCCTGTGGCTACCACCAACTTCTCAGGCTCTGTGAGGCTCTAGACTAGCGCTGCACTGTGTGTGTCCACTGCATTACCCTCCCCTTAGGAGCCAATGCCACTCCCTATTTCAATTTCCAAAGGATTATCAACAACAATGCATTTCCTCAACAATTGTGCAAACTTTTTCCATTCCCCTCCCACACCAACTCTTCCCCCGGTTGCCCAAACAAAGCCCCAAACCCCAAAAAATGTAACTTAGCAGACATTTTAAGCAACGTTCCATGAGCTGAATGACGGTTTCCTCATTAAAAGCTTTCAACATGGCTGCTGGGTTGCTCTCTCTCACTGTGTTAGGGTAAAGAGCTTGTTTATATACTTTCAAATGACAGCAGCAGTTAATCTCTGATGCTTTTTAATGTGGCATCAATATGGCATGTCAAAAAAAAAAAAAAATGCAACCTTCCATGGACGCGGCATGCAACCTTGATGTAGCGGGCGAGACCACAGGGGTTTCTTAGACTCCGATAGCCTTCATGCTCATGAATAAAACAGGGGGTTTAGGGGGCTTCCTGTGCAGCTAATTCACAGTGCCGAGGTTCCAATCTGTTTTTATGGTACTTGGGCGGAACAATTTCTCTTCCCCTGCTTCAGGGCTGCATACAGCAGAGAGCAGATTCTCGGCAGCTCGTACAGGGATAGTAATTTGCCATAATCAATCATTGTGCACTGGTGAGTTCAGTGCAAGCTGAGAGACATGATACTTTCTGGTGTTTCTTCAATTTTATGCAAATAAACAAAGCACAGCCTCTAAAATTGCCCTTCATCTCTAACATTTAAATGCCTGTTCGCATGTAACCACCGACAACTTTCATTTCTAGCAATATGTCACAATGAGTGAAACTAGTGATTGACAGATGAAAGATTGAGTGACAGAAAGACATTGACAGGATTTATCAGCTAAGCTTTAGTGTTGATTTATATAAGTTGTGTATTTGTCATTTGTAATGAAGGACCTTGCTCTCATGTGACCAATGTGTAAACACGTCACCGTACGCTGTAGCACCTCTCGCTAAAACACTAGCCCCCGCTTCTTTGTCATCACTCACTGCAATTAGTAATGAGGAACGCGGCCCTCTTCCTCGTGAGTCCTGTTTGCAGACTCATTACCAGGCCCCGCTGGTTTCTCCAGCACTGAGAGGAAGTTAAACAAAGCGGCACTCACACACAGCCCCTCCGCAGCGACAACAGGCTCCGGACCCATCGCCAAGCGCTGAGAAGTGAAGGGCCTGCGAAAACAAACCACTACGACACCCTTCACTCTCGCTTCTACTCGACCGCACCCTGTCACCATCCAAGCCCGTCACTAGCACCTCAAGCTACCTAAAGAGCTGAGAAAACAAACCGCCACGCAATAAAGCCCCCCTACCTCCCTGTCTTAATTCTGCCATGCAGCTCATCAAGTCACAGATAGGCTACAAAGTGAAGCCATCCCCCCTCTCTTCCCTTTTTTTCTTCTTCATCACTGTGTTTTGATGTGAACTTATTCTACCTTTCTTTGCTCATTCTTCATCACGACAAATACTGAATCAGGTTTTCTTTTCCAGACATGTACACATACTGAACTTACACACGCAAGTCCACGCATACACACAGAAGCGGCTGCAAACATAGAAGCAGATGCACATAGAGGTGTACATGTGCATGCTCACACACACACACACACATACACACACACACGCAGAGGCAGAGGGGACCTAATTAAATGCAGACAGTGGCAGTGTGGACTGGCGTACAGTGGAGCTGGGCCCCAAGCTGCCACAGCAACAGTTCATCTCGGCCAATTAGATGTTGCATCAAAGCCGGGGCGGCCATAAAACGGTGGGTTCACAGGCGACATTGTTGTGTGCGTGGTCAGCAATCAGCGACGTCCCCCGCTGGGATCCGCCGCTGTTGAAGCCGCGGAGAGAGTCACCTGACAACGGCCGGTACGGCAGAGGCCGGCCTGCCTGCTGTGTGATCTTCTCCTAATGTGTATCTGACTGAACCGCAGGCCTCTGGGACGGAAGTAATGCGATGTTAAGGGGGAAAAAACCTGTACCCCCAGCTAATTTTCTATTTTTTGAATCAAAATATGTATATGCTTGATCCTCACAGCCCTAAAGCGTGATGTAACACACCTAATGATGAAATTTAACTACTTTTGTGCAAGTAATTAATCAAACAAGACTGTCGCATCCCTGCTAAATAAGTATTAAAAGGTTTGCTCATTGATTTACTCTCTGTTTGCCTGGGTCATGAGCAAGCCCATAACGATTACCTTCCTGCCATGAAGCTCGAGGTTCATATTTTCTGATTCAACAGTCCTAATTTGCATGGGTAATTTCCCCATTGACTTCAGTGAGAAAATTAGCTCAGCAAATTAGAAAGGGGTTCAGTTTTTTCACCACTGTATTTTTCTGCAGCTATGTATTCTGAGCTCCTTTAAATGAAGTGGAACATTTAACATGTTTTCCTTTTTTTCCTTTTAAGAGATGGATGCCTAATATAATTTTCGCCATCTCTGCCATAAAGAGAAATGGTTATGAAAGCATGAGCGAAAATCTTACTTTCTCCCTACCTAAACAGTGACAATATCTCAGTAACCAGTCATATCATAGTGTAGATATATAGATGCTCCTGAGATTGTATCCAAGTCAGAGGTGAGAGCCAAGAGAATGACAGAAAGACAGAGTGTAAGCAAGAACAAGATAAGAGGCTCTTGTGGTGAACCGGCTGATCGGCACAGGTGCATTCAGTCTCTCGGTCCCAATAAGAAAAAGTGATGGGATCCTCTCTGAGACTGTCCTTCCCTCCCCTCCATCCCAAACCTGTGAATGAGGCGGGAATCAGCCCAGGATGGGTTTCCCAGGATTAGGAGGGGTCAGGGCTGGAGTGCTGCCACTCTCCCTCTCAGCGGCCGAGCCGCAGCTCCCTCATTATACCTGAGGAGTCAAACCATTACCCATGGTGCACTTGGGCCTCTGGGACAGTCCCACCCCTTAGACCATACGGGGCAGAGTGGACTCAGTTCCATTATGGCGAAAGAGAAGCAAGTGTATTTGATACTGCTTTGTGCGCTCGTTATTAATACTGGTTGAGATGGAAGTTTGCGTACAGTCCGCTAATAATATCCTCCAGACGAGGGCAAAACTATATTTGGAAATGGTTTTGAGTATTTAAACTTACTGAGGAGCACTTGAGAGCACACTCTTTCTCTCTCTGGTTCCCTCTGTCTTCTCTCTCTCTCCCTCTCTCTGTCTAAAATGCCTGTGAATGTGCTCATTGTAGGTCACAAAGTGTATTTCAGTACATGGCAAATAGGCCTAGCCTTCACCACACGTGAAGGCATCCATTAACCAATCACATCAATGGGCCTTTGTTAATTTATGTATATTTATTTATATATTTCTTCCTTTCCTTTAGCAAAACATAATTACCGATTATGTAATGTTTAGGCCTGGCATGCTGATTACTGTCCAGTGTTTGAAAGGCTGCAGTTCTTAGTGAATTAGAGAATGATTAGTGCATGGCAAATCTACTTCATTCTAAATATGTTAATTAACAGTCTATGCAGTGGGTGCAGTGGTTAAAAGCACTAGTAACCTCACACAAGCTTCAAATGTAACCACACTCTAAATTGCTTGCCGTGGGTTTCTTTGAAAGGCTATATTTAATTAAATGCCATACAGTAGCCATTTCGGGGCTAATGGAACTTACATTATATGTAAGAGATCTGGTGAGGAGTCACTTAACCATCCATTACGACTCTGGTTTCAGCACTGCCGCATGGTTTTCTTAGTTAGCCACGTGTAAATGATGGGGATTAAATCAGCACTCTAATACAATTTGGCCTAGATATGAAAATTGAGGAGCTTGCTATTTTTGTAAACCTGCTCCAAAATTATTTGAGCAGGCAAGCTAGAGTTTGGTGATTGATAAGATTTTTTTTCTAATTTGGTATATTGCATTTCAACATTCCATATTATCTAAAATACATTATGTGACTGTTCTCTCATAATAGCATTGATTAAAACGTGAAATATCAGTATAGTATACAGAAATCTCAATAAAAAAAAAAATCTTTGGATTACATGTAAGATCCAGAGTTTGTTGAGGGGAAAAAAGCTTTTTTGAATCTATGTAAACACAAGACCAATCCAGTAAGACTGAGTGGCTCTTCAGGACCACTAACAGAGCACAGAGCCACCTAGTGTTAGCACTCAACACACAATAGACTCCTCTAGTATCCTCACATCCAGCACTCCCTGCACTGGATGGCCGGAAAACACACTGATGTACCAGACACCGCTGGACACAAATTTGTTCAAATTGCTTGCATGAAAGTTTTAATTAAAATGAATTCTAAGATCTTACAACACAGTTTGGGCAACATGCAGCACTGTAGGCTGTTGACTTTATCTGGTGTATGTGGCTATGTGTTCTGCGTGGACACTGTCAAGTATCATGGCTCAATTTCTGAATACATTTTAGACATGACAATAATACATAGGCATACATAGAATTCCTTCTTTCATTGTGGCATGCTGCCCCACTCACCAGTGGCAGGGTGTTTCATAGCTTGGTTAAGGGTGCCCCCACCTGGCCAACAGCACACCAATCTGTTGACATGTTGTGTGAGCCAGTGTTTCTGTGGTTATTCCTACCCCACAGCATGCTCAACACTAAGTCCTACTATGAAGGCTGGTTATCAAATAATATGGATTGTCTATGTATATAAGAATGCATATTTTCCAATTACATAAGGTGGTTTTGATGGTGGTATTGATCTAATTTTGTAGTAGTAGATTTGTGATCATTAGTGTTTATAATGTGGACTTTTAGGCTATAGAAAACGTTCAGGAGGTCTAGAAGATTTTCTTTTGTCGTCAGGATTTCAAACATTTACATAATCTTTCTCTCTCTATCTCTCTCTCTCTCTCTCTCTGTCATACACACACACACACACACACTTCTAGGGTCCATGCAGCAACAGTTGTTTTGGGGCAGTCTCGGCGTATTTGGGTGAAATAAGGGTGGCGGTGTGCGGCGGTGTAATTTGCAGTCTCGTCGGAGGAGCCCATTTCCGTGTGCGTGGTCACTGGGTCCCGGGCTGCCGTTCATCAGTATGGGAGTCTATGAGGTGAGGAGAAATTGTAATGATGGACACTGAGCGGCGGGAATCAGCTGCTCAATAAGGCCCCCTAATTGCTTAGCAACAGTGTTCCAGGGGCTCTCATTTGAGATCAAGAGTTTAGTGGACTGAAGACTCCGCTTTGGAGAAATAGAGCTTGTGCCATTAGATAAGACGCCGGAGAGAAATGGGCTCTATCTTCTTCTTCCTCTGTGCCCTCCCTCCCCACCCCTCCACCCTCTCTCTCTCTCTCTCTCTCTGTCTCTCTTTCTCTCTCTCTCTCTCTCTCTCTCTCTACCCCCCCCCCCACCCCCCCCCCACCCACATCGCAACCCTTCCCTACCAGGATGATTATGTTACCTTTCAACTGCATGATGTATTCAGTTCACTAGATTATTTTCTGTCATCTCAGTTAATTGAATTCTGTCCATCACATTTAGATGTTTTCGCATTTGCATAAAGGTTAGAGTGGTGAAGAGTGTCAAACTTCAATTTAGACAATGTCACTCAAATAAATATACTGGCCTCTCTCTCTCTCTCTCTCTCTCTCTCTCTCCCTCTTCTCTCTCTCTGGAGGTGGGTATTTACGGATTCTGTCTGAATTTAAATAGATCTGTATTCCTGGGATGTGATGGCTCTCATATACATGTAAATATGAATATGAAAATGACCGGATGGCTCTCTGATACGGGGTGCATGACTGTGTGTGTGTGTGTGTGTGTGTGTGTGCGCGTGTAAATCTTTTCAATAATCTATGTGTGCGCACAGATTTGATTGCATGCGTGCGCTTCTGTCCATGTGGCGGCTGTTGTGGTCGGTTGGTGACACACAGACAGCATGTAGGCATCACTATCCTCTATAGAGGCTCTCAATAGGCGCTTCGTCCTACTCCCCTACTCATTGTCAAGTGCCTCTAACGGCCAAACTACAACCGCCATATGAAAATGTAGGGCCGTGGTGGGAGGGCTAAGAGAAGGACCTACCCGAATGTGAAGAAGACGCATGCATACACGCGCATTCACACCCACGCACACACAACCATATGTGCACATGCAATTAGGCACGGACATACCCGTGTGTTTTACACACACAAACACACGCTCCTCCATTGAGATTTTAAAGCAGTCTCTCCATGGCAGGCAATCTGTTAAATGGCTGCGACTGACAGAGGGAAACGGGGCATAATAACATGTCACACAATGAAACATAGGAGCGAGGGGGAGAGAACCAGGCTTCCCTGACAGACAAGAAGACCCGGGCCAATTCACATTTAATAAGTGTCCCGGAATATCCAATTATGTTTGCTTTTGAAAATTGATTCATGTGTCTTTAGCAGCAATTTTCATATTAGCCTCTTTCAAATAAACATCTATTAGGTTTATGTATCACATTGGCGTGTGGCGACGGAGCAACCAGAGCTAAAATAAGTCTGTGTCAGTTAGTCAATAAAGGGGAGCGCGAAGACGACGGACAGATTAGAGTGCTTATCTCTTTTCATCAACTCTGAATGCCGGCTGAATTGAAGGTCAATATCTGAGGATTCTCCAAGCCGAGCAGGTGTCTAGAGAGTATGGATTGGCTAGTGCTCGCAGCGCCTCTGTCCTTCTTTGTGGGCAGGCCAGGGCCAATTTCAAATGTGTCAAAACTGCATTTCAGCCAACCGCTCCCCGGACAAAACCGCCATACATTATACTATACTCTTAGTCTGTCCTCTTCAACCCTCCCTCCCCCACTCTGGTCTTCGTCATCCTCCCTTTCCCCTCGCCATCTCCAAGCTCTCTCCGGTTCGTCTAGATATGTCGCACCGTGGTCTTTTTGTTGTGACAGGTGACACAAGGTGTGAGTTATCTGCAGAGGCTTAGGAAATGTTGTCGACTGAGAGACGAGCCGAGGTCTGCTGGGGCTATTATTTATGATAAAATGAAAGACAATGCCGTGCTGGTATTGACTGGGGTGTTTGCAATCTTTCTGGTGGAAGAGATGCAGGCGGATTCCTCTTTTTGATTCTAAATTAGAAAGCACAAATATGGGGGGAGATAAGTACAGAAGGCGAATGCATCCCTCTTTTCAATAGGCCATCTGTTTATAGCCATTTTCAAGGTTGTTCATTATTGATTACATCTCTATTTCTCTTCCAGAGACACAGTCAAAAAAAAAATCCCCACTGTAGATAAAGAACTATTTTAAACTTATTCAGGCAGTGTAGCATTCTTTTTATCACACACTTCTTTTCTCTCTCCCGTGTTGCAGTGAATGCAGAGGTTTTCTTGTCGGAAAATGGTCAGTGGAAGACCAATAGGCCGCGGACGGGGCAGATGGCAGTCCGGACCCTCCTCCTGCTCCGCGCTGTTTGTGTTTGAGCTCAGGACTCTGTTCAAACTCCAAAATCACACACACAAAAAAAAAAAAAACAGTGGATAAAACAACATTGGCTCTCGCGTGGTGCGGTGCCACACACGAGCGGAAAGGAGTGTATGCAGAATGTGTGTGTGTGTTTGGGCTTGGCTACGGGGCTGTGGAGGTGGCGCTCGTATATTGAAGGGTCTTGTCCAGTGTGTCGGAGGGCCCTTTCGGCTACTCTCCTCTCAGACAAAGCTCTGGTGAAGGGGCTCACTCCAACAGGACATGGCTGCTGGGGGGAGAGAGCAGCAGCAGCACTCCAGACCCCACTCCCCCTGCAGGAGGAGACTATCTGAGCCACCTAGTCCACTCCTCAGGCTGGCCGACACCCTCCACCGCAGCCACCTCCGGCCCCGGGGAAGGCCATATCTGACCTTATCTCAGCATGTGTGTGGCTGTCTGTCAGCACACATTGGTGGAGCCGCAGAAAAACGCGGAGAGTGCGGGAAAATCACAACGCTAAAATCTACACGCCGCAAAACGATCCCGTCTTAAAACTCGCTATTAGAAAGTTGCGAATAGCGTCGGGCAATCACTGGTCTGAGAAAAGCGATCTCGCCATGGAACAAACTGAACCGAGTCGTAGGTAGAAATGAATTTGTTTTGGCGCTACAAATTAAACCGCATAAGAAATTCATATACTTTCACAGTGCTGAATAAAAAGAAATTGCCTGCTGAGTATCACGAGGGAATGAATGGCTCGCTTTATTTGTGTACGCATCTGTAATGTTATTGTGGCCATTTTTATTCATGCCGGCAAAGTTGTGAGCTCACCCTTGGCTTATTTTTACATGGTAGTCTTTCGCCTGCTCAACGGGAGAGCCTAGCGAGCTGCAGATAGGTCCTTTCAGATGCTCACAAAGGCCGCTTCAACAGCTTTTTGTTGCTGTAACTACCTCTTTCTTCCTCACATTCCAAATATCTTTGGTTCAAACCTGGTGGCCTTGATGGACAAGGTTCTATGGAATCAATCGACTGCTTCTCTCAGAAGATCTTAACATGGTTTAATGTTGGCCTTGCCACATTGTCCTTTTGAGATATAAACCTCATACGACTTACGCCTGAGATCCGAGTTTCTTTTCTGAGGGTTTTTTTTGTGTAGAGTGGATTTCAGAGAGGCCTCACTGTGGGGAAAAACACAGCCAGAGAGAGAGAGGAGCAAGGCTGAGGCATATTGTTCCTGCTAATAATGGATGACAGCATACCTCAAGTATGTTTGCGGCTCATTCATTCAGTGTAATCAAAGAAACATCTTTAAATCAATCATCTTTAATTTATGTTGAACATTTCACACAGACGTGAGTGCTGTACGAGTGTGTGACTATTACATGGTAATTCATATATTTCATCCATCATTATGTATTTGGGTTTTGCAGTAATTCACACATAGAATTTTTCATTTTCCATTTAATGTGATAAATACACACATAGATTATTACTGGTGACATATTTTTTTGGCTATACTCAAAAAAAGGCACAATGGCAGACTGCAAAAAAATACACACGTATATGCTTTTTGTGAGTTATTTTTTCAGTGTATTTGATCAGATGCCAAATACACCTGTAAATTGTTTTTTGTCATGTGCAGCAGGAAGCATTGTTAGTGAAACAGACAGCTATTCACGGTGGACATATGTGCGAAGCCCCATCAGCGTCTACAACCTCTCCCTGCTTCAGTAAAACAGCAACATCTGCCTTCAGTTTTTATAGCCGACAACATATGTCCCTTCTTTGGTGACAAAGCTGGCTGAGGCTCTCACGCTGTTCCTGTCCCCTAGTCCAAACATACATCTTTAGATACCTGTCAGCCTTTATTATTCCGTCCTCTGTCGCCGCAGATAAGGGAAGTTAAAGTTTAATGAAATGCAGCCCGGCTACAGAGGCCCGTCTTTCATAATTTGTCACAGGCTGGGTGCTGGGAGCCCACTGCTATGTAAACACAGAGGCAGTGGTCACGGCCATTACTTCTAAATGACGGCACATGGACAGAGTGGCAGAAATGTCACTCTCTCCACCAGCCATTTTTCTGTTGTCGCCTTGCGCTGCACTCCCCCATAAACCAAGACAGAGACAACAAAATATGAAAACACAAATTCTAATAAAGCCCATGGTAATGTTTTTGTGGCAAATTACCCGCAGAAACTGGATCCAAATGCAGTCATTTCGCGTCTGTATTTTCACATAAAATTGATAGCCAGCATGTTTGTCAGGCTGCATTCAGGGTAGCCTTGGATGCTAGAATGACTCTACAAAAATGGCCATGGTAGCTGTAGGTGAGATAAGTGTTTAAGCTTCCAAAGCCCCGCAGGAGTGTGACACCCTGTACTTTCAGAGACTCCAGCCGGCACACAGCACCTGGGGTAGAAAAGACAACCCATTCCCGGTCTCAAGCACTAGGGCCACAGCACTACTTACACCGCATCCACCTATATAACCCTAATGGGTAAACGAAGATGGGTCTGCGATGCCTGCAGCTACGGTGGTCAAGGAGCTCCGATGCACTCTATATCATTGGGCTGAAGAGTCTTACAGCAGACTGCCTTTGAGTATCAGCGCTAAAAGGAGAAATGCATGTCTGATCACAAGCTTCTAGTCTATATCCAGACTGCAAAAAGCAACGGGAACATTTTATGTGTGTTGCTTGTTGCTGAAGGTTTTTATACAGAGATGTTATAGGAAAATAAACAGCAGAATGGTCATCATCGGTTATTGTAAAAATATGGGAGTATTATCAGCAGTGCAGTTCATTTGGTCGTAGACAAAGAGCTGCACAGTGTGACATAAGAGAGGAGCACCATCCCTCTTCACTGGTTTGTTCTGCACTAGACAGAACTCTAGGAAACAGCTTATTCTGCCACTTCAATTTAGAGCTCCATTTTAGCCTGGACTGCAGTCTAGCTGAGAGCAGGGGTCCACACACCCGAACAGACACACACACACACACACACACACACACTTCAGCCGTTGATGTCTTAATACTGGCAGGATCTAATTTAGCTGATCCTCTGACATTTATCCTTTAGGTAAACTCTAGCCCTCCCCTCTCCGTCCCAGTGGCACCCGTGCCAACAAAACAGCGGCGGCATATTTCAGAGCACCCGCTTCACACCTCAAAGTGCCCTCAGGAATACTCAGTGTCTCCACTCAGGTTTCTGGTGGAATACCCCACGGTCGATGTTATTTCTCGGTCCCTTTGTGATCAGGCGCAGGAAGTTAACCGAGAGTACGCTCTCGATCAAAAGAGGCAGGCTTTTTATTTATTTTTGGCTGCGGCCATTTTGAGGTTGTGCAGAGATTGACGGACAGCAATACACAATAACGTATGCACTCACTTATGGCAAGGCGCACCAACAAAGCTGTTGAACAGACATGCGCAAACACACTCAAAGGGAGGTGGGCCGTGTGTGTGTGTGTGTGTGTGTGTGTGTGGACTGGCTGGGGCTGTAATCAGTAGCTCTGTGACAAGGGAGGGAGGGGGTGGCTGGCGGGAGGGACAGAGGGACAGGAGTGATAACAGATTGAGCGACTCTGATAAACTCTCCTCTAATGGTTCTGCCTGTCCCTCTCCCCCTTTTTCTACGGCACCTATTTAGTGGAGTCTTTCACTGGCGGCGGATTAGAAACCTGGATAAGGAGAAGCAAACACTGGCAGCTTCTCTGAGTAAGCAACAGAGAGAGGGAGGCAGAGGAAGATAGAGAGAATGAGGGAAAGAGATGGGAGGAGGAGAGACACGAGGAGAATGAAGGACAGAGGGAGAGCGGCAGAGTGGGAAGGGAGCCGGGAGAGGATATTCAAGGAGTGGCACTTACCCGTAGCCATCCATCGTTTCTCCTTTCCGTTCCCCTCCCCAACCCCCCGCACGCGTTTTATTTTTGCCTTGCCGGCCCTCGACGATGCAGTAACTGCTTACGGAGCGCCGGAACTGCTCTCTGAGCCTGGAGTCGATGATGGGTTCAAGTGGCGGGTTGCAGGTGGTGTCAAACACTACCTAATTCTGTGTGGTTAGCGGCTAGGCGTGACACGTGCAGGACAGTGTAAACATGGATTAGGTTGATGTCTCAATCACAGCATGGCAGACTGACAGACAGGCTGCTCTGACAGAGGCGACAACATGGGGAAACTGCTCAGGGTTCATGTGGGGGCTCACAGCGCAGAGCGACATCATGCTCTCGCTGGTCAAAACACAAAACTCCTCCATATTGTTTTCAGTGTCTGGATTTTTGTGGATTTATTTTGTGCTGTAAGAAATAATAATCAGACCAAATCATCAAATTTAGTTCAGTCAATTAATTTGGCTGTGTGAACCTACCACCCTGTGTTTTGACTCACTCAATTAAAGATCCACAGATCAAATTGTAGCATACTGTTATAATGTGATTTGGTATTTAGTGACTTATCTTAAAAGTCTATTACAAAGAAGCTAACTTAAAGCTTCATCTCTAGTCCAGAGAATGTATCATTTGATTAAGAAATGGTTTTTTTTTTACAATTTGAAATGCTTGGAAACTTAATGCTGAGAGTAATATTGACACAGTTAAAAACAAGTTTGCTCACCTTAAATCACTGTCCAAGGTAAATCAACTGCAAACAGTATTTGTACTGTAGATTTGGCATGCATAGATTAAATGCATTGCACTGTATATTACTGTATATTACTTAGCATATATTGTAATTTCTGTTAAACATATGTCCCTTTTCTTTATGGACAGTAACATTTTGATAATAATGAAACCTTACTGTTCAGTAAAGAACTACATACTGTACTTATTAAGTGAGATATTTCATTGAATATGGATGGACAGAGCTCCCCGCAGCCGATCGACCGTTCAGTTGAGGGAAGACTCAGAGCAGAAAGGCATAATGTAACCGTGGAAAATAAAAGCAAATAATTACATGCAGCTTTAAAGTCTCTGTTGCTGCTATACTATACTAACAAATGGAAAATTGCATACTTAGTAGGCTGTGTGTGATTAAAATAGTGTAATTGTGTCTATTGCATTTATTCACTGAACAAGACATTGTAAATCTGACAAACTAATTTGACGCTGACCTGACACAATATTACTAATACTGTACATTAATGAAATGCTGCTTCTGCTGAAATGTGTCCATGAAAAGGATTTAACATACCCAATGGAGCTGGAAGTTGAAACAGCAAATTTTTTTTTTTTACAGTGTAACGGGTTAAACTATTTCACAGACAACTAATGACTTCTACCACAATGTCTCTTTTCAGATTGTAAGAATACTAAGCAGTTAAAGGGCCACTCCAGACAGCTGGAAAAAAAAACACGATCTTTAGTGAAACTCTTGCCACAGTGTCACAGAAGGAATAACACAAATTGCTATACACTGGTGGCAATTATGTTGAGTAGCATCCTAGTTGACAGGGTCGTCTTTCTCCACATGGAAGACAACGTCATGCTTCTGAGGGCCAGTGAGCAGCTTCTCTCAGCCTCACGCTCTGGTGTCAAGTGCTGCAAACAATATGCACTCACAGAAAGCACTGCTCGACTCAGGAGACGACATGCTCCAATGATTGTGCCTTTGCCACAACTATTTCTGATTGACAAAGGCCCATGTAACTCAGCATTGACTTTACCTCACAAGCCGGTATCTCCGCACATCTCAGCGCGAGAGCAAACAAACGAGCAGTAAATAACTTGTTCACTCGGTCCCCGCAGGCCGTCAATCAAACGGACAAGTGTACACTACGCTGCGTTAGAGAGCTCAGAGCTGAACTAATCCAGTAAATACGACGAAAGCCCCAACCTGAGAGAAATCCTGTGTGGAGATCCAGTCTCAAACCACAGGAGAAAAGCTGGGAACATAGCAATCTAATGACTCCAAAGCAGCCATGAAGTGTGAAATCCTACTCTTTCCTAGGAACAGCTGAGCCTGAGATGTGAGATGGAGCCAGTGACGTTCTTGTAATAGATAATCATATTTGTTGATTCACTGAGTGGAGTCATTAGCTGGTGAACAAGTCACTACCAGAACTATTAGCCATTATAGTGGAAAGCCACGTTGAAAAGGACGTCACTTGAAATTCATATTAGCTAAATGAATACAACTGTTCTTGGGGACTGAAGTCTTTCAATAGTCATACTCATCATACCAATGCATTACACTGAACAAAAGAGCTAAAGACCAATTATTGAAAGATCCCCAACAAACTAGTGAGCTAGCTAAATATTGTCAACTCCAGCCAAATTCCCAATCTGCTTCTATTAATTAAGCCATTTAATCATCCACCAGACTAATTACATAATTAAATCACTGCCTCCTGGGTGCTACTGATGTGCAGTGGGCAATCTGGCGCAAAAATACCACTCATCAACAATGTGGGCTGGTCGATAATGGTAATGGAATGGCTAGGACCACAGCAACTCACCAAGGACAACTTGCTTTGTAAATACACAATAGGTTATGGTTAGCGTTTACACACCATTCTGATATAATCCCACAGACAGTGGAGCGAATGTTGGGAAAGAGATTTCACGCATATTGTCAGAGTAGAGAGTATTAACAATGCCTGTCTGCAATTTTTTTTTCCAATCACATTGTGCTACCACTCACATTAAATAAGCTATTCAGATATACTGTATGTACAATTCAAAGTGTCAATCAAGAAAAAAACTACCATATTGGTTCTCCACTAATTCTAGCTAGCAAAACATGTATGACCAGCAAGTACACTTCATCTTAATCAATTTCAACAGTTTTTTTTTTCTCCAGATAGTAGGTGTTATTTGAACACACAGTACTTGAGATAGTGTATTCGATCAATTTAAGATTCACTTGGGGTGCCTATAGGCTGTGAGAAACACTTCAATATTTCACTCCCTTTAAACATCTCTAAAATCTATTTTCTTCATTCCTACACAATGTCAAAATTGTGTTATTATCATCACATATGGACAATTTTGTTTCAATAAATTAGATGAAAGGGTAGGACTTTATTTATAAAAAAAAATAACAGCATGAACTAAAACCCAAAACCATCATAAAAAAAAGCAAATTAACAATGGAGATTTTGATTCCCCAGCAGAAAAGACACAACCCCCTCATCCAAATACAACAACAAGCTGTAACCAAGCCCTCCAATTTAGCACAGCCGTGGTCAGTCGTCGTGAGTGTGACCGGCACAAACACCTTGTGTGTTGGCATTGTTGGTCTGCTCGTCTCAGCACGAGACTCGGCGGCTCCAGCCAAGTGTTTAAATTCCTGAAGAGCCTCCAGAAGAAATTAGTATGTAATGGCCACACTCTGCAAGAAGAAAGACCCATTATGGCTTTCCACTGACTGTACTTGGCTTTCATTTGTGAGCTAAATGGATGCGCGTGAAGGTGAGAGTTCACTAGCCATTCAAGTATTTGGCTTTAACAGGCTCCAGCACTCTTGCTTTAATTCAAGCAGAAGGACAAGTATGAATAATCGCTCTGGATAAGACTCATCAAAACCAGCAGCGTGAGTCCCCACCACCACTAACCCCCCCCCCCCCCTCCCCCCACCCTCAAAATGGCTGCTGAAGCTTAATGACAAAATACCATTTACATCATGCCTTTTAATTTGCAATTTGCCAGCTTTTGTCGCTGCTATCTGATTTTGGTTTGTTTGCAGCGCACTGTATTATTTTGATGCAAATTTTCCTCCCAGCTCGTCTCAACTGGTTCTAATTTCACATTTGTTTATCAGGGCTAGAGAAAATAGCTGGGGAGAAATGGGTAGCTCTAATCAATGTAAAATAGAACACAAAATATCCAATGATTACAAATCCACGAAGGCTGGCACAGTGCGCACAGGATTGAGCTTGCAGCATGCAACAGCCCCTGTTGTATCATGGAGACAAAGAGACCACACCCAGTTGACACTGTGGGGATGACTTGTAAAGAATTGAGGTTTTGGGGAGAAATGTCTTTTGTTGGGCCCATAATAACCGAGGAGTGAATGGTTTATTTAAATACACAGGAGTGTACGGCCAAAACTGCTAATACGAGGCCCCAAGGGTGTTCGTCTCATGTAATATATGCACAGGCTAATTTATTACACTAGGACTAATTTCCATTTCTTGTGCTTGGAGTTGCCTTGCTAATTATGGAATGTTTTTTTCCTTTTTACCATTTTTTTCTCCCCGTTTCATAATTACGCATCCACATTCAGGGACAGCATCTTTGCAAATGAGATGAGGCCTTGCCATTTGGCATTCACAGACCCCCACACCCAGGTGAGCCCACAGCCCACACAGGGCATCAGCAACACTCCCTTTCCTTCCAAAAAACACCCACCCTCCCAATCACCAGTCCTTGGATCTTTGATGGGCTCTACCCCCAGAGCTGCTATGGCCATCTCAGAAATATCAGATAGGCTGGTGTGTAATTAGACTTGGGACTTTAATTAGGAAAAGTTAACTGTCAGATGAAAGCTGTCACATCTGTGATACGTACTGCTGGTTCAGTGCATGGATCCCAGGGGGGTCTGCATCAAAAGGCCCTTCCCTGCTGAGCAGGCCCACTCTAGCATGTTCTCATGCGCCAAATCAGGCCCTCTGAGTGGCAGCGGATGTGAGGGGATGGAAAAACAGAGGCGCAGACACGAGTTAACTGCAAAGGAGAGACGAAGAGGAGGAGGAAGAAGGAGAAGGGAAAGGAGGGAAAGAGAGAAGAGGGAGAGAGAAGAAAGGGAAAATATCGCAGAGCCGCTCGGCTGCTTTTTTGTCTCTCGTTAAATGGAGAACACGGCACAGACACAAAGGGATCTGAGGGAAAACAATGTCGCTTAACAAGACATCACTGGGTCATCATTAGCAATTTGTTGTGGGCATAATTTTCCCCTGCCCCTTGCATAATAGGTGCCCTGGGATATTGCCGGCGCTTTTGTGTGCCCTCATTTGGCTATTTATTTACTTGGCTCGTGTCACAAAAGAGATCTGGCCACCTCTAGCGAGAGCCAAGATAACACTGTTATGGCTCCACATCACAGCCCTATTAAGATGGAGCTCCTTTAATTGACTCCCCTAGCTCATTGCCTGACCTGGAGTCTTACTGATCCCACCCAACCAATAAGAGGCGTCATCTCACACACCGAACTCAGCTCACAGGAATGTGAACTTTTTGTGCAACTTGTTTTGGCTGTCGTCGTTTCAAATGGCCTTGTTATTGTGTGTGCTCTTTTGTTTTGGTTTATGCATCAACTTCTACATTACGCTGATAAAAGAATAGTTGCGATCGAACATTCTATATTTTGATTGAGTTGAGTTGCGCTGTCTCTCCTTTCCGTCTTGCTCTCTCTCTCTCTCTAGCGGAAAAAATACAACAGCTGCAAACTGCTGTAGCAGTGTTAAATATGGTGAAACGGCTTGACAGATATCACTGCCATTAATCACAAAAGCGGGGAGAGAGAAAGCCTTATAATTTCATTGTGTGTGTTTCCTGTTTACCCATCCCCACAGATGGTACTGCTGCCAGCGCTCCACACAGAAGCTCTCACACTTTTGTTCCATCGCCCCCGCGCTCTGTGGCCCTTTTGTGACACTGTAGACATTGAGCTGTCATTTACATTCAATAGACACATACACTGGGGATGGATGGATGGTCCAACGGATGGATGGCCCAAGTCATGACAACAACGCAGCTATTTGGAAAAACAGTCGGCAGTATTTCTGGAAATGGGAAGAAATTGATGATGGCTCGCTGGGTTCAACACTGACAGACTGCGACGAGTACAATGAGGTGCACACACCCTCTGAGGAGCCTCTGACTTCCTCCACACACACCCCTTTTTCCACCCGTGCTCTATCATTCTTTTTGAATGAGTGCATGCACATTAGTGTACAGTCTGTGGTGTAAATGTAATACAGTTGTGCTTGTTGTTGAGGAAATGATAATCAAGTATTTGACCTTTGTAACTTACAAGTGGCTTAGTGTTACACTGTGGCTTATTGGTGGCCTTCAGACTAATGCAGTACAGCATCACCTTCTCCCACTATTTTGCTGTAATTGTTAAGCCTTCAAGTCAGGCCTAAACAGCTCTAATGTATTCTGTCCATAGCATAGCTGTAATTTGCATGAATTTGTCAGGCTTAACAAAGCCGGGCTGCTTTTCCATAGTCCTTCATGGTGAGTGTGTTAAACGTACACACATTCACACAGCAACCTGTGTGTGTGCATTGACATAAAGCTGTGCCGTGGCAAGGCCAAACGGGAAGATAGTGAAATCGATTTCCACATTGTATTTCACACCCTTTCATCAGGCCCGGCCCTCATGGCTGGAACGCTTGTGATTTCAAAAGCACTTAACATACGCCAGCCCCTTTGTTCAAGAAGCAAACTACTTCTGAGGAGACATCAATGCAAATAAAACCAACTAGCAGAGCGAAGGGAAACTCGAGCTGAAGAACAACCAAATTACCCGTAGTTAATACGTCTTCATTACGATTTTTCTCTCCCTCTCTCCGGCACACCAAAGATTCTCAGCACTAATGATTTTCTGGGTATTAAAGAGGCAGCCACTGCTGTCACTCTGGATATGAAACAAGAAAACAGATTATTGTCGAGATCACCCACTGTGAACACCCGAACGATACTTAAAAAATAATGATGTTCTTAACCATACTCATTAACAGCACAGTGCAGGAAAGAACAATACTCTCCTCCAGGAAAGCCAAACAGATTTCAAATTAGAGCATAAAGCAGAGACGCAATCAATTTGGAAAAAAACACTGAAGGTAGAAACAAAGCATTCGGTGTGGTAATATTCTGTTCCCACGCACAAGGACTGTGTAGCAGTGGCTTAAACTTACTGAACATTTGGCCATGTTTATTGGTGAAAACTCTGCATCTTTTGTGCTTTTTTAATCATAGCTAACGCATTAAACACATCCATAGAAAATAAAACCCCATATAGTAACTTGCTGAAACAGATGTCGACTACCTACTGTCTGCACGATGCACTTGTAGTCAATGCCAAGCACATCAAATCAGCACAATGAAGATTATAGTTCCCTCAGTGTTCTTCGCTTCAAACATCTTCTGTATACTCATATTTATATACATCTGTTATATTTTCCTTGACACACTGCTGAAAATAATTGCCACCATACTGTAAGTAGAAAAAGTAGCTGTCGGTGTGATTTTGTATACTGGGGTGGCATGTGACAGCTGCTTTTTCATTTGCCTAATTTAAAACTGAGTATAGACAAAGTTTACTGTTCACAGCTTGACGGGAAGTCCATCTCAACGAGTTGCCAATAAATAACTGAGACCTAATTCCCTTTTGCATAGGAGAACGATTCAAATGTACAAGCAAATAGACAGTGAAGGAAGTTCAAGGCTCCGTAAGTCAAGCCTTGTTATGGAGTACTTTCCTGAAAAGGACAACTAGGGACACAGTGGGATTGTTCAGTTCTTGCCCAGCCAAAACGATTCTTTGTCAGCCAGGCATAAATAACATAGTGTTGATTGTTCTGTCAAAGTTAATCTGACAGCTCGGGGAAGCAGTCATTTATCTAATGACAGAGTTTCTATGACGACAATCGATGCCTCCACCAGCTTGGGGATGGAGGGGTGGGGACGAATGAAAAGGCAAAACATTTACTCGGTGTTAGCTGAACACAATGCGAGACGTTCAGAAATAGGCACAGAGACGCTTTGTGGCGATGTGCGGCTTTGTCCGTAAAAGGTATCACTAATAAATTATTCTCTGAAGTTGGATCTCAAACTGAAATCAGCACTCATAAAGGCCTGCGTAGTTTACAGCACCAGCACCAACACCAACAGTTTGATGTGAACAGTGAGATAATGGTTGTATTGCTAATGGTCGTCTTCTCTTTGAGACTGGGGTGGGTGCGTTCCACTCCAGGTGGTCTTTTCCGAGACCTAGCTTCTTTTCGTGGTCGAGTTCACTCTTTTAAATATCATTCCTGTGAATAAGTGAGAAAGAAAAATGATCAAACTGATGACATTTTCGCAGTTTGCGGAGAGTGGGTGGTGTGTGCTGCGGCAGGGAGAAGATGGGAGAATAGTTAAGCAGCTCACATTATATTTTACTGCTCATCTGTAAATGGAAAGTCCCCACTCTTGCTGGACTCTCCAAAACACTTAGTTAAATGCTCTCTGTCCAGTTAAATGCTCTCTGTCCCGTTCTTGCTGCACCAGGCAGGTCACTGTTACGGCTGGCATGAGCTCTTGATGCGTCATAACAGCTGGCCATGGGGTTTTAGACTCTGGAAAACATGGAGAAAGTAGATTGGAGTATTCTTAGGAAAACGGCCTTGGATGCCTCCGATATCAAAGAATCGCATTAGATATGAATTCTTCTTTTCCATAGACTGCCACCTTGGACTTATTGCTTTGAATTATCCAAAAGAGAAAATTAATGGCTGCTACTGGAATCACACATGCCTTTATGATGATATGGATCCCTCAAAATGACATTCACTGCTATTGCGGGAATGCTGAATATTTTCAAATGCCTTTTGGATTATTTTCCAGACCGTAATGAGTTGAAGGACAGTGTGGAGTACTGTGTGACCCAGTAGCATTGGGCAAAAGCTTCCAGACAAATGAAAGGATTTTCTTGACAAAATTCCCTGCTTAGCTACATCAGTACTTTTAACATGCCATTACTCCCAGAAACATTCCGCTATCTTGGCTTGTATCCATTTAAATTCAAAAACACTGTGCCACTGTCGTGACTTGTTTTGTTTCCTTATGAAATTAGAAAATTAAGAAAGGCTTCCTATCTGTGTCTGCCTTAGCTAATGTCCAAGTGTCCTGATACCCTGACAGAATGTCTCAAATGGGCTACGTGCGAGGAAAAGAGGAGGTTGGAGAAAAAAAAGACAGAGAGGGAACCTTGACAAATATCATCCATAACATTAAAATGGCCCCCATTGTCATTACGGACAGAGAGATTAAATTCATCTCATCAGACGTAAGTATGACAGGTGCCTCAATAGGCTGATGCCAAGCGGCAAGCCAAGAAGATTAGCAGGGCACTGATATCATTATTTCCGCCTATCAGGGATTCAGCAGGGAGGCAATTGTAATTTCTAGGCTTATTAGTCCACACTCGGAGGAGAGAAAGCCCAGTGATAAAGCTGACTGTGACAGCCGGGCATTCCAGCACCAAGTGCTGTCACTGTGACACTTACCAAATGCCAGTGTGCCTCTGTCCCTGTAATCCTGCCTAATGGAGGTTAACACACAATACAAAGAGGTCCTCATCAATGATCAAAACAATCCACACATTTGCATTTTTAAGTTATAAGAGCGGTCAGAGGGAAAATAAAAATTAGGGAGGCGGTTACTTGTGGAAATGAAGAGGAGTGGGAAGGAGGGAGGGAATTTATCGGGCTCGTATGCACACAGAGGTGCAGAATACGAGCGCGTGCGCGCACACACATACACATGGAGTGTATTTTAAAGTTGTGTGGAGAAGTGGAGCAGGCATCTTGAGGGTGGCAGGCAGGCAGATCCTCTTGGCAATGGGAGACATCTGCCTCTCCTGCCTGGGCAGTCTGTGCCAGCGCCGGCCCCTGGAGAGAGCCCCGTTCCCACCACACTAAGCCCAGAAGTGTTTGTCAAGCCTAATAAATATTGCACAGCGCTTCCTCTTAATCTCATTAATGTTTGTGCATGTCTGTTGGTGGCTGTAGATGTAAACAAGGGATGAGCATTAAGCCCTTTAAAAAAAAAAAAGGCGGCCGTCATCGACGCCCCTGCCTCCTCCCTAGATATACAACTTTGGTCGGCTTCTTCTAAGCCAGTGAGACACGGACCGCCTGAAAGACCTAAAGCATACAGGCATTACTATCTGAGCTCGCTAACACCTGAGTTCATCCCTCGTCAGATTTGTCCCTGTAAATCCAGGGGGTAGGATTGGGATGCTGTCGTGTGCGGGCCAAATGAAGATATCCGCAGCTCTATTTGGCAACATGTCTCTTTAATTATGTCTAATTTGTAGACCAAATAGCCGCTTATCGCTCCCACTGTCTGTGACGGCTTAATAATCTCTAACCTAGGCCGGCCTCAGTGTGGGCGTGTGTGCAAGAGAGAGACAGGGAGCGTGACCAGGACCATAATATGATTTGTGTGTTTTGGTGTCATGGTTTAACAGTTTTAGAAGCAGGCCCGCTGATAAGTATCATATTATTAGGTAGCTACATATTTGCCTTTATTTTTCTCAAAGGAAGACAACATTGTGACCGAATGTATTACAATAATGGCATTAATCAGGGTCTCCTGGGAAGCGCAGGAATGTGATTTGCATTGCAGTAGCTGACAGCTCTCTGTTAACATCTTTGTATCCAGTGTAGGGAATAGGCTACTAGGTAGAAATATAGAAGTAACCTTTTTGAACACCTTCCTCACATTAGAAAATGTCACTTTCGTCATGTATGATAGGAAATGGTCAAAGGGGGGTGCTGATTGCTTTAAAAAAAACATTAAATATTGTCTTTTTCCTCTCTTGATACATTCCTTTTCGTCTTTCTCTGTTTTTTCTATTGTATTTCTGTGTGTGTGAGTGTGTGTATGTGAGTGTGTGTGTGAGTGTCTAACGTGAGGAGGGGGTATGGGAATGGAAGTAGAGGTGGGCGAGAGGGCCCTGATGGCCCTGCAATGAAATCTACCTGAGCTTGCCTCTACCAGCTGCAATTATCATTAAGCCTCCAATGGAACTGGTCCACTCCAGAGACACCTAAAAGCCGCCATAGACCCACACATAATATTGTATTAAATGGGACCAAAAAAATCAATACACAATGCAAATGAAAAGCAGGGAGTAGGATCCACTCAGTATGCATATTTCCTGTCAAGTACACTTTCTGACCCGCTGAACGCCATGCGCAGCGGAACTCAGTACTTTTGAAAATTACTGATGATCTCTTGTTATGAGCCCCTATCTGCCTGCCTGGCACTATTTGTGATACGCTTGTCTAGCCGCGTGTGCTGGAAACCCGCTCGCTTCCTCGCTGAATTAAAAGAGTTTGTCCATGAACTGAGGAGAATGTGCCGCTTATGTCCTTTTTGTACACAGTAAATGGAAATGTTGATAAATACCTCCTCCCATGAAGCACTTGTTTTGTGGCGGCTGTGTGCGGCGCACAACGGCACAAGAGAGCTAATTATGAGAAGGATGAGCCGGGGTGAGGCGCAGGGTGGGCAGCTACTTATTTTGCTGCCTTTCTTTCCATTGTATGGAGATATTATTTCTGGGATGTAAACATTTGTGCCACATTTGTGCGTGTGTGTGTGTTTGTGTGCGCGCGCGCGTGCACGGAATTGGAGGGTGCATACAGGACATGGGAGAATACTCCAGCAGGAGGGAAGGAAGCCTCTGAATGCATGTGCTCCGTCAGTGCAAACAGATAAGTGCTTATCATATACCTGTAGCCAGGAGGTCATATCCAATATAGCCAAGCAATTCCTCCAAGCCCACTTCCCCTGGTTGAATTTGCAATCTTAACTGGTAGGGTGGTCTCTTCTATTGTGAAAGGGCACACACTGGGCTGTCAAGGTATTCTCTCAGAGGCCCACATTCACTCTCTCCCACTGCAGACATTTAGTCTCTCTCTCTCTCTCTCTCTCTCTCTCTCTCTCTCTCTCTCTCTCTCTCTCTCTCTCTCTCTCTCTCTCTCGCTCGCCCTCTCTCTCTCTTACACACACATACACTAACACATATTATTTTGGCCATTTGTTTGGTTTACTGGAATATTTTTTTCGGACAATAGAATTTTATATATATACAGCTTGTGTGTCCAGCAATATATAATAATGATGTATCTGGACTGTGTGTTATCTATGTATCAATGTTAAGAAGGTCAAACTTTCAAAGCTAATCTAGAGTATGTAAGACAATGGGACAGAGTAAAATTCACTTGCAGAACGGAATGCAAAGGCATCAAAATAATGTTTCTTTTGATTAAAAGAAATAACAGTTGATTTGAATCTTTTCAGTGATTCTTGATAACGGGGACGAAATGTTTCCCTCTGAAAAAGAGTGTGTTACAACTGGGACTTTGCACACCCATATCATATTTATTTTAATAGGTTTTGGATTTAATTTGTTTTAATGTCTGGTCTGTGATCACAAATTCAACCTGTCCAAAAAAGGGTAAATAATTGTAATTACAATTTTATATATCAAATGAAAGAGAGAGATGAGCAGTACATCAGACCTTTTTAAACACTATTTACTCTAATGTTCTGCCCACTTAATCTGAGTGTTTTCCAATATCAGGAATTTTTTCTAAAAAACAAATAAAATAATTAAAACATACTTCACACATACTGCAGCCGAATTATAGCCTTGAAGACCTCTTTACCAGTTGCTGTTTATGGTTCATGTCACAACACTGTCAAATATTTTTTGGGGGGTTTTAACAAATGATACTGATATTGCTTTAAAAACTGCCAGCAACTGAAGGAAAACAAAATGCCTTCTGGTAACAACACCTGACTGAGTTGTGATAATGTTTTGTCAATACTATAAGATGTCAACAAATAACATGTAACAAATATAGATAATATATATTTTACTAGATTTCAATTTAAAATGTCTTTTGCCTCCCCCTTGTTCTCAAGACTGCCTGATTTGCAGAATTATGAATGCAGATATGAAAATATAAATCATTAGAACCTTTACCAATCTAAAAATGATCTGCTTTTTTGTCCTCGGTGTGTTTATTGTCTGCACAGTAAACAGTAGAAATAAGCTGTTCGTAGCATGGCATCTTTATCACGCCATTTCATCATCACAGAGCACTGAGATGAGCTGTTATCTAATTAGCCTCCAGCTAACGCGCTTGTAAAATGGGACTTTACACTAGGACAATATTAGTCACACTCACTGATATGGTCTTTGGTTTTCCCTCTTCCTCTCGCTCTCTTTCTCACACTTTCTTTTTTTTTTTTTTTTTTCAGCCACACCTCAGCGGCGGAGAACATTTGTGAATTTGTTTTAGGTCAATGGTTATGATGTGAACTCATTATAGGAAAGGTCAGACCCATACATAAATGTATACCAGGCTGCTGCAAGCGTGGCCCGTCTCAGAGAGAAGGATCTCAGGATACTTAAAGGACCTCGCCCTGGGAAGACAGAAGGGCAGACCTCACAGGAGGTTCACAGGAGCTGCCTGTCCGTCAATCTCCACCCGTCAGCCAATCCCGTCCCTCTGTTCACTGATTATGCACACTTCCCAGACCGCACCGGAGATACTCCACAGGGAAAGGGGCGAAGAAGCAGGGTTTTATATGGTGGTGGATCTAAATAATGATGTTGGAGCCATGAACACGGGTGCCCGCTATTCCCCTTGGAGTTTTGGTTCATGGCCTGTGTGTCGCATCCCTGGCTAAGGCTCCTGTCTCTAATGACCCATGTCAAAGACTAGCCTGCACTGCTATAATGACATATCATACCTCATCACTTGGACCCCGCACTCACAATTATAATCATATATATATAGCTCTTGCTGCCGGATCAGGCCGCTGTTATGACAAATTGATATGGTGATGAGAGACACAGAGGTGGGAGAAGGAGTTGGGGGGGCAGGACGGAAAAAGGAGGGCAAGAGCGGGGGAATATGTCCGAGTACGTAACGCGGCAATGAGGGATGACTGAAGGCACCTAGTGAGGGATCGCAGTATCAGTGTTCCCTACACAGGGTTTCATTCTTCATGCGAGTTATTGTCCATTCACACCCTTGCCCCTTAAAGAGTCATATCCTGCCCTGTTTGGCTAAAGAACACTTTCTGTCTGTATGGGCCCTGTCACTCCCCTCTTGTTCCGTACAATGGGGGGTTTTAAGCTGCCACACTAGCTGTGTAAAAGCCTTCCCTCTCTGATGGGGCGAGGGCAAGGACCACCAGCATACTTGGCCCCGATGCCCCACGATGCGCCCCAAAACAAAAGTGCATTGAGAGTCTCCCCGGTTTTTGTTCCTCGACCCCTAGGTACCAACACCCACAAGGCACTGGACTCACTTCCTGCTGTACATTTATTACCCTGTCCCGCCAATAACATGTCCTTCAAGCTCCAAGATGGATGTTTGCTGAATGAGTTAACCTTGTGTATATTTGACAGTGGCTCTTGGTGGAGCACTCCTTTGAGGCTGGCTTGGTACAATGGGGCTTTTTGTTCATGATTTTTTGTGTCTTTTCCCTTGTTGTTCTTTGTTTCCTGGTTTCCCCATCTCTTTTCCCAAAACAGAAAAAGCACCCTTAAGGGCAGGGTTTTCAGTGCACCATCTTTTAATTCCCCTTCTGACACCATCTTTATGCTTCCACAGTATCTCTCTCCAGTCCCAGCCCCCAGTCTCTATCCTCAGCCCAGCCCTTCCCTATCCCCACTCCCTGCCCCGGCCCTGCCTGTCCTGCAGCAGATTTAGCCTTTGTTGGCTAGCGTTAATAGGATTAAAATGGGTTACTAGCTCAATCACAGAGAGCTTCAAACCATCCCTAAATGTAAGTATCTCATGGGGGTCGGGGGGCATTGTGGCTCTGTCTTTCCCCCCTCCGGCGGCCCTCCTGGTCGGAGGAGAAACCCCGGGCCTGATGGGGGTGGCCGGGGTTTGGCCTCCAGGAAAATCCGCAGGATTATGTCAGCACTCATTACAATGTACACAAAGGCCACAGGATCAGTGGGAGCACAAACGGAGCAGTTAAGTCAAATAGGGTGGGCCAGCGGATTCTCTGCTTCTACCCCAACATTGATTAGCCTTTGTGATCCGCGACTCCCCACATTCAGGCTGCAGCCACCGGGCTACGGATAGGCAATGTGTGAAGTCAGTGCTACACTAGCTCTCATACTGGCTAGTCTTACATCTAGAGCTTATTGTTAGACTTCACTATGGGGGGAATTATAGAATTAAGTTGACCTCTTACTATAAAATGCAGCATTTAGCTATACAGACTGATATTGCATCCAAATTCACAGATTTTCTCTAAGCAGACTAAAAACAATCACCCACCCATGATGAAATCAATTCAACCTTGGCAAGGTGGATATTGTGGGTATAGTGCACTGTGCCCAGCGCCCATACATGATTAGACAGTGGATGAGAATAGTGGGGGATCTATTGTGATAATGTGAGGTCACATTGCTCTTGAACATCCATGATAATGACCGTATCCAATGAAGTTGTATCCATTAGGCTCGCTGAAGTGTCCAGTACCGCATTCACACAGCCCTGAGACTCACACACACACATGCATGCACCTCATTTGCATAGCGCTTAAAAAAAAAAAAAAACACAGCGAGACAGGATTAATATTCCGCCTGTCATTAAAACGCCACAGATGCATCCTGGGAGGAGCGTGTGCGTGACCACTACAGTGTGACCCTCCAAGGCTGAAAACATGAGGGGCCAGCCAACGATTGATGTTTGTGTTCATTTCAATAGGTACTCAGGAGCGGTGTTACCCCCCACACTCAGCACACACACTCGTAGGTGATGACAACACACACTCTCATCCATACGCACGCACACATACACACTTGAAGACAGATAAACACACTGGCACGCACACACCATTCTCCACCCTACGGAAACGCTTGTGTGGATCTATGTGCACGCTGGTGTTAAGCTATGCAAAATGGCCACATTCACAATTCACCACTAGTGCTTGTGCATGCTAAAAAGGGCTGATGTGCCAGCAGCGTGTATGTTTGTCCACTATGGAGGCATCACTGCAGTCATATTACAGAATCGGCACCAATGCCGAATAACAAGAACATGGATTCATTTTACTGACCGACAAATATAATACAATCTCCATGTAGCACATATTCAACCCACTGCACAAATGTTGCATTGCCAGTATGCCTTGGTTAAACAACAGGATGTGACTGAAGGGATTTTATTTCCAATTCTGCTGCATCAGGTTATAAAACAATGCACTTGGTCCCACACATACAGTAGATAGTGCTTCCTGTTAAAGTAGCTTCTCAGTAAAGATTGCTGAGGTCCTTTAAGAATATTACAGCCATATGGGTTTTCCCTCCACACATATCTGTTTATTTATTTACCTAGATTAGATCATAAAATCATGAAATTACCCTCAAATTGCTTTTTCGAGAATGCACATGGCATATATATATATATATTTTGCCCCTATCCTCTCCTGTCAGCGTATTCATAAATGTTGCTGGAAAATTTCTTATTTTAGCAATCCTCCAGATAGCCAGAGCCCATTTCCATAGCTTTAAATAATGTCAATCTGGGCAAACCCTGGATTGAAGCCCCTGAGCCGGAAGGCACAATTTCTCCTTTGCCTACAGTCTGATAATTTTCGGAGCTATTGGCAACTTGGGAATTTTGCAGCCTTATCACTTGGGCTCAGCGAAGTTCACTGCCACTAATCGGTGCGGGGATCACTCATTCAAGGATTGCATGATCATGTTTTTTTTTTCCAGGGCAGTGACAGCTGTCTGCACCGGGGCATTAGCAATGCAGATGAGGCAGCCTAATAGGTTAATGTGTAACACACGAAAATTAGGTTTAATCCCCCAGCGAAATAATATAACATTTTCAAATTCCTTGATGTGGGAATAGAGACATTGCCTGTGACTCAATTAGGTGCAATGCGGATCAAAGCAAATTTACCTAGAGCATGTGCCCTAGATCCCCAACACGCAGGCATGTGTATGTGTGCTTGTGTGTGCGTATGTATTTGTGCATGTGTGTGTGTGTGCATGTGACAGTGAGGGATATGGCAATGTGCCTGTCCTCATAATGCCGCAGGCAAACCCAGGGCGGCAATAACATCATCATGACAGGACCTCTGCCTGCTTATTTATTCCCTTTACTTACCCCACTGCTCAAATAATGTCAATACACACATGCACACGGACACACACATGCACCAGCACACACACACCGACGCGCTGACACACCGACACACACACACATTTGAAAATGAATAGCCCTAGCCGTGGAACCTGCAGAGAAGTGATAACTGAGACGGTGTGAGCAGCCTCCGTCACAGCGGCAGTGTTTTCAGCCTAATTGGAACTAAGTACCAGACGCATGTGGGAGCAAATATATGTGGCGATTCATATGCATGTGGTCAGGTTTGGATATATTTCTTATTCAAATCTAAATTGAATGGGGGTCGGTTGAATCCATTCCAAATGTAGCACTAATGTTGGATTCAATCCTGCATCATGCCCCGTGATTACTATTAATAAGCTCCTGCCATGTGTACATCGGAGACCCTATGCAGTGTCCTGTAGTGGAAATAGAGCATCGGGGTTGTGTGTGGGTGTGTATGTGTGCACACACATATGTGTGCATGTGCTTGTGTGTGTGCGTGCACTTGTTTGTGTGCGTATCATTAGCAGGGTGCAGCTGGCCATTAGGGTCCTAGGGTGGGTGTTGTTTTGCTCTTCTCCACACTGTATCCCTGCCTGTGATTCTCTAATGTGTTACTCTGAACACCGGCACTTTGTTAGAGGACAAAAACATTTCCTCATCCCCTCTCACACAAGAGTGTGTGAGTGGAGGTCGAGACTGATTTCTCAAAGCAGGTAGCGAGTAATGAAAGACACACTCTAAGCCTCCACGAATTGGCAATCGAGAGAGGAGAGAAGACTTCAGAAATAAGCACTGTTTGGGGATGGGAAGCGTCAAAACGCACCAATTACTATCCCCAGACAGTACCCTTTTCCCCCAAAAACCACCCTGAAATCAATGAGGACACAAACGGAACAATCAGCTGCAACTAGCTATCAACAATGGAGTGGAATATGCAAAAATACCAATTAAATGTGTTAGCATACGCACAGTTTTTTTTATGATATCCCAACATCTGTGGCATTAGCCGTGGCTCTCTTTATGTAAAACAGAGGCAGGGAAATGAATACGCAATCTACCACTGTGTTTTCATCATTAGTGCGCTCCAACTCGCGGCTCTGCTGCCTCCCAAGCCGCCTGAGTGGGGAGCGAGAGGAACATTTGTGTGCCCTCGCTTGCCAAATTAATTCTTGTCTTGACATCTTAATTCTCAGTTCTTGTGTGTGGTCAAATCAGCCTACTATAGAAAAGCAATCAAGCAATTATTCCCAAATTATATTTGCCCAACACACACTGATTGGTTATTCTTTTCTTATTGAGTAAGCTCATTAATTCTGAGCAGCTTGCTTGTTATGCCTCTGCCATTACTCCTTTCCCCTCTCATCCTCCCCCCCCTCTCTCTCTCCCCCTTCTCTTCATCATGCACACTCACTCCCAGCTCTCACTCCCTCTTTCTCTCCCTCCCTCTCACCCCCCACCCCTCTCTCTCTCTCCCTCCCCCCTCCTCCACTCCTCTTTCTTTCTCTCTCTCTCTCCAACAGATGCAGCCTATCTTCCAGCCCCAGCCTGCTGATGTTTTGGAGATGACATACACTACAAAAGCCCCATGATCTGTGGCATTGTCTAGTCGGCCAATTACCATTCCCATCTCTGATTAACTTTGATGTGGAACCTAATGAGATAAGGCCGCTTATCAAGGCGGCCGCTGATAGTGGTCTCATTTATTCCCGTGCCTGGCACCCAAGCAAGTGACACACACAAAAAAAAAAACTAATGAGGAGGAGTTTGTGTGGAAGCTCAGGTCTAAGGGAAGTGAGAATTGTTCATCTGCAGTTCATCAGCTCCTATCTGAAAAGGCCTGGGCACCGGCAGCAACTGGGCAGCACCGAGACACTCCACATAACACAACACAGGCTCACTGCAGAACAAGAGCCACCAAGTTTGGAGGAGATAAGGAGTGATCTCTCTCTCTCTCTCTCTCTCTCTCTCTCTCTCTCTCTCTCTCTCTCTCTCTCTCTCTCTCTTTCTCTCAGCATCTTTTTCAGCTCCTTCTCCCTTTAATGGCGATGCTAATTGCTTGGGTTGTTTAGGTGTGAGGAATTTTTGCAGGAGTGTGTGTATGAGGCTCTTCCCTTTGCCTTTATCTCCAAGAGCTAAAACCTTAATGTTACACCTCTAGCATCTTTATCTGCTTTGTGTGTGTGTGTGTTTCATTTTTCCACAAAATGAAACTCAGAGACAATAGTGAGACAATTTGATAATATTTTCTGTCATTGATTGGATTGCGCTATATATTTTGTTATTGTTTCAAGGACTAATTCTTAATTCATGTTCTGTTAAATATATATATGCTTGAGATTTCAATGAGAAATTTGAAAATTCCAGACACATTAAATTATGGATTACAAAAAAAGGAATAAAAAATATATTTTTCATTTTCACATTGATTCCAATAAATAATAGTCAGTTGAGTAGAGGTAAAAAAAAAAAAAAGAATTTATTTTTCCTGCTGAAATTAAAATGCGGTAGCTCTTCACTAGCGCCTGCTTTACCGTAAGGCAATGTAATAATTACTGGCCTTAAATAATGAAAGGGCTGTTAATATTTTCTTATCAACAATACCAAGTGTGTTATAATGAAACAGTCCTTTTAAATAATACTTTTGTTGTGAAGCAGCAGCACATTCTCATAACGTGTTTGAGGCAGGAGGAGGAAAGGAAGAAAAAAAAAACACTAGAAGTGAATTGAACTGTGAATTCTCCTGCACGGACTGTGTGTAGAGTAGCAGGAAGTGTGTGCCTTTTGATTTGGAGTATAAAAGTAAATAATATTTGTACATCTAACACATACTCGAAGTGAATGAGCAGCCCGTGAATGTGTTTCTATGAGCAAGTGGAGAGCTCTACAGACTTTAAAGCCGGAGCCCAATTAAGCCTCGCCTCATCGGGAGAGGGAGAGGAGCTGAAAGCTGAATACATAAGATAATGCAGCCGCACTAAAGCAGCCGGCTCGCTCAGTGTAAAATTAGAGAGGGAAGAAAAAATCTTGATAAAGAGAGAAGAAAAAGCAGGGACAGACAGTAGGGGGAAGAAGAGGAAAAGAAGTTCCTTTGGGCCAATTCCCTTTGAAACTGGTTAACCAAATACAGCTATTCATATTCAGCACAATTAATAGTGTCTCTTTCTTGTTCAGACGGCACATCATAACGGGCAGAGGGGAAGAGAGAGAAGAGGATTTCTTTCTCCCTCCAAATTGTAGCCAATTTAAGGACAAAGCAGTACCCTCTAGCTCCCCAGAATAGGAGTCGCACTCATAAAAGAAGACTGACAGTCGACATCCAAATCTCATTCAAGGACGCAATTTCCAAATGCTAATCATAATCTGCAGATGTTGGCCACTGATACATCCATTTATTTATTTATTTTGGAAGCATGTCTGGGTGCCCATTTGGAAAGGCGTGTGAAATTTGAAACAAAGAGGGAAAATCCCTTCTTTCTGAGGCATGTTGAACACAGTCAGTGTGCAAGACCAGCCACAGCGTGGACATCTGCACCATCTTCAGACGTTCTGTTCTTGCAAACACACACACACACACACACACACACACAGAAAAAGTCACACATTAAGGCACACGCACAGAGGGAAACGCACACACATACACACACACACCCATCTCCCTCCTCTCTTTACCTCTCTTGCTCTCTCTTTCTCTCTGGGTCTTTTTAGAGTACCTCAGATGTGTCATCAGACGTTGGTTTCCATCTGAACTTGAGGGGAAAAAAAGAAATACTTGACAGAAAGGTATATAAAAAGAGGGCACTGTGGATTTTTGACATTCTTTGCGCAGCTGCTTCAAAATGAGTAGGATGGAGAGGCAAGGAAAAGCAACTCCAAGATGTGTTTTTGTTTATTTGCTGCCTTTTCTCCCTCTCCGTTTTCAGGGGGATGGAGGCTAGCGCGAGGCCACAACTCACTCATCCTTGTATAGAGGGACTCAGTGCGGGGCTGTGAAAGAGAAATAGGCATGTCTAAATGAATTCGGGGATCTGGTCTATTCAGACAAACTCAATAAAAGGGTAACCCCTTTTTTCCATTGAGACAGAAAATGCAAGGTGAAATTTTCTATCAGCTCAACCTGTCAGTGAAGTTACATTAAATGTGATAAGTGGATAGATACATTAACAATTCTGCACTGTATGTTGAGCAAAAATCAGTTGTTCGCCATGTGTTTGTTGATATGTGTTTCTAATTTCAAATAGTAGCCTGGCTTTTCCTTCTTTCTTTCTTTCTTTCTATCTTTCTTTCTTTCTTTCGTTCTGTCTTTCTTTCTTGTTTGCTATTTTGTTTTCTTTCCTTTTGTAGGTAAATATACTGTTCAGTTTCCTTGATATTCTGTATGTTAATGCATTAGAAAAATATCTAACATTATCCATTTTTATTATTACTTTTCTACCATTCAACCACATTCTATTCACTTTTAAATATGCATACTGGCAGACACAAGAAGGCATAAATGCCTTAAGATTTCCTTGAGAACATGGTGACCTGTAGTTGTGACTGTAGTCAGTACCGACTACTTCAGCATATAATGAATATTCACACTCCTCTGCATGTGAACCAACCTTCTGATAGCTATTTCTCTGATGTTATGGACCCATTCTGACTAATGCTTTGCTACAAAAGCCATTGATTAGGGTGGCACTGGAGAGATGAATATTCTGTTGCCATTTGCTGTACTTCATGGTGGCTTGGAGGAGCTGTATAGATGCTTGTTTCCTTTGAAGACTGTCTCTGGACGTTCCCAGAGCCACTGCTGGCTCCTGACTCTCTTTGTTGACTTTGTCCTGCCTCTCCCCCAATAAACAATCCTCCCAGCTGATAGCATGCCAGGTTCTGTTTGAAACAATCGGCACTCGTGCCCCTCTCGAGCGTGCCAGGCCAATCAAAAGGCAGGGGAAGACAAACAGAGCCGTGCAGCTGTCCTCCCCAACAAAATGAAGCACTTCCGGGGGCCAACGAGGAGGACTGGGTGCAGCCTAAATGGACCATTGTGCTCTCCCAGAATAACCTTCGGGATGACACAGCACTCGATTGTGGGCCGAGTGACACCCCCCCACCCCTCTACCCCTCGTCACCCCACACCCCTATCGCCATACCTACAAATCACACATCTACCTCCACCCCCACTGCCCGTTTCTCCCTTATTCACCCTCTCCCTCTCTCTCCTGGTCGAGCCTTGTCTTTCGGGGAGGAGGAAAAGGCCCACCCTGCTGGAAACGGACAGAATGGCTCCGGTCCTCTCTTCAGCCCCACCCCACCCATCCAGGCCCCCCCATACACCCGCCCCCCACCCTCCCCTTCCCCAGTCAGCAGTAGACTGTGGGTGAGGTAGACTCCGCATGTCTAGCCGCCAAAACACTCAACATGCCACAGCAGTCTGACGGGGTGCTGAAAGCGGGTTTGCATTTTAATATTCAGTGCACCAATTCATTAACATTCTATTCTAGCCCACAATGGAGACTGGAGAGGCTCTGACCCTCCAGTTTCCCCGATCAAGGTCAGTAACTAAGAAAATAAAATCTGCATTCCAGCCTGGCACACAATTGGATCTTCCAGCCCTGCCATATCCCCGCTTAAGAAAATAAAATTACCCCCCGCCCACCCTCCCACATGATGAACGCATTCATCATGTTCTCAATAGGGGCACTTTGGAATGAAAAGAGTGTGCTTCAAAAGTAAAAATTATTATTTTGATCTTGCAATATGAAAGGCAATTTCATCTTCAGGACAAGCGTTTGCCACAGTACTTCTGTCGTTACAGTGACCCCTGTAAATTACAGATTTGTTAAAGGTTGAAGCTTTCTATTCAGACTCCACCATGTCCGTTTACACACACAGATACACACACACACACACACACACAGGGGTCTGTAAAGGCTCTCTCTAAAGCTCCATGTGTTTGCAGAGTTCACCCCAATAGATGTCTGGTTTACAACTAATGACAAAGGTCTTTCTTAATAGTTACATCCTTGCACATATGGACACACACACACATGGAGTCAAGGGAATAAATCTAGGTGACCGGTCGATTATGTGATTGGGTGGAGTGACAAAGAGCGAGCATGTTGCTAACACGTTCCCTGTCAGTAGAGGGGCTATATGTGGGCAGACACAAAGCCTCATTAAAATACATACAGAGCCAGTGCTGCTCCGGTGGGTGGGAAAGATGCTCCATCAAGATGTCGTTACAACAAGGCTGTCTCCACCCACTGGCATGTATCTCCCTCGCACTGTCCTCCACCCATGCCTGGACGGCACAATGGCAAGCTCCTTTATAGCCTGTGTGGGCCATTCCCTCCATTCCCTCCGAGGTCAGGGCCTAATCCTCGGGGAGTTCTCACATTGTGTTTTAGGGAACCGGGGGTCAAACTGTTTGAAACGAGGGGGTTTAGTTAAACATCTATTAGGCAGGCCCTGTGTGTTGGGGTGCGCTTGATTTATGTGCAAAGCTGTTGTGCTCAGCTGTCCCTCTACTCCACAGCATATTGGGCTGTGTGTTCCACAAGTCTTGTGTTCCACTGCGAAACAAAAAATCCCATGGCGGACGTCATCCTGTATAATATGCGCTGACCCGCCGTTCACCTTAACACATGTCTGACCGCACACATCATGTGTGTTATCGTCCCGCACAGACAGAGGGAATATGTTTCGGAATAGTGTGTCTGCTTCGCCACTGAGAGGCGCTGTGCTGGCCGGTGCTTAGCAAAAAGGAGAAAAAAAAAAAAAAGTAAGGAATAAAAGTTGAAAGTGTAGCTGTGTTGTCCGTGGTGCAGTGCGGGCCAACTGCCCTGTTAGCGAGACTGACATTCAAAGAAAGCAGGGATGCCGACAACAATCCCACAGCCCCCTGCTGCGAGAAGACATTTCGCATGGTGGCCGAGCGCTTTGATACGGCTCTTGTGATCCTCGCTGGCGTGGCTTTGAGAAAGCTCACACACAGCACAGAGCACAGGCCATCGCCATTATATACCATTTGAACACCCTGCTTTTTATATATTCCAGAAATTCCCATTGTTATTGTCCAGAAATCACCCTCTCTCAGCTGTGCGGTAAACGCGTGCTTGTATGGAAATTTGGCTTATTTGGGGGGGCTTTGTTGTCATCTTCACACCAATATTTGGTTTGATCTCTGTTGTCCATTTCTGGAATGCATAACAAATACATTAAATAGCGGTCATACATGAAAATGCAAAGTCTCAAAATACTTTTCCACAGAAATCCTTCCAGTGGCAGTGAATGCTCCCTCTTGTCTTGTTGGTGCAGTAATTGTCCTAACCAAATAGAAAATAATCAAAATATGGAGCCGTCCTCACACCACCCATTAATTGCAAGGCTGTCTCTATAACAGTGAAATGTGACTGCGAGCAATACGCAGTAATTCAGGTTAGTGAATATACAACCCGCTCTCAAGACTAAAGGCAAACAAGCTCCACTAATTACCCAGGCACTATACAGTCATTTTTCTGAGCAAGGGCTACAGAATGGTTGCCTATTACTTCACTCTCCCCCCACCAAATGCTTAAGATAATGACCAGTTACTAATTGGTGCTTATACCTTATATCAGTTTGTGCGGAATATAATTGCAGCTATTATGGTACTAAATAATCATTGGAATTAGCATCTTTTAGCAAAAACAGCGCTAAATAGAAGTATGGAGCATTTTCCAGGAAGAGGTCTCAGTGTCGAAGCACCGCCAGTTGATTCATCATTAACTAGAGGGTTCAGGGCAGAGGGAATGCCTTTCCCATCATATTGTGGTGTCAGTGCATCTTCTGTACCAGCTAATGGAGGCACTGATGTAGCACATTCACGCGTGTGTGCATGTTTGTGTGTGTGTGCCTCCTTCAGTGGTATATCCAGGCATTTTTATGTGCATAATGTCCGTGTGGGTGCATGCGCGTGCTCGCAGAGATGTTTGTGTGTGTGTGTGTGTGCGCACGCTCGACGTGAAGTGCCCAGGCGCAGGGAGGGAGGCAGCTCTATATTCCATGCAGATCACGCTCCCCATGCTTCAGCAGCTCCCTCCTTTGTGTTGGCTCTTCCGTCAGCTGTTGACTTCCTAAGTGTCTCAGACAGCCGTGTTTCTGTCTGCGCCTCTGTCCACTGCCTTGTCCCGCTCACATTTCTGAAGTCCGCTGACTGCTAATGGCCGTGTCCAGACAAAGAGCCCACTCTGTGGCCACTCTGCGGGGCCGGGCCGGGGGCCAGGGACCACCAGGAGGAGGAGGAGGAGGGGGCCCAGGGAAGAGGAGGCTCGGGGGGGAAGGCTGGGCGTCGGGGGAGAGGGAGGGCTGGAGCCGGGCAGAGCACCCGGCACTGCCTGCCTCTCTGCACCCATGTCACGCTTGTGTGACAACCACTCCTCTGTGCTTGTTTGAACTGTCCCTCCCAATTAGCACTAATAAGTCGCTCTGTAAGGATGAGCAAGCATAGTGTGCCCAATCACCCCCAGTTCACGTAGGCATAAACACATTTGCACACATCGCGCAACGCACAAACACACACACATTCTCTCTGCCCCCCCCCCCCTAAGCTTAGCAGCCCATGAAAATCCCAGGAGCACAACCCCGCTAATAGACACAGAAAGCCCAAAACGCATCTCGTTCCCGGCAAACAAGTGCCAGTAAAGAGGCAAATTAATGGCAAGTCGTTTGAAGGGTTTGCCTAAGAATAATTTTACTCTGGCGTCTCACCACCACTGAAGAATTGATTAGATCCCTGCTCAATCAAAGTGCCTGAATCAATAAAGAGAGGCAATGAGCGGAGTAGACATGCTCCAGCCCAATTTATTCACAGCATCACTCTAACATAAGAGTCACAGAGAGAGAGGGAGGGAGAGAGAGAGAGACAGAGACGGAGAGCATCCCTGACAGGTGAAAATGTGAAGGCCCTGTTGAGACTGAAAGCCAGTGTGAGCTTCAGAAAGGCAGGTGTGACCCAATCCATGTCACTGCTTTGCAAGGCGAGGGAGAAATGCTATACTTTATTGCTGTTACTAAGGATGGATAGAGTTATGAATAGATTACCACTCAAATGCCTCCCAACCACCATCCAGGTTGGCACTACTCTCACGAAAAAGCATAACAAGTGTCAATTTAAATTGTCCATGAAGGCACTTCCATCAGCTATAAAATTCATTATTTTCCTAAAAGATGAAACTTTGAGGAAATGGTAACTGTTATTTTGTTGCGTGATACAATATTCAGCTCAGTTGTAATAACAGACTTATAGGGGAGGAGAGGAAAAGAACTCTGGAATAATGACTTCACTTGTATTTCCTCAAAGTAGAGACTGGGAGACTTAGTCAAGCTCGGCTGTGCTCGGCTGTTTATTGTTGCCTGCTTGTTTTTTGTCATGCAGAAAGCAGAGGAGGTATTAAAGGCAGATTTCGCCCTTATTTTAAAATGTGGTGCCGAAGATTAGAGCGCTTGCCAAACACTGTGGAAACACTTAATTGATTTCCTTTGGACTGTTTACCTCTACTGTAGCCCTCCTAGAGCCCAGCGCTCGCGTGCGCGCATGCACACACACACACACACACACACACGTAGAGTACAACCCTGGCCCCATTGACGCCAACACAGGCCTGCCAAGAGCCTCATTAGTATTCACAGCAGTGGCATTTGCCAGCCTGAGCGTTGCCGTGGTGATGCTGCCCACACAAGTGATGATAAATGGTGCTTTCAGCTCCTCTGCCTTCCATAGAGCAGCGCAGGGAGCTGAGGAGTTGCTGGCCAGGACCCAGCTACAGCCACGGCGAGCAAGGCCTCGTCCCAACGCTGGGACTCTGACTGCATGGCTGCACAGGCCCGGGGCCGCTGTGAGGCCGGGGTGCAGGGGAGTGCTGGGTAAGAGGTTTGGTGCCGTGTGGGTCTGTGCGTGGATACGGGAGAAAAGAGAGTTAGGTTACGCTCTGTGTGTGTGTGTGTGTGTGTGTGTGTGTGTGTGTGTGTGTGTGTGTGTGTGTGTGTGTGCGCGTGCGCGTGCGCGTGCGCGTGCGCGTGTGTTGGGGGAAGTGGGGGAGGAGGGGGCATGTTGGGAAGAAGTGTGTGCTTGAACTTGTAATTGTTTGCTGGAATAGTGATGTCAACTTTTGTGTTGCTCAAGTGTGTTTTGTTCCCTGTATTTTTCAATGATGTGATATTCTGACCACAAATTAGAGACATCAACTGTCTAATTTAGTTGTTATGTATCTCTCAGAAAAAACCTTGGATTTGTGGCTATATATTGTGATGATGTTGAAGACTAACAAATTCAAGTTGAAATTATGGGGAAAAAAATAAACTTCTGATTATAGTAATTATTGCCTACCAAGCCATAGTAGTTGTTTCATCTTTAATAAAGTTGTAATGTTTCTTTGAATATTTTGTATTAAGTTTTCTAAGTTACACAAGACACTAACGTTAAACATGATGTGCATCCTAAAAATCTAGCACAATTTTGTTAGTAAATTATCAAAGAAATTGCTCCAATAAATATTTTATAATTATTTGAAATCATGTATTATTAGACATGGAACATGTAGCATTTCATACCATGTTATGAACACAGCCTTTAAAATAGAAACCATTCCAGTAGTTTGAAAGGGTTTTACAGGGGCATCCTGTCTAACGTATGCATGTTGTCAAGTAAACAGGGTCTATCATAAAAACACTTTTTTAAAACAAAGAACTAGAGAGATAGTGAGGCAAAGGCCTCATAGGGACAAAAATGATTTGTTTTTATTCTATATAATCCTGTAAACCCATGCCTGGTAAGGCAGACACACTTGTTTGACACTCAGATTTTAAAGCAAAAATACAGACTGTTTATAGTGTGAATGTAAGTTTTCTAAACTAACTGCCTCTAACAAGGCAGTGTGACAGTTTCAGTGTCAAATGACTGTAGGAGCCTCCATGGCCAATTCAGCTCCTCTCCTGTTTCTTGTGCTGCAGGTGTCACAGCGAGGTCTGGCTGAGTCTTAAATCAGCGAAGACAAACAGAGGGTTAAGGTATCCAGATACATTTGCCTTCCCCAGAGCCCACACATACAGATGTGTAGGCAATGAGGACGAAGGGGCTGGGCTGAAATCCTCCTGATCCTAGTTAAACAGAGAAAGTCTGTGTTATTCCCACATTAGGGTGCACCGATACGTAGCGCATTAAGGGCCCGGCTGATTTGAGATCAGGTGGCGTCTTATTGGAAATAGTGCGACAACATGAGACGAACAGAGCGTCTTTATTTGATGCACATATCCAGTTTCAATAACACATACACATATCCAGTGTAAATAATAGTGTGAACTGTATTTGCAGTGCATGTGTCTGCGTTTGTGTCTCTGTGTGTGTGTGTGCGTGTGTGTGCGTTTTCATTTTCATCATTCCCCATCATAATTTTTCAAACATCTGAATATGTAACTTAGAAAAAAAAAAAAATTATATACGCAAGGACATATTTTATTTTTTTATTCTCTTTAAAAACTAAGCCATTCATCTTGGAAGCAAAAGAGAAAACTGGATGAACTGTAACTATGTAGCCCACATTTTCTTCATAATACAATCTTGGCTCTCAAGGCTCGATAGTCAAATCAATAGCAGAGTGGGGCCATTCTTCCAGCGTCAAAGTTGAATACACAGTCCCGACACAATATGTCTCCCTTACAATTACCCCATACCTGACAATTTGCATTGTACAATCTTCTTATACAACCCCACTACAATATTCACAGCACGACCAAGTTTCTATCTACTCCGACACTTTTTGAGACTGTTAAATTCCAAACCGGGGTGTGAATACGGCTGATGAAATTACAGTAATTCTTACACAGACCCGACCACGAACTTGGGGATGACCGCCCCTTCACAAGATGGCCTGACCCCTCCAAATCAAGCCTGATTACCCATCTCTAGGACACTAAGAAGCGACCAACTTCAAAAAGGAGCAGAGACAATCGGGGGAAGGACAGAGGGGGGGGGGGCGTTCAGAAAGCTCGGCCCTGCGCTCTGGCGGTCCGGGCCAGACTGAACGGTCGCAGCCAGGGGGCCGGGGCTATTAAAAGATAAATGTATTTCTCTGTTCCATTATTCATGATGTGAGGAGGGAAGGAAGGGGAGGTGTTGGGGTGGGGGTGGGGGGTGGGGTGGGGGGGCAGCGAGCCAGAGGCTTAGCACAGCAGTGGATCCCTTCTCGGCCTCGTCAGGGCCAAGGCGACAGCTGTGGGTGTGTGTGAGTGTGTGTGTGTGGGGGGGGGGGACAAGAGAGAGAGAGAGAATATCCACATGTAATAATGTGTATCCCCACACACACATCAACATGTCATAATTTGTAACAACTAAAAATACATGGTTAACTATATACATATACAGTATATGGGACAGCCACCTCCTGATAGAAAGTAGCATCTAAATGCTGATTTTATATATATTTATTTTTTTACTATCTCATTTAACGCCTTGGACTTAAATAGACCCTAACATCATTTTAATAATTATCTACAATCTTAACACTTAATTGTTTTTTTAAATAATTTCCTTAGATGCAGACTGCAATTTGAACCATTTCTGTAGAATTGCGCATATACATTGTTTTTTTTCTCTGTCACATTCTCTTATGCACACACACACACACACACACACACACACACACCTGGAAGGGGCATCAGACTGTGGTGGAGCATCACCTCTCAGCCGCTGATTAAGTAAAGGGTTTGGGCAAATATTTTGGAGACGTGTTGGACGTCTACACTGGAGTGAATGGGAGAGTGAAAAGTGGAAAGCGTCTCTGATCTGCAGGAAAAACAGATTAGGACGACCCCAGTGTCACTTGGAGCTGAGTTACAGTTCAAATAAGACAAACACACCGGAGAGAATGTCAAACAGCACCAGGCCTCATCTCTCTATTGCTGTTGGTTACTTTAAATTATCAAATGAACAAAAACAATTTAGAAATATAAAAGCTTTTGCTTGTTTTGTTTTTAAATCTCCATGTGAAGAATTTTGAAATCTTACATTAAAAGACGTTAAAAGCAAAAAGCAAAATAATTCCCATATTTGCAGTTGTTTAAATAAGAAATATTTCAACATGGTGCTATTTTCCTTCAGTGTATTATTGGCAGCAAATTTATTTTTCGGAGATAAAAAATAACATTATGTCCAACAAAAACATTTATCTCACATGGCTCATGATGGGAGAAACTACCTGTTCATGTTTTAATCAAATGCTTTCCAAATTGTCTCATAATTGCCTATAATTGAACACACACTGTGCAATTTTGCTGTTTCATGCCAGTATCTATTTACTGCAATTGGTAAAATCATGCTGGCATTATGTTTGTCTCAGCATTGACAATCACTGTCATCTCCGCTGTTCGTTTACAAAGATGCTTCCACAAATTTTTTTTTTTCCTGACAATATCACCAAATGAAACAAAAAAAAAATCCATTATATTTACAAAAAAATGCTTAAAAAATGTAACTCTCACAGACCCCAAACAAATTATTTTAATTTTCAAGTTAAGCCGTGACTAAGCTCACATTCATTCAACACCATTCTCAAAGAACCAGCCCGATGCAGTCCTCATGTCCATTAAAAAGTGCTTTCCCCTCAGCACAAGTGGTCCCCATTGCTTATATTTACAAATTTGAGATACATTATACCGGCATAAAATGCACACCAATGCTTGGGAGAAAAGACAAGCTCTATGACAGAGTGGAGGGTGGTCTGAACACATCAGTACTCATGACTCCATGCTGGGATCATTTGTTTCCAGACAAGAGGGCACAAGGGTGGGAAAAAAGAATATAAGACGACCAGGAGATGTGGGAGGTGTTGAGGGGCGGGAGGGCGGGATTTGGGGATGAAATGTGTGTGTGTGTGTGTGTGTGTGTGTGTGTGTGTGTGTGCGTGTGCACTTGGACAGATGAGTGTGTTTTATCTGTCTCTGTGTACTTGTTTATATGTGGATCACTATTCTTGCTTTGCCACTTTAAGCATTCTGGCTTGAATTAGACACAAGAGACAAAAGGCTTCATATTTGTGCTTGCATGTCAAGGATTACTTGTTCCATTGAATGTGTCCCCCCATTATCTGCTTATCACTCTCTGTGCTCTTTAATCTCTTTCTTGTCTCTGCTCAATGGCTTCCTCTCACTGTCTCCCCATCACAAATGTAGCCTTTCTCCCCCTCTATTTTTTAACACTTACAAAACTGAAAAGGCCTGGCCTGGTCTGGGCCACCTGGAAGCACCAGTGGAGCTTTCTCCCAGGCCTGGCTCCCTGCCACTAGCCAGCTGTAGCATTGTGAGCGGCCCATCTCAGTTAATTCCATGCATTGCAATTGTTGCTGGGCGCTGTTTACAGCCACCTCCTACTCCGCCTGGGTAGCCTCTCCGATTGTCCCGGGGCCTCCCTTGTTTAATACTGTTTTGCAAGTTATTAAGCCCTGGAAGTCCATTAATCACAGTTCATGGGCTGTGTAAGCCCACACAAGGCAGGCAGAGGTGGGGGATGGGGAGGCACACTCGCTTCCCTCAATGGGCTTAGACGGTGGTCCATTCAGATCCCTAACGAGATCATTACCACTAACTAAATACAAACCTGACCCCACGACCCGCTGGGAAATTACGTAGGAGCTCCCTGGTGCAAGACATTAATATACCCCCCCACACACACACACACACACACCCACCCCCCACCCAGCCCCCCATCTCCACCCCACCCGCTTTCTTGCAACAGTGCGTAAACGCCCACCCCCAAAGTCTCCCAACGCAACCCCATCCCGCTCCCCTACCCCCTCTTGTCCATTCTCACTTTCTCGCCAATGGACAGAAAACTAAACCTGTCATCAAAAGGGGCCTAATCACTGCTGTGATTGTGGTAAACCAAGCCTGACAGACATTTCACTGAGGCCTCAATGGCCACATCAGTGCCACCTCCCTAGCCCCCCCCCCCTTCTTTCTCCCTTTTTCTCTCAGTCCCTCGCTCTCCCTTTTTACCAGGCCTCTGGCCAATGAGCAACAAACACCCGGGGGCTTTTCAGATTACTTGACACACTGTGTCCACTTTTGGGAGGGAGACCACCTGGTAAGCTCATTTTAATACAAAACCAGTTCAGACTCCTCTCCCTTTTTCCCTGCTCCTCTAATTCCGCCTCTCAAGCCAAGCTACCACCATGAATTCTGTCTAATCCATTGACCCCCACAGAACATTCCTGGTTTTACACTCCTCGGAAGAGGCTGGATTTGGGCGGATTACATGCTTCCAGTTCTGTTTGGAGGCACCTGTGACTGGAAATGGAGGGAAGGACCAACAATGACAGTTCACAGTGGAACACAGAGAGAGAGAAGAGCGAGGAGCGAGAGATTCCCCCTTTCCCCCTCAACCTTTCACCCTTCATTTTCACTTTTTGGATCATGAGCAATCACCTCCCTTAATCTCTACCTGCAACTTTGCCATTGTGGAAGGCAGGTTGGATGTCCACAGAGCCACAGCATGGCTACTGTGTGGCCCGGGGTGGGGTGGGGGGGTTTAAGAGGGATGAGAGAGTAGGAGTGAAGGGTGTGGGTGGAAAGAGAGGTTGGTTGGGGGGTTAGCACTGACTTTCACTTTAGCCCCCTCAGCTTATGTTAAGATGTTGTCACTTTCACCATCTCAAGTGTTGCCACTTCAGATGCCGGAGCTTAGCGTTCGCAATGGGCTCTGGGTGGGTGGAGGGAGGGAGAGAGGGCAGGAGGGAGGAAGTCTGGGAAGATTTCCATTTTAAACAAGCACAACTTTGTCACGCTGTCACCTGACCGCCGCGGCACCCCCTCTTCAATGTTCCCCAACTTCCTCTCTCTTCTTCGCTCCTTTCGCGTCTCCTCCTCTTTTCGTCGCCTCTCCTCGTCGGTCTCAAGAACTCTTTAAGTCCGTGTTTCCGCCCTGAATTCCTCTGCCAATTTGATGAATTGTATCTCACAGCCTTTTGAGTTTTGTGTGTGAGGCACTTAATTGTTTCGCTCTTCTTCTTCTTCTACTTCTTTTTTTTCTCTTTCCAGGATATCATGTTTAATAACTGGCGGATGCTTAAGCTGTGCTTGCAGGGGTAGATGTGCATATTTTAAATTAGGTGTAATATCCCCCACTTTAATCCATGATAAGATCTCAATTGTTCCATGATGTGAAATGGAGATGCAGCGACAACCGGGGCTGAATTAAATAGAAATCTTAATTTACCTGGATATTATCCTCCAGTGAAATATAATCACTGACTGGATAACTGGGCACACCAGCAAATTCTTAATTGACTCTCAATGATTGTCACGGAACATATGCTTCAATGTAGATGCCGAGATTAGGAAAAGGCAGCTATCTGCTATAGAAAATAAATAAATAAATTAGCCAAAACATATGTGCACATGCAAACACACACACACACGCACACACATTCTCAAATTATCCACTCCGGAAAACTATAAATACAAAATTACACGCAAAATCTCCCAACACAGGCTGATTGTGGAGTGTCTACCTGGCACTGTGTTGATTGTTCCTCAACACTGACCAATTGTAAGCTCATAATGATGATCTCTGGCTTGACAAGTGATTTTAACCCGCCTGTGGGCCGCCCCCGCACCGAGTCACAGATCAGCCGCCCCACGTAAACAAAAACATTAGGAGAGCGTTCCACATTTAAGAGCACGCTAATTACAGTCATTCCCATCTGAAGTACTTTCTCCTGCAATTTGCTCAGATCACCAAACCTCCAATCCCTCTCATGTAAACAAATAAACTCTCGCGCAACAAAGAGATAAAGCAAATAATAAAATAGACACTGGCGCTATCGGAACTCGCTGGGGGCACCGCGTTTGAAGTAGGCTTCAAATAGTATCATACTACTCTACAGCGCCGAGTCCTAGTGTTGTGTGTATCCCCAGTGAGGAATAATTACAAGGGTTGTTGTTGATGCGCTCAGCAAAACAAATAATTAACTTTCTAATGGCAGAATGGAGATGAATGCACTGAGGGAAATAAAGAAATACTGTGTTTTGTAAAATTGTTCAAAAGCAAAAATAAAGTATTTACATTAAATACCTGTTGACTAGACACAAATACACACACACACACATACACAGTAAACTTTGAATGCTTCATATTCACATTTCCATTTAGCTTATGGTGTGTTTCAACAGAAGGAATGGAGATGAGCTTTTAAAGGTGACTAATTGATCTGACCTCAACAGGTGTAAAAGATACAATTGTCCCCCCAGCCGCTTCTCGATACAGAGGACCTAATTACCAGCTCTCCTTAGGATCCCTCCTTATTCGTACTTGGTCTGAACCTCTCACCTCTGCCCATAGGGAAGCACCAGGGCCGATCCACCGGGAGCAGTTAGGGGAGGGGGGGGGGGTGAGTGTCACCGCAGCCCTCTGCAGCCCTCCAGGTGAGTGTGTCTCTCCGCCGGTTGGGGGAAATGAAGCAAAAATGATGGAGTGTTTGTTTTCTGACATTTTGTGTCCCCGCGGCCTCATCAGGGCCGAGCCTCACAGACGTCAAGTGTTAATTTAGGGCTCCTGCCGAGCGTGAGCCTGTCAGCGGCGAGGCTCGGAGAAGGGAGGTGAGCTCTTGCAGAAAATGACCCTTCTGGTCTGATTGTCTCGCGGCCCGCAGACTGGCGCTGAGAGGAAAAACAAAGACACGGGGAGAGAGGTGGCAGAGTGCTAATGCACCACGCAGCAATTAGAGAGGCTTACCTGGTGGTGTGAGCACAGCACGCAAACACACACACACACACACACACACAAAAGGTACACTCAGTAAGGTAAATTTCTTTTAAAAAAGCACATACTGTACACTCAAATATATACACACCAGCTGATGTCAGTGTAAACCACATACAGCAACAGATACTCAAAAAGAAAGACTGCGGCCTTTTGAAAGGACTTGCTCGCTCAGCCAACCATGCTCTCTTACACACAAACACACACACGCCCACCAACATACACACACTTTCACCCCTTGACTATCTCACTTAGTTACCATGGCCCTTTCCCAGTGGATGGCTTCCCTCCACCTTTTAGCCCAGTGATTAATTGGCCTGAGCTTACGATAGTCCAACCCTTTATTCTGTGAAACTTAAACAAAAAGACGGGGCTCTCTAAAGATTACAGCAGCGCATTAACCACAGAGTGAACCATGAAATTGCTTTTTCCCCTCCTGCAGTGTTGTGACTCTATAGTGGTCACTGCCAGTCATGGGGAATGTGCACGGGCATTAGTGTTACATCACTGACAGACAACAAAACAGGCCGTGTGGGCGGAGCTTAGCCCGCCGATGCAGATCAGCTGACCGATCCAGACCAATGATGAAACAGATACACAGGTATGGAGGTGAGGAAAATAGGGTTTCTGGAGATAATGGCTAATGCATGTTTCATTCTGCAGGAGAGTCAAGTTTTTTCCAAGAGAGTCCAGTACATCAAATTCATTGTGATAAAGAGGGTTTAGAGGGCCGTCATGTTGGAGGAAAAGGTTAATTCCGTAATTATTTCAGTGTGAAAAATAAATAATGTACCCTTTGCCGTTTCCATCATTTCGCTAATTCGCTTGGAAATTCATTTTCTTTTCCTTTTTTTTTTCACTCCACCTAGCCCAATTCAATCACTTGAGTTCATCTGTCTGTGTTATGCAAATCTGAGCGGCTGAGATTGAACCCATTTGAATACCTGGTTCAACTCATGAGCGGAGGGGGCTGATAGAGAAGATGAATTCTTCCATTTCAATGCGCCTCCCTTTTTCACCCAATCGTGCAGTATCAAGGCTACCTTTTTACATGGTGCTCTCATTTATTTTATCCCATTGCACAATGCTGCTCTCGCTGTCAAATGTATGAATAAGGAGAGGGAGTCTCGCTCTCTCTCTCTCTCTCTCTCTCTCTCACTCATGCTCTACAGAGAGGCTAGGTCTGGATCCAAGATCATGGACACTAGCAGTAGAGACCAGAGAGAAGGTCATTTTGATGAAGCGATAAGAGGGTTCATTTGGCTCTGATGATAGCCCTAAATATTCTCTACGTGTGTAATTGCCAGTTTGTGTCTTGATTAAAAAGAATATTTTTTCATTGCATATAGGTAAATCACTGGTTCACTGAAATGGGCAGAAGTGTTGGCTACATGACTTCCCCTCTCTCTGGCTGGGGTTTTGATTGACAGCGAGCCCCTGGCCTGAGGAGGGCCTAGGCCGGTGTCTCGGAGGCATGCGTATAACGCTATTATTCCAACTTATCCCTGGGAATAAGTCCAGGCAGCCAGGGGCGCAGCGGGAAGCTAATAGACTAGGCCAGAGGAGCCCCCCTGAGGCTCGGTGCATTGTGTCAAGGCCTTGTCTACTTCACACACATTAAGGATCACATGCCACAATTTCACAGTACAGCAGGGGGACCAGCCCCCAGCCCGGGCCCTGATTGGCCGGTGATGGATGGTGTTGACAGTTACAAGCCGAGTAGCAAGTGTAGCAACACAAAGGTCAAGGTTGAAGCTGCCAGTGTGGTCTGGTTAACAATGGAAGGTCTCCATGGTGGGAAAATGCTGTTTATACTAAACACTAACTATGCAGTGTGTTACATGGACACAAAGGGGCTTTAGTCTTTTGAAGCCACGGTTTTGGTTAAACAGCCAGTGTTACTAACTACAGTATTTACCATTTAGGCCTGCTTAAAACGTCCAAGTGAAAACATAATGGTCATTTAAAAAGTCCCATTATCAAAAACAAAACCTCAGTAGAATTTGACATTTGCATGAGGAAACCACCTTCTCCCCATTAAAGATAACACTGGCCGCTGTATTCCGTGCCACATCACCCCGAGAAGGGGAGAATAAAACAGTTGTTCCCCATGCAGTGTCCTGCAGGAGTGAATTTTTTCAATATACCACTTCAGGTTGAAGACATTTCTACTGTCATTTTCCTCCAGTACTTCAGTGTAATTCTTTTTTTTCCCTCCCTCTCCCCTCCATTTTTCCCTGGCGACTGCAGTATGTGGCAGTCTGAATTGTGTGTTATTACCCAGCAGGAGACAATATCATTACCACATATTTGCTGTCAAGGGTCTGCAAAGAATGGTGCTGTCTTGGGCCTCACTGATCTAACAACCTCACACAGGGCTCCAGAATTACCCACTCCTGGCTGGGGGAAGTCAAACACTACCAGTTAGAGAGGGGAGTGAACAAAAGAGAGTTACCCTATCTCTCTCTCTCTGTCTCTCTCTCTCTCTCTCTCTCGAAGATGGGAGGAGACACACCTCCACTGCGCACAACAGTGGATGCTATTCTCCTGCGCCTTGATAGAAATATATGTTTGGCTCAAGTGCTGAATGATATGAGACTGCAAGACAGACACAGATGGGCATGTATGACAGTCTGTCATTTTAGATAAAGAGAAAAATTGCAATCTCTGCTGTATATTATTAGCGATGGATGGGTAGCTCATAATTGCCACCACTTCTATCAACTTCCAGCTAAGTACTACCTCTAAAATATACAGACTGTATGCAGAAATAAGGGGGAAGCATGTCACACTGCATCCAATCAGTGACAACGGGGGTATATGCGTAGACAAAGACATGTCAAGTTTTGTTTGTGTTTGTTTCCCTCTTAACATATCTCTTGGTGACAGGGGTTTCAGCTCCGACTATTGAGCATTTGAAACCGTACATGGAGATATGTAGTATAATGTCTGAGAAAAATAACTTCAGAATGGCCAAACAATCCCTTTCATGAAAACTACTATTCAGACTTTGTAACAATGTCTTTCTCATAAGACAAATAGAATTGCTATCATTTCCGTTGACAGCATACAACAAACAGACCAACAGTTTATGCATACTGAGTGACAAAGCCATCTATTTTCTTTCCAGAAAAACAGGCAATACACACTCTGGCAATTGAACCGCAAATGAGGAGTGAAAATTCAAACTTCCTTTCCCATCCACCATCATTTATACAAGCCATAGAAATATTTGATTGCACTTGCATATCTCCTCACGCTTACTGGCACTAAAGAATCAGCCGACCAATACACGGCCATGTAAACAAAGTCTGGACCTCTATATGAGCCTATCATTTAAGAATCCAAGAGAATCAAGCCTGCAAACAATCAGGAGGGAGAGGAAGAGAAACTCTGTGAGAGGTCCTTCTTCCAGTGCTTTGAAGGTGCAAACAGAGACCCTTATTTAAGGCAAGATGTGGCTGTGCATCCTTGATACACCTCTGCTTTGAAACAAGGCAAGAGTCCTTGATTTTTTCAGAACAATAGGGGCCAGCCCTTGAGAGAGACACATTCATATTCATGAATTAAGCATCTATAGTGCTAAATTATGAGCATGCAGCTCCAGCTCGCCATCATTCTTCACGAGGGGTGGAGCTCTGAGAAGGACGGCTTGTAACCCATTTGTAATACCGAAATCATGCAGAAGACTCATGATGGTCAGCAGGAAGAATATTCTATATACTATACTATATTTTACATTTCTGGAGGAATTTCAAATTAATGAATTTTGATAACCTCTATAGGTGAAATATAGTGCCAGTATGAGGATATGTATGATAGGAGAAATGAGAATGCCTAGAAACATGCCATGATCAAGGTCAAGCTAATGTAGTCCAATGGTAAATACCTGGGCATTTCATTGTAGTGGAAAGTGGGATTTGCATCTCCAGTGCAGTTACTTGCAGTTTATTTAAAGGTGGACCACACAGGATGCTGTGTGGATGTATAATTTTAATTAATCTGGCGTTCCTGCATTCACCATTCTGCAAGTGATATCCAAGATCATGCATCAGTCAGATAAGCTATCTGACATGATATTAATTTTGAGCAGTTACACCCTACAAACAGAGAGCACTCAAAGACATCAGCTGATGGGACGATATGGAGGCGTTTTGAAATTGTTGCCACTAAATTAACCTGATTCTAATAGGATTTGAGGTAGATAACATGGAAAATTACTATTTTCTTTTCAAGGCAATACACAAAATGGAAGCGCTACAAATTGATTTCCATTTCCTCCTAGATGCCCCCCCATCCACACATTTTCATAATTTGAGATGAGGCGATATGGCATTAATATTCCCTATCTTATCTTGTCACATCCTGAAATTGTTGGAGAGGATATGATTAGCTGAACAATGGCATGAGAAACGCGCTTTATGAAGGCTATCCAGGTTTTATGACAAAGAGAGTGGAGAGGTGCAGAATGGGCCAGGAAGCAGACATGATGGCAGTCAAATGCCCTCGTTTCTGGATCTTGATTTGTCACAGCAGGGATTTGGAAGAGCCCAGGATTTGACGATACATCTATGCCCACCGGTGCTGGCCATTCACACATGATTAGCATTTTATTATTGTTTATAGGCCATTTAGGAAGGGGGGAAGACAGCCCCGAGCCAATGGTGCAAGGAGCGCTCCAAAGCACAGTGTTTTGGACTGGTTAAATGCACCATTAAGCCTTTTAAAATGAGCTCCACCCGTCAGAGGCTAAAAACAAACGTGGCTTTCTGGCTATCAATGGGCACCACTTAGAAGAAACAATGCCCTGTTGAGGCCCACCAGTTTCCTCATCAATGAACATCAAAGATGAATGAGCCCGGGCTGACAGCTTTGTTTTGACTCCGATACCCACAAAGCCCCGCTCAATATCATCCTGGGCCCGCTCCTCTGGGCTGCCCTAACAGGTGCGACCCCTCTTCTCAATGCACCGTTTGACAAGACCAGGGACGGGCAGGGGTAGCAAGGGGCTTTGGTCCACATCCGCCTTAATCCATCCTACTATAAAAACACTTTGAAAAACAAACGTTTGTTTGGCCAAAGTCAAAGCCCTGGAGCCTGGGGCTCATCCGTCTGTCTGCCCAGGCTTTCTCCCCTTTATTCCTGGGCCTTTTGTCAGGGCTTCAACTCTTCCCTGCTCATTTGGACAGGACATTAAACGAGACCCGAGAGGATCTGATTTCCAGCCATTTCCCACAAGAGGAATACATACAGTTACAACAGCCAATTGTTTGGATTATGATAACAGCGCCTGGAGGAGAGGAAAGAGAGCGGAAAAGAGAGGGGAAATGTCCAACAATCTCACAGACCAAAACACTGTGTAAAAGAAAAACAACAACCAGCGTCGGAAGAAGTACAGAAGAGGATCAAACTTGATTATCATTCAAGTTATTCTTTAGATGGGAGGCATTTTAAGCCGGTTAATTTCCGAGCACCCTTTTCTGTGGCGAGGACTGTGCGTTTTCTGCCAGTGATAGGCTCCCGCTACTTCATGAGGAGATTAGAGCTCCTCCACTCAGGGATATAGAAAGGCCTTCAGCCTGGCAGAGAGAGAGGGAGCCAGTGTTGAGCATTTTAATCTAGAGTCACAGAGATAAGATGCAATGGCAGATCAATATGTGCTCTATGGTGGCAGCTCCCTGAGACCTTGTCTCTCTGTCTGTGCACTGAGGAGCCTTTACCCTGTGTGCCCCATGGCTTCATTTCTCCACAGACCGGCTATCTGCACTGACTGTCTTTCACTGACATCTCACACCTGGGCACGTTGAAACCACAGACACCACGCAAAACAGTGAATATCTAAATGGGATCGCCTGTGAAATTCACGATGATAAATCTCTCCAGGAATCACCCAGTTTGAATATTCGATATCGCATCTGTCCCCGGTTACCTCAGGGGGCAAGACAGGTACGATAACGGATATTCAGTGGAGTGATTAGATAAAAGAATGCAAAATTCTTCTTGGATTGTGGGAGATGCATAGCAATGGTATTTGCACTCTGCCATGTCTGTGTGACTGAAGTAAAGTGTATAGGCAGCATTCAGGATGTCATTTCTACTTAATTTGCTCTCCTTTGCATCACTACGGCATTCCATCATTCTGGTATCATCAGATGCACTGTCGACGTGGAGGCCCAATAAAAAAGATAAAATGAAAATTCTTCTGTGCTTTTGAGAAGCTTCGCTGTGAAAAGTGAGACACCTTGAACTCCTCTAATTTCCAGCCAGATAAACTGCTCCCACAGCAAGCCATTATGTTTTAAGGAGACACAAAACTCTCATTCACGTACGCTCACGCAGACATCGTTAGCACACACAAGTGGGTTATGACTTCTCTCTTTCATGTTGATTTTCAGCAGTCTTTCAATGCAGCCCACATTCTCCTGTGTTTACCCCTGTCCTTCACATTTCAGCATCCTGCCTGCTCTGATGCTTTTGACATGACTGTGTCCAGAACAGAAACAAATCACTAGAGGAAAAATGCAAGGTATTGTCTTGTATTTTTTTTTTTTCTTCATCCTGGGCAACAGTTCAGATACGGCAGAGGCTCGGAGCCAACTCATCCCTGACAATCCTTAGCAAAGCGCCGCAAAATAGAGTACAGAACAAAATACACATTTGTGAGCACAATACATTTACTGTAGAAGACAACTGCAGTGCACTGGGTAAGGTTGGAGGGTGCGTGTTCACGTGCGCGTATGTGCGTGCACGTATGAGAGTGTGTTTGTATGTGTTTGTGCGTTGTGTGACAGCAGACCTCGCTGAGGAGGACTAGCAATCACTCCATTCAGCATCTGCTGCCACACAGCTCATATTGTCAGTCCCCAGTTTAAAGAAACCTTGAGCGCCTTCAAAGATCTTTTCAAAGCCTTAATCCTAATAGGTCGCGGTTTGTTCTGTCACATCAAAAGGGGGAGAGAGGGAGGTAGGGGGAATAATGCGTCGGGGGCTGGCAGAGATTCTTAAGGGCGGAAGATTGGCAGAGGATTTGCAGTGCGGGGAGGACTGAAATCTGAAATATCGGCCACAGAATGCCTGCTGTAACAGATATGAAATAGGTCTTCTCAACAGCATGAAAGGCTGACATTTCCAGAAAGTTTGTCATGAGAAGGCCCTTTTATTCCCCCTCGTCTATCTGCGTTTGTACTGCCACCTTGTCCATAGAGGAAATTCGCAAGTGTCACTCTAACAGGTTATAGAACAGGATTGGACATTTTAGATTTTTTTTCTTCCACCTCTTCCCTTTTCATTGAATGTTTAGAATTTCCAGTGAGAGACCAATTGAGTTAGGGCCATTTTAGAAAACTGCCTTCTGCATGGCACTCAAGTTAAAAATCCACATTCAGCACCTTTCCTGACCCGTGTTATAGCCAACTGAGTGAAATCTCACTCGTGAAAAGAGGTTACTATTCCGCAGCATTTAATATGAATCCAAGAGTATGCTGTATAATATCTTATTACATGTATATATGTATCAAAAATATCATTTCCGGCATTTGCGAGATAAGAATGCTGACTTGATAAGCATATATAGTGCCCTCGATCTGAAATGCTTTGGTGACACGGGTGATAAAGTCTAAATCAAGTCTGCCAAAGCGTATAGTGGGTGTGAGACGTGCTACACCATGAGTGTCACTTGTGTGTTTACTCCTCACCTCTCTGACACTTTATCAGCTCTGAAGGTGTCTCTCATGCATTTCACCTGATCGACTCGGCAGACAAAGAGATCTGGCCCGTGTTTTTTCGACGGGGCACAAGTGTCCGGCTAATTAGGCGCTCATGGGAAACCGAGCATTGATTTCCTGTCAGCGCGTCTCTCTCCCCCCCACCCCAAAAAAAGAAACAGGGCTGTTTGTCTTTGCAATGAAGCATCGGGCGCCATTGATAACAGCGATAAAACAGGTTTCCCTCAATAGGAGTGTAAAACAAACGGCAAACAAACCTGAACACACATACCTATCCCCGTGGGAAACCATATATAATGATGCTGTTTAATTGTATGGGATCCTTTTTTAAGAACTAGGTAGGCTATGAATAGTGGGCAGTAAACAAAGTTTGCTGGGGGATGAAAATGGACCGAGTTGTCTGACAAAAACATATCTTTTCAGCCCAGTAAAAGCGGAGTGAAATCCCTCTTGTGCTTGTTATTTCACACCCCTGTGGCTACAACCAGGGCCAATGGCGGCACAGTAAACAAACAAACACATGTGAATTCACACAAGCACACACACACACACAGTGTACTGAGGAGAGGGGATTTTAGCGGAGAACTTACTAATGATCTCACATTTCCAGTATCCTCACTGCAGAATCTGAGAACATGTTTGCAACTTAATCCAGTGCCTCCTTGCATTAGCAATACAACAAGTTACATTTCCCACCCACCAAATATGTCTCCTGTCCAGCAGCACTGTTTCCAAATGGCCAAATTACATCTCTAGGATAAACAGAGGCCTGATATATTCTCTATAATTGCTAAATAGCAATATCATTGAACCCCCATACGTTCTCCCTGAGGTAGAAAACATGGCTTTGCTGAACACACAGACTACTGTTATGTCTAAATAATGGTTTCAGTATCACGCCGGACAGTGTGCCAACCACCTGCTGATCCAACCACACACAGGTAGAGCCAGGCCGGGTGGCAGAGGGCACTTGGCCACCGTAGACACACAGGCATTCATTCTGCCAGGAAACTAATCAGTGAAAGGGATGAACTCCAAGCTTATCTGGAGGGGTCGCGGATGTAGGTGGAGGAGGCAGGAGTGGGAGAGCAGGGATGTTTTGCTGCAGCAGGGTGACACAGCACCTAGGATGGGAAAAAAAAAAGTAGAAATCTCAGTCTGGGGAGGTTGGAAGAGCACAACCCTCGAAAAGGTGAAGGAAGCTGCGCTGTCTGCTGCCCACACGTTATCTGAACTGGACATGTCAGACTCGGATGCTGACACCTTCAACCTAGCTATGATATCATGAATGCCAGGTTCATTTACCATGCAATGGATATCTGACGGCCACATGGCAATCACTGTATTATTGACGAAGGGTATATGTGTGGGTCTTCATCCCGTGGCAGAGAGCAGTGTATAGCATGAATGGTTGATAACTGTTGGAGTTTGGTAAAGTATTGGAGAAATTGTTTTTTAAGATGGATCTCACCGAAATCGCTAGTAGAGACCATGAATCCTATGGCTGGTGCTTACAGGAGCATGTTTAAGTATTGCATTGTCTCTCAAGCACTACCCTGTTTAAAACTACAATCCATTTCACCAGATAAATGTCTGTCTTTGAAATACAAGGCCACAGATTGAGCAATTTCTCTTTAAATTCAGGAGTGTTCTTTTGCCTTTGCGAAGAGATGCATTGTTGAATGGAAGCATTATTTCAGCTCCTTAACTGATCGACACTGGAAACCGTTCTGTACCAGCCTTAAAAGATACAAGACTCTTATTCGGGAGGTAATTTTACATCTTAACAGAATCCAATTAAAAGCACGGGCATTTCAATTAAATGGCCCCTCGCTTGTCGCCGCAGTGTCAGACCACAAGTTAAATTGGAATCAGATTACGGAGAGGGAGACTGGAGAACTATTTTTCAGCATAACATGGATCATGCATTCCAGATAGAGACCCCTGTCATGCATACTGCAAAAAAAAAAAAAAATAGCCTTTCTTAGCCAACATTACTGATTTAATTCTCCCTCCTTATTAATTTCACAGCAGATTACCTGAGGAGATACAATATGCTGTCAGCATAGAGTTTTAATTAAGTACGGGGTATGTTGCTATGAGTACCTTATGTGAAACTCCAGCCTTATAATGCTCTTGTTTTAATTACTCCGGAGTGCCCCCTCATTAACCTCTATGGAGATGTGCTCCAAACTACAGTGTGTATTACAGTGTGCATTACAAACACTAGACTCACAAATTGCTTATATCCATGTACTGAGCTTCATACTTGCACCGATATTGATGCAAAAATGAGTAAAATCATAGACCAGAAAGAAATTAATACATAAATACATGACGCTTCCTGTTTTTGTTGTTTTAAAAAATGGAAAATAGGAGGTATTTTGTAAATAAAAAGAAAATGCAGTGCAATTATGCATGTGGGGCTTTGAACTTGTTAATTGAGAGATAACCTTGGTGGTTAAGGGCACTGTGACGACCCCTGGTGGGAGCCACTATCTCAAGTTACAGGCTGCCTCACCAGAACCTTCTGCCTCACAACAACAGTTAATGAATTAAATAGTTTCAGTGACTGCATCAAGAATTACAATATATTACTTTTAATATATTTGATTCAATACATATATTTTTTAAATCTTTATAAATGTGATAATTTATTGTAGATGGTGTATAGGCTTTCACAAACCCATAGCAAACGCAAAGCAAGCCTAAGGATTAAAAAAAAGAAAGAAAAAAAAGGACTGGTTCTACTTTAACTTGACAGAGATTTTGTGATTGTTGATTGAATCTTTTGTATTAAAAAGGAGTACAGGCTTTGGCGCACAAGATGCAACTTAAAGCCCAAACGGTGATATCGTATTGCTAGTGTGTGAGCCTTGTTGTGTCCTGTTCCTGCCCAGATTGCCCCTTGTGCATATGATCTCCATCCCATCTCATCTCGTCCCTCCGCAGCTCGTCTGCCTCAAACCGCTGTGGGTGGTCTCACAGTCAGAGGATCTTCTTGTCTGCTACAAGCCCTGTAGACATTTCCCTCTGATCCCTTTCATCCTGAAGTTTTTGAATGGTCCAATATGGATTTCAAAAAAAAAAAAAAAAACGAGACTGCCCTGAGACTGGGCTCCTATTCACAATATGTGGACGGATAACTGTGCCACCGTCCACCCCAACACCTTAATGTGGTTTAATAGGATACATTAGCTTTTAATGGCACTTAATTGTACAAAAAGGAAATCCATAACCACACAAGGAGAAAAGTCAAGTATTTCCAAGCTCTTTATAAGAACAATTTAGAGCAGACAAGTGCTTTTCAAACCTTGGATTGGATTCAGTCCGACAGCCTGGCCATGAAAAGCTCGGTCTGCATTTGTGAGGCTGCAGTGCCACCATTTGGTCGTGAGGCCTTCATTTCACACCCAGGGCCTGGCAATTTGCAATTCCACGCCTGTATGGAAAAGAATAAATTATGTTGGTTTACACTCTGAAAATCCCATTTTGAAATAAATGATCCCATTCAAAAATAATGTCACAGTTGGCACCATAATTGTCCAAGTCTGCACTTTAGTCTCTTTCTAGAAAGCAATGTAGGGCTCTACAGCAGACTATAAAGTTAAATTGTCTTAGCCTACGGTATATCATCTGAAAAACAAGCTGGACTCCAAATACTAACAGGTGCAGGAGTAGAGAGTGAAGAAAACATTCAGTCCCACTGTTATTGTTGATAGATTATCGTAGGTCCATGCCATCTTAGATAATGAGCAATAACCTGCACTTCAAGAACAGGGGAGGTTTGCCAAGAAGGAATGGTGATTACAGTCAATTAAGACTGATGACAAAGCACCAACAATAACCCTGTATGTGTGTGTGTGTGTGTGTGTGTGTGTGTGTGTGAGCTTGTATTTTATTCATGCATCCTTCCAAACTACCCTGTTTTGTGTAATCAACATCTGTTGTGACAGGCAACCTCCCCCTTTCTCAGAATGGCCCACTTCAGATAATGAGTGTCATACCAAACTGCAGGGCAAAGGCTGATTTTACTCCTCTTTTACTCCTCCTCTTTGGCCTCCGCTCTCACTACCCTCTGTTCCCTCTTCCGCCATTCAAGACGTCCATTGTGAAGAACCTTGAGAAAGAGAGAGAAATGGTCTCACAACATTGTCCGTGATCAATATGTGGGGGTGGCAGCGCAGCTGAAATAGAATACACTATCTTCTTCTTTACTGACAATATAGACTCCTTCACAGCCAATACTTACCATCTCAGGGATGCACTATTCATACATATACCTCTAAGAATTGACTTTTCCAAACAAAACTTACTATTATATGAGCCTTTTCCTTTTTTTTTAAATTTTGTGGTGGTGTCTCACTTTAGAGTGCCCACATACCCAGATGTGAGAACTTCTGTTTCCTTGCTTTTCTGCAGTGATTCACCATGTTTTTTAATTAAAACATCCGAAACACAATCATATTTGCAGCTTGGATTGATATCTATCCATCCATCCATTTTCCATATCTGCTTAATTCAGGGTCACAGGGGTGCTGGAGTCTGTCCCGTTTAGATTGGTATGTTCATCTCAAATTGCAACACCTGTGACTTAGGCGCCACCTCCTGGTAGTTTTGGCCATCTTTACCATATTAAGTGCTGTTTTCACTTGGGGGGTTTTGTGACGATAGCAAATAGACAAAACGTCTTTTATAAAAAAAAAAACATTTGTATATTAGAAGACATGATTTAGTCTATCATTGAGTCTGAAAAGACATATTAGTCACAAACTTGAACTCCATATTAACACTACAGTATAGGCTCCGTCTTCAATGAGATGTGTCTAAGATGTCTGCCTCAAGTAACTAAAATAATTTTCCCAGCTTAGCCTCAAAATTAATTGCCTCCAAAATAAGACAGATAGGTTCAGACAAGCGAAAGTAAGATTGCATGGAATGTCAATTTATTGGGGTTGATTAATGAATGCATCCAATCTTTTCAAACTTAAGATTCGTCTCAGAACATTAACACTTTTTTTCTCATTTCCATGATGGAATTCACTTTCTGTACAACCATGTAGAACAATTTATTTTGAAAATCCATTAAAGTCATCAGCACGCTGAACTCTGTTCAATTTAGCATAATCTAAAGTTTACTTTAACTGCAGGAGACCTCTCCTATTTAACATTTTCACTGTATTAACTCATAAAAGCCTCCAGTTTACAGCGTTGAATGGCAGGCGCTTGAACAAGCAATAAAGCTTCTGTCTTTTCCCACTTTATATGTGTCATCTTTGCTTTTGAATATCAGCTAGTACAGGTCTCTTTAATGTTGGAGAAAGGCTATCCAGTTCATTCATAGATGCATTTTAATATGGGTGCATCTAGCTAGCTATGTGTGTTCCCTATTAAGGATTAGTGGGCAGACAGGGAGTATTTGTAACACAGGCTTGGTTGTCATCGTTTTAAAAGGCAGTCTGTCATGACCTGTATGACCCTGTAAGGTAGTTTGGAATCATCAGTCTATCATTGATAGCTGTGTAATAGTTCCTAGGGCTGGGGATGGTTGAAACATTATTCTGTCTGTAGTCCAGTGTATATCCTTGTTTTGGTTATAACACTACACCTGCATTCAACATAAGGTTAGTTAAGTAGTTCTAATGACAAACATTAAATAAATCAATGTTCAAAATGAAATCTTGGTCCTTTTTTCTCCATCTCATGCACATCAGCATGCCTATGGTGCCCAGGAATATAGCCTATAGGTACAAAGATATGCACATTGGTGCTAAACAAAATGAGTCATTCATAAATGTTGAAAACAGTTATGTGTTGTTGGGAAATGCCGATTTTGGTTTCTTTTTAAGCTCTCCACATGCATGCAGGTGCCATTGCATACACACAAAGAGCATTGTTGTGCTGTTGAGCAATGTTAAAACACACACATGATCAAAACACAATTTGATTATATCATTATGTGCACTCAATTTTGGTTCTCTTTATTATTTGCGACAATTAACCCTGACTAGTGTTACAGCTGACACTGGGTGTGTTGTTGCATGCACATTCTGTACAGGCCTTGGAGAAGTTGGGAGAATTATCCCAGACAAGAGCCTTCACTTGTAGTTCCCTAAAGAGAGGTCAATCACCCTTGCAAGCCTAAAAAAGACCGCTACACAATGAAGTCTGAAATTTACTAAGGGGAAATGGGGAATAAGCCAAGTTTCACATTCATCTCCTCTACTGTAGTATTTATACTCTTTCCAAACACCAGAGGGCGCTTGGGAGTCACTGCAGCTACCACACTCCAACCTTCTTTCATCAAACTTCCTATAATCCCTAGTTCAGGCTCAAGGTGGATGTCAGTTGTCAGCCTCAAATTTGTTTGTGGTGAGTACACTGCACTTTAACCTTTCTCAATCCCAGATGTGGTAAGCGAATAAACAGGCCGAAACAACTCTGTGTACTGTGCAATAACTTGGCCTAAAAGTAGAAAATACAGTAAAGCAAAGCTACAGTGGGTTTTACCGAATGCCAAAAGCTATTTTAGCGACTGACATTAAATTTGTTTTAATATTTTGTATGTTTAAAAATGGTAATGCAGAAAAAAATACAAAATCCCCACTAAACGTGCACGGTGTAATATTATAAACAAGGAGGCGTACTCACATCATCTGACCACTCCTCTATGTCAGGCTGTGCTTCCGTGTTTACACACCCACAAAAAAAAAAAAAAAAAAAAGACAGGAGGAGACTAGCGGCTGTATGTTTACCGAGCAAGCATAGAGTGGTGGTGAGGAAAGTGACACTGTCACACAGGAGGCTTGGTGCATGGTAAAAGAGAGATAATTTCAGTTTCCACGATTGCATTTTACAGCGGAATGTTCACTCGAAGGGGCCATGGAGACGTCAAGAAATCTACACAGAAAGTTCTGGACCCAAAGAAGGATGTACTGACCCGACTGAAACACCTCCGGTCACTGTTAGGTGAGTGAAATGTCACCAGGCTTTTGATGCAGCATCGTCGAGCCTAAGCTAGTCGAGCTAGCTAGCTGGCATCTGCCGACTAACGTCAGTGCGTTAGCTGGCTGGATGACTGGCTGTCACTGCCTTTAGCAAGCTAGCTGGGCAGGTAACGTCAACTCGCTGGACAGCAAACATATTACCTTTCTCATTTGCAGTGTTTGCCATACACAACCTGTGCTCAATGAGTATTATGAACGTACTATCAATACGAAACCATTCACACTGGGAAGGCATGGATGCTAGCTAACGTGAGCTAACCTTCCTTGCAGCTAACCAGCCAGCCAAACGTTAGCTAACGTTAATCTTGTTTTGTTAGGACATATGTCGCTGTCTAAAACAACCATTGGGTTTATTTAGTTCTGGGTGCGCTTGACAATGTTAACAATGTCCCAGCTTCACACTGACTAGCCATAACTAAGCGTGTATCCAGGCTGCATGGAGGTCTTTCATTTTTAGCTAGCTGTCTGTGCTGCTGTTGAGTTTCCTACCCTGTAGAACTGAGGGAAAATAGATTTAGCAAATATGGCATTCATTTATCTAACTCTTACAGCAAAATAAATGTTGATTTGCAATACTGGTGGCGTCCTATGTCCCTTTAACTAGATAAGGAAGTACTGGGATTTATGAAATCATAAAAGTCTTGTGTAACTGTGGCTCCACATCTGTCTTCCTTCAGTAATCATAAGAATTGTATGTCTGCTGTGAAGCTGCCTGACCTGTGCTGCACACAAGAGTTTTTGTATTATAGATAGGACGCTATTTCCAATCGCCTGCAAGGGTGACTGGGTTCTGCTTTAATGAACTATCCCATGATGCTCTGAAGAGTCAGTTGCCCTTGTGAGTCTGGAATGCCTGAGTCTACTTTGCAAAAGTTTCCTCTGTTTCAGTAGAAGGCAGATGGCATCCAAGTGAGATAGCATCAGCCTTATCTATTTCGACATTACTGAACCTGAGCCCACATGATCATGCACAGATGCTATAGTTTTACAGTATTACAGAGTAGAAGCCTCATTCTATCACAGCAAAGATATCCCTCAAATATCATATTGGCCTTTGGTGACTGTTGACTTAAATTAGGAGGAATGCAATTTAGATGTAGGTTTAACTTTTCTGTTATTCTATCCTTAGTTCTTTAAATTTGTTGCGATTTGGGCTTGCAGAGTTTGGCAGTAGTTAATTTGCAGAAGCCCATTGTTTTACTGTCTTACTACACAATGTCTTGATGGTCTGATTATCTTAAAACAGACTAAGGACGTGGCACCCTCAGCTCCATTTTAGGCCCCTGCTGAGTTAGTCACTGGACGCAGCAGAATATTACTACTCAGCATTCAGTTGAACCTTCACTCCTTATGCAATCTGTATTTCACATAGTTCAGTTACTCTATAGCCCTCCCTGAGTAGTTTAGAAGTTTGTGGTAACATGTAGTCTACATGTCTTTCTGCTGTCAAAGCACAGCTTCAATGTCAAGACTAGTACAACCAAGCTGGAGGTCAATATTGAGCTGTGGCGGGCTGTTTCTCCCCTGTGTTTTTCTTGCCCTTATGTGCAGTTAAAGATAAGGCTGGTCTGTTTGTCCAGCAGCTGATAGTAGGGCCGACACGTTGCTGTCCCCCAACTACCTCCCTCATTTCACAGTGCTTTCAGCCAAGGAAGGATTTCCTCCTGGTGCTGCTGGTTCCTGTGTGGACAGGAAGCAGTGATGAGAGATGGGGTGCTGTCGGCAACAGGGACCAGAAGGAGATGAGGTGGCCTCTTTTTAGTGCTCACAGTGGTTTGTGTAGTTGTAAATCATACATGTGAAATTACCGCTGTCTTCACAACAATAGCCAATGTAACCTTTGACCTGTAATGGAGCGATAGTCCGGCTAATTGCAAGGCCTAATTCTCAGATATGATGGTGGTAACATATCAAGAGTCCCAGTGTGTTTCACGAACATCATGAAACATGAGAAAACATCCTTCAGGGCAGGAAAGTTTTTCATTAATCAGCAACACTGACTAGCGGTTTCCAAAATGCATTGAGTAATATAACTGTTTAACCTGACAATTTGATTTTTAGAATGGGGAATAACCTCTAAGCAATGGCTGGTTATCTGCAAAGGAGATAGTAGAGCATTGACCAGCCACAGTCTAAATCTTTTCCATCCTTTGTAGCTGATGTTAATTTCCCATGTTGTAACCCCTAATTAGTTAATACTAGAAAGGCCAAACGCTGTCAGTTGACTGCTGTTCTGAATTTTCAATCAAAGTATCTCAGCTTTCAAAATGTCCCTCCACTTCCTGTACAAACCAGTGTTTAGATTTTAAAAACTGCACAAGAAAATAGCACTTATCGATGGCTTGTTGGCTTCCTCTTAGACTCGCAAAATAGCTTTTCTATTAAATCTGAGTGCAGTGTCTCAGTGTTTTGGTGTCTCTTGCTTTGTAATGTCAGGGCCAGAAATTTGTTGAACCATCTTGTTGAAACAAGTTGTAGTATCAGCGGTACTGTACTTGAAAGGGCAATCTGTGGTCTAGGCTATTTTCAGAGTGGCCCTGTGTTGGTTTTCTGCTCACTGAGCAGATCTGTGGGATAGAGTGTGAAAGCTGCTGCATGTTAATTTGCTGGTCATGCCTGGCTGGATTTGGCCGAGGCTGTTAATTACAGGAGCCCAGCAGACCACCTGATCACTCACTGCTTCTCTCACTGGATGCACAAAGGGCTATTCCTGAGACTCTTTACTGCTCAAACTCATTCTCATGCTCTGCCCAAACTCATTCTGCCTTCACTGTTGCATGCCACTGCTCCAGTTCCTCAGAAAATAGGCCTGAAGGTGATGGTCAAAATACCAGCATCAGTGTAGGAAATCATCCACAGTTTCAGTTGTACAAAGGACTATTTATTTTGGGGGTTACTCATTGATCCGCGAAGGAGATATTTGTCTTTTCACTTGGCCCCCTCCTCCAGCCCTGGAGCTGGTAGGATTTTAGTGTCTGGACTCTGGCTCAAGGACACTTCAGCTGGGTGGATGCTTTGCTGTCACGGGGGCTTGAATCCCGGCCTCCTGGTTGAAGGACAGTCTCCCTAATCACTACATCACCCAATCAACTGAATAGAAAAACTGTAGCCTGTAGTAACAAGTAGGTATTTGCTTTCTTTTTGTTTTCTTCAAGTGCTGTAAACATGCTGCTCAATTTGAAGCTGTAGGTGGCTTGCATGGGAACAACAGTAAATATGTGCAAGTGTTTTTAGTGATAACAGTCAGGTGTGTTTGTGCGTGTTTGTTTGTGGAAGTGTGGTGGGTGTAGGTTTCTGAGTTTAAAAAGAGATCGAAGCCAAAGGGAGAATTTCTAAGCCAGCTCTACACTAGTCTTTGAGAGAGTAAAAAATAGTGAGTGATCACATCTTACTTTCCTCTGTGTGCGAGCTCTGGAGTGATGCTGGGGTCAGGGTCAACCAGAAGAGCTGCTGTTATGAGAGGAAATCACGAGGTGAAGCACCAGAGGAAACAATGAGCACCACAGTGGAGGCGCTCTCAAGAAAGTCCTCTGCCTGGCTGAAGAAAAGGCTGAGATCTCTCGACTTCTGATTTCTCACCTTTTGGAAAACACTCAGCATAGAAATGTGGATAACTTCAGCCTCTTGTCGTCTTTTATCTCGTGCTGTGCAGGCTTGCTATTGACACTTTGTGTAAAATTGCTGTGTAACTACCATAGTAAACAATCATGAATAGGGGTCTGTTGATATTTTTTTAGTCTTGAGGCTTTTTTTTCTGCAGGCTAACACAAGTTCAAGTTGATAGTCTGCACACTATTGTGGCAAAGGAAAACAATCCTCAAGTCGATGTGTTCCAATGAATGACTGAATGAATACAGTGTTAGGCAGTTACAGGCTTATTACACAGACATCAAGAGATCATCACTCATCGACTTGGTTTGTCAGCTCATCACTCGGGGTGTCTCCTGCTATTTTGTCACATCAAAGAGTCTTACTGAGAAATGCCTGATAAACCTCCGCTATGTACCATGATTTATTGGAATACCAAGGCAGTGTCAGGGAATTCTAGAAAACTAAAACGTGATAATGAGTCAAAGCGTGCAAATCTCTTATGTTCTTTGAAGTTTAACTTGATCTTCTTTCATGCTGCCTCACTGCTTTAACAGGAAAGTAAGCCAGTCTGAATGTAAAGTTGATTTACATCTGGTTCAGTTTTTTTTTTTTTTTTTTTTTTTTTTTTTGGAGATTTATGGCCATTTCTTACAGTTCATGAGGTGTTCAAACGGCTCAAGAGATTCTGTTTTGACAAGTTATTAACCAGTTATTTAATCTCATCACAAAATTTGACAAAAAATACTAAATTTTGTAACATGGAAATATTAGAAATTAAACTATTATCATGACTCCTTGAAGAAAAAGTTGTGTCTGTGTAATAAGCTAAAGGAAAACTTCGATGGAACATAGTTTATATTAGCTATTCAATAACAGAGATGCATTTACTCTTGCAGACTAGCAAATGAAAATTTATGCTTATCATTGGAGGCATGGTTTATTATTATCCAATCATTGACATGAATTAATGCTGAGAGTGCAATGCCTGTTTGTCCATCTTGATAACATTCCCTAAAATATCAGACAGCACAGCTCCCAGATCAACAGATAAATTGGCAAATGTCTGAATATTGCAAATGCAATACACTTTTACAGTACAATTTTAGTCGGTGAGTAAATGACTAAAGTGGATCTCCACTTGAGCAGTTGGGGGTCAACTGTCTTGCTCAAGAGCACCGCAGCAGTCATTGTTGAGTGTGGGAGAGAATTAGGCTAATTTTCCTGACCAAATTCACCACCCACTCATAAGCCCACCTGACTTTAACCTTGAGGCTTCTGTGGTGAAAGTCTTGTTTTGGGAAGAGGCAAAATAGCCTCGATTTGTGGCATAGCCTAGCCATAACGCCTGCTTAAGCATATTTAGTTCATCATACCCATTTCAGTCAAATCAGAGTAAAGTAAAAGATTTGCTCCAGGAATTGGTAGACGTTAATGTCCTATAATGCACAGCTAGCATTTGAAGCAGCATTGTGGCCCAAAGGTTTCTAGTTTTAATCAATTTCTGATAAAATGTGGGTGTGGAAAGTGATTGAGTAATGTTTTCTCATCCCTCAAAACCTGAGCAAGGCAGTGAACCCCTGATTGTTCCTGTGGCTGTTCAGTGGCTATCACTAGGACACTGTGGTTGTACCGGGCAGCACCCGGGTTTGAATGTGTGTAACTATGTGAGTGTGCAGCAGGGTGTTACTGAAAAAGAATATGCATGTTCAGCGGATTTTCCTTGTACAATTGGAAAGGAAAGATCGACTGTTGGCTTTGTTACGTCATTATTAAGGCCTTTACCAGTGATGCTGTTAATAGCTATTGAGTGGGTTTGTGTACTGTTGAGGTTTGGTGACAGTAGACAGCCATTAGCAGGTTTGTGTCTAGTGTTTCCCATTACGATGACGGCTTCTGTCACTATGGTCCTGACAGTGTGCATCTTACCTCCCGCCCTGAGCATCACTACAGTAGATCTGCACAGCTGAGAAGGAGGTGTGAAACCAAGGCAGAGAAAAAGAAATGTCTGAACCATTTTTCAACCTTGGTTTATCCAAACCAATCAGTAATGTACGTTATTGAGGAGAATTAACTGTCCTAAACATTAAAATTCTGGATTAAAGCTAGGGCTGCATGGCTAAAATCATAGTCCTAATTACTTTAGTAGATTTTGTCATCACCATTGTTAATCATTATTATTAGTCTTGATGATGTGAGAAACAGATGTATTTTACTGCTCTTTTATATTTTCTAAATGTAGTGTGTAGTTATAAATGAAGTGACAGGCTTCACTGTTGTTGATGTGCCAGTATTCTGTGTATTGATTGTGGAAACTAAAATCTTGACATACAATTATACATGATTATTTGTGTACACCCAACTAAAACTTTTTCCAAAATATGAAACATGCATAAAGTCTTAAATACTCACAGTTTGCAATTTAAATTATTTTAGCCACATCTATCCTGAAGTCCAACAACTGGCATTATAAAGTTATGAAGTCTAGCAGCAGAGCCTAACATCAGATGACCTAGAATAATCATTATTGTTTCCTTGTTTCCTATTTCTCTTTATCTACTGATTGTATGTGGATGTAATATTAACTAACTCCTGTCCACTGGTTACCCAGTTAATGTACCAAAACTCTTGTGACACACCGAGTTAGATAATTGGATGTTGAATGAATAATCAGCGTGTGTAGCTATAAGATGGGTTTAACCAAGACGTATAGAATTAGTACTTTTTGTTAACAGTTTGAGAGCAGCAGAAACATAGAACAGCAGAGAAAAGCAGTGAGACAGATGAAAAACAGAGAACAGCAGCCACATCAGTAGAAAACAGGCGAAGGGGAGAAAAAAGGCCAGGAAGAGGGTTCCCAATCCATCCTCATGGAATTCTGTAAAATGCAAACCACAGTGAACAAGAAGTACTAAAAAAATATATGCAGAAAATTAGAGGGCCAAACATACAATGACATCCTGGTCAGTACATCACTGAATTGATACAGATGCTGACATTTGTTTTAATATTCAAACAAGTTGTATGTTATGATGAAATTAGTTTTTAAGTGAAATCCAAGGGTTAGGATTTTAAGGAGTGTAAATAGCCTATATTTATCTGGTTTCCCACTGAAACTGGGGTTACCTCAGTGTAAACAGCCAGATAGAACCAAAGAAACCCAGATTTACCTTACAGAATTCTAAGGTTCTATCTTTGTTTGGGCTCTTTTAAAATAAACAATTTCAAATTGTCCTAGGATTTTGCTAGTTTGCAGGGGTGCAAGCCATGTTCAGCTATGAAGACAGATTTCACTGTATAGGCCTAACAGTTTTGCCAGCTGGGATGTCAAGACATTGCAGCTCAGTATGTCAGAATTTCACTCTACCCAGATAGAACTTAATATTTCCAAGCTGATGAACTACAGTCAATAGAATAGCCTTTTATCTTTCAGGCTTATTCTGCCTGTTTGGTTGGCTGTTTTTTAGGAAGTGTGAGGCCTGCTCTATCTACAGGCCTAACAAGAGTTTCTTCTGCCACTCCCATTACATTTGTCAGTACACTTATTACTCTGTTGTTCTACCTGTCTGACTCAATTTAAGTCTTGAAGAAGGGAGGGTAATGTCAATTTTGTTATTTAGGGATCCGTTTTCATTTGAGCTACAAGTTTTATTTACCAGGCTTACTGTTAGGCCTAATCATTTATCTATAGAGATTGATTGTTTTCATACAAAGCAAAACTTAGGAATAATAATAATCATTTTCAGCTAATAAAGGGACATTGCATTGCCTAGCAGTTTTTTTTTCTCTAATGGCCCATCAGTTGTGTCCTCTCTCATTCCTGCTATTGAGGTGGCATGGGTGTGGCTTCCTCTAAACTGGTGGCTGTATCAAGATAAGCATCTGGCAGTATAAAGAAGTCCTGTGCCATTGCCCGAGGCAATTAGCATTGCAAACACTGTGTGCCATGATAAAGCACAGCAGCCAGCTTCCAAACAGCTGCCTTCTGGTGCCATGTCACCACATCTCGTAATGTCCGGTGGGTCTCACCGGTAGTATGTAGGTGTTATAGCACATAAACACTTTAATAATGTTTTGTTTTGGGGTTTTTTTGTCAAATTTGTCAACAGGTCCTGTCCTTTAATGCATTAATGCACTTTCAGCAGTAACCTGGATGAGTCGCCAGTCCACCACAAGGCTAACAGTTAACTTAATTAATATTAGCAAAGTATACAATGAGTGCAACTGGAGTAAAGTCAAGAAGGGCCTCGTTCCACATATCAGTTTTTCCAATTATTATTTCTTCCACTGATTTGTACCTGTGGCATTTGTTTATTTAGTGCTCCAGAAGGCCAGTTTAATCATTTATGATTGATCAGTCTCCAGACACTTCAGAAGGCAGACTCTCTAATAGGCTGGAGCCTTCAAGCAGATGGGAGACAAAGCTTGTCACTGACTGACAAGGAGGGTGCTTTGGACTGATATAAACAATTGAATCTATTTCACCATCTTATGTTGTTCCTTATTTGTACTTGAAGTTTTTTTTGTTTTTTTTTTATAAATAAAGCTTTGGATAAACATCTGTTATTGGCTATTTTAAGACTTTTGACTACCAAATTCATAAACTGGTTTTACCTAATATGTTTGAGGAATTTTGATTGAATTTATTGTTTTTAACTACTGGCTTCAATTTAATATATATCAGCTGACGCCCCTCCCACTGTCTTGGAGGCTGTCCTGGCCAACCTCAGCAGACAATTGATTGACAGTGGAGGGTCGTCAGCTGATTAAGCTCACCTGGGCCTTGGACTATATAAACTGGCCCATGTGTTCACTTTGTCTCTCCCTTCCTACAGCTGACATCCACTCGGCATCACTTCCCTTTTGGTTTGCGCCTTCAACACCACCACAGCACATCAACCACACATCCATGCACTGCTTGCATTGCTGACTATGTTGATCTACACACTCCATTGTTAATTTGTGTTAACCTTAGTTTTAATAAATTCTGTTTGTTTTAAGTAAACGTCATGCGAGTTTGTGACAATATGTATATATGTGTGTGTGTATATATATATATATATATATATATATAGTTTTATAATCAAATCCTTTATGTGTAGTCTAGACATGTTGATATCTTGGTATTTCATAACTGAAGGGGAACATTTGGCAATGTTCTGAAGAGGTTTTGAATGTCATCTCATTGCACAAGGTCTCTTGGCCTTGTTTTTGCCTATTCAGTCTGTGTTATTACTGTCATGTGTTTGGGAGCTTCCTTAAAACCCAAATTTCAAATATGACATAGTTCACAAGGTTTTGATCAGTGCTGAATGAAAGGCCTTTTTCTTTTAGCTGCTGGCCTGCTGGAGAGCTAGAGAAAGGGAAAGACCAGAGTTCTACGTGTTCTGCAGTGGATAATATCTGTGTGATTTTACACAGCACATGAAAGTCAACAAAACCAGTTTGTCCAGTTACGCTGGTTACCTGGACGCAAGTACAACACTGTTTTAGAGTCCTGTTTCGACAGTAGCCTAGCCCAAGACCTGTGGTTTATTACGGTATTTCCTCTTATCATGATCTGATCTCACAGTGGGATTACATTTTATTTTGCCTTCCAGCATGCCCAAGCTCCCTCTAATCTGCAATGGTTTTCCAGGTTTAAAGCCTAAGGAAAATAAACACTCCGGTATGGCTTAATAGCGGATTGTTATGCAGATTCGTTACAGACTCCACTGAAAAATACTACAATGCCGTGAGTCTATACAACCCTGTTTTCAGCTCCCTTAAAATCAACACTCAGGCTGACCTTAGCTTGTGTTTGAACCTTGCCTGTTAGCTGCTTGCTTGTGGTGTACTTGCCACTTTGGCTGCTAGTTGCTTGCTAGCTGATTGAAACCCTGTGTTTATAAAGGCAGGGATTTTAGGGCTACCTAAAGTGGAAGAGTGGCAGTTGCCAGTTTAGCAGCTCCACCGTGCTAAGCTGCCAAGATAAGCCACTCTCTGATCTTTGAGCTCAGACTGGGATAAGGTCAGGCCTTTGCCAGTGCTACCATGACTGGTTCACGCCGTGCTCTGCATGGATGCATAGGCCTCAATCTGTTACACAGCTAGACACTGACTCCAAGTTGAGAGGCATTCATGCAATGTTTGGCACAGTGGCATCATAATGAAATTATGCGCACCAAAAGCAGTGCCAATGATTGCAGAACAGGCCTTTTTCATTATGATTAAGTTTCTTGGAGTTGTTTTTAGTGCAGCTTTTGATTTTGTACTGGACCTTGAGTAATTATATGATGACACCATGCAGTAGCATTTATCCTGAGCATCACATTACTGCTTCAGAGGCATTACAAGCCTGTTGACATTTCATTGCAAAGTGGGGTTATTTATTGCAGATGAGCGCACCACATATAAATTGTGGCTTGTGCTGTGCCTCAGTTAACTCAGAGCGAGCGAGGATACTTGGCTCCATTGCTTCAGTCTGACAGTATGTTAATCATTCTCTGTGAATACACTGCTCAGAGAGGATGATGCATGGCATGGCCAAGCCAGTTATTAATGTTCGTCTCCCTTGACTAGCAGTGGCAGCTCTAAATCTGCCAGCCCAGTCGGTGCTTATAGGGCCGTTAGTCAGGGGAGGGCCCACACTTACGGTATGATGCCGGCTGAAAGCTTTATCAGCTCAACCAACCCATAAATCAGATGAGTGTCTTGTCAATACTGATAGAGAGTCGAATGAATTGGCTCCAATCGGCCCCCTGATAAGGGACACCAATTTGGCCCAGCGAGTGATGAATTATGATTGACATCTCCAGACCAGCGCCGCGTGGAGTCCATTCAGCAGTATTAGGAGCAGCTGTGTGTTATCAAGGCCTGGGAATGAGACTCATACTGCCTACTACCCAACTCTCCGTAAATTGCATCATGTGATAGACTCCCCTCCTCAGCCTCAGCTGGTTGCAATGGATTTATGATTAACCTCCTTTCAACAGTGGTCAAAAGTCAACCTCCTCACCCTGCCGTGGAGAGCTGTCTGCTGCTGATTTGAGTGATTTCTTGCTGTTTTTCTCCTCATCATCCCTCTTCCCTCATCTACTCCCTGGCACTCTGTTTTTAAATAGCCTGTCTTGTATCACTAACCAGAATCGGATTGACTGAAACACTCTGTTGGCTGTTGTCAGGAGAAGAGAGGGGTGGAGAGTTGCAGGGTCCTACACTGTAATATCTAATGAAAGTGTGACGATATCGTAGTTACTGGGTCCGGCAAAACTTCTGTCCTGTCAACATTTGAGTAAGTGATGGCCTGTTCTGTTCTGTTCTCCCAACTCTAGACAGGTGTTCTTGACTGAGACACACTGACTGCAGTCATACAGACCAGACTGCCGAGTGACATGCTCCCTCTCTGGCTGCCTGTTTGCCTGGCTACCTATATTGCTCTTTTGGGGGTGGGGGTCTCTCTCTCTTTCATCTCCCTCTGGCCTCAGGCATGCCACCACATTGACTACAAAAATTCATTGTTCTTGAAAGAAAACACCTCTCTGCTCTCTCAAATGAAATTATCCATCTCCTATAATCACTTTCATTTTCTTGAGGTCCCCTGTGTGTAGACAACCTTAATGGGAGGGAGGCTACCATCTACGGTGTATCCATCAGCTTCCACATTAGCTGCCACCCCCACGTCTCCTCAGCTGTGTGTTGTTGCCCTCCAGGCATCCCTCTGCCTGGTCCCTTAAAGAGCCCTCTGTGTCTGCTCTGAGCCTCCTGCCAGAGAAACATATCACTCTTTCTCTCTGCCCCGGCTCCACTCTGCCAAGAATATAGTGCACCTGCATTGCTAGCTAGCCTAGATCTAATGCTAATGAGTGAGTGTCTGATCAAAGGCCTGATTAGACTCCTTTTTGAGTATGACATGGCATATTAATGATTCTGCTTCAGGTGGTGTAAATGGCACACATTTAAACTTCCCCAGGGGGTTAAAGATTGTTTGACACACTTTATGAGCAGTAAATGTGAGTTCTTATCATCGCATGTGTTGTGTGCTGTTTGAGTTTGAACAGGGAGCTGTGGGCAGAGTAGCCTGACGTTTGGTTTTGACTGTGTAAATATGCCATAGGCTTCAGCTGACTGGATGACCTTCACCCGTTTAGCTAACATGGTGGACCAGCACACACACCACTGTGTGCACTCTCACTGTGTTAGGCAAGCCCAGTTTCAAGCCAGTTCATTAGATTAGAATAGCAAGCAACACAGATTATGCACCAATTATGCAGTAGGCTATAATCTTAAAAATTATGCTCTTTAACCCAACAAATGGATTCTGTAATTTTGGATTACATTACAAAATGTTGGATGGATTTTGTCAGCAGTTACCTTGTTATGCCCAAAACACAAGTTAGGGATGGGACAATATATTGAAATTCAATATATTAGCTACATTATATTCTGATGTAGTAATCAATGAACTTTGTAATGACATTTTGAAATTGTTTACATTCTTGCAAGCCAATTCCATTGCTAGACATATTTGTGTCTCAGAAATAAACATAAAACTCATACTTTGTCACTGAACTTTTATTTATTACATCGTATCGTGGTTGTATCGAATTGTCAACCACATATCGTGTATCGTGAGATAAGCATATCATCCCATCACTCCAGAGAGTTATGTGGTACAATAAGTGATTCGAGAGTCAGTCCTAACCACCCGTTCACCCTTGGGATCAGGGGTCACAATGACGCAGAAATCGACAGAGAAATCCACTGTGACGTGATGACATCTGACATATTAGACCTCCATGTTTAGCTGGTCAGAGGTCAGAAAATCATGGCATTTACATCTCTGCCCTGACATTTGTGTGGGATATTTTTCCTGAGAGAGCAATCGGTAGGAATGACGGCAGCCTCCACAGAACATGTTGAGAAGATGCTGTGTTTTTCTGCCCTCCTGAATATTTCATTATGGCCATCAGCTCTGGCTGCAGGTTATTATTTTCCAGCTGGTTTTCCCACATGGGGGAGGGAACATCTGCTCTTCCCTGACAACTAACAGGAAACACATATTCTCCACATCACAATGGAGAACAACCTCATCCAACCCAAACCTGCCATGGCTCTATCTTCTTGGCTTGAATTTATTTATTTTTCATTTCCAGGAAAGATGATTGCAGGTCTCTACACCATTAAGTTAATACTACCAGCGGTATCTAGGCCATTTATTTTTATTCATTTATATTTTTTGGTCTGTTACCCATAAGATTGACTTAATGATTATCTTGCAGAGTAGTCAGCCTAGTTTAGGCAGCTACTGGGCAATAACTCAGTATTTAGTCTCATAGTCAATAAGAAGTGGATTACAGATTGACCAAGTGGAATTACTCGGAAACCATTTGGAGCATTTTGACCCCTGGTTTGTCCTCTGTTACTTAACTTGGCCGGGTTTTCTTAACAACTCCCCCGCTCCTTCTCCTCTCCCTTATCCTTGGTTTTCAACACCCTCCGTTCTGCGAGAGGTGCTATTGTGTGGGAGTCGGATCACTGAGTGTTGGCACTCACTTCACGTCCACAAACCGGGGTTCTGAAAACAAGAGCACAAGCTATCAGCTCCTTCAGCTCCAATCACCAGTGTTAAGACACAAGGTTTCCTCTCATAACAGCAGAGGGGGGATCACAGCCCTCCACGGCCGCTGTTGCTGTGAATCAGCCGACCGTGTTTTCCCTTTCTTTGACATGAGACTTCCGCAGAGGGAGGGGTGTCAGTGGAGGGACACAGTTGTCTTGTTGTGCTCAGAGGATACGGTGTCATCCCCTGCATTCCCAGGGCCCGCAGAACAGGTTCTGCCTCTGTCTGTCTGCATGCTGTTACCTGAGAAGTCAGAGAAGTCCATTGAATGAAGGGTCCCACTGGATATAGCCCACTCACAATGCTGAGGATCATTGTACAACTGCAGCTCTTCAGCCAAACATGTCCTTTGAAAGAAGCAGGGCCTAAACCAGAGAGGAGGAAGAAGCAGAGCTTCCACTCAGGCCTTTGTGGGTGCCACAATATGACGATTTTACATTGTCACACAAAATCTTTGCACAATATATCCTTAGTAGCTGATACTCCCCACATAGTCTCCATCCATAACTGCTTTCCATTAATAACTTTCACTGTAGCTGTTGTCACTCATTGCTTTCACATGACTTTTCACTTAAGTGCACAAATCTTCTGCTAACTAAAAGCATAAAATTGTGTGCCTCAGCATCTTGCTCAAGTGCATCGATGAGAAAAGCCAAAGGGACTGACCTATCCTGCCTGGAAATGCTGTCAGAAATATAATTATGTGTTGACTGCAAAAATATTATTGTGAAAGTCAGGATTTTCTATGATACAAGTTGCAGAGTTGTGACATTTACTATATGGAGAGCTTGGAAGTTGTGTCAACAATTGATGGCAAGAGTGATGTATTTTATGCTGATGCTGCTGTGTATTTTAGTATTATATGTTTCTTTTTTCACTCTTTAACTTTTAGTTGTCATGCATGTTTGTTTTTAATAAATTATTGGTTACGTAATGTGATTGTTACTGTTGTATACAACTCCCAAATTCGAAAGTAGGAGCTTATGAGGAGCACTTGAAGGGAGTATCTGACACTGCTCACCAAATCTTTTGTGCTCCATATGAAAAGAAATGCAAACAATGGCAAGAGGTGACGAATGCTATAATGTTTAACCAAGCAAAGGATGGTTCCATTTAAAACAGTTGAAAATGAAGGTTTCAGTAGATTGCTCATAGGGATTTACCCTTGTTTTAAAAAGCCCTGCCTGGAAAACAAATTCTAAAATTGCTATTCCGTGACTGTAGTTGGAAAGCAAGAAAATGAAAGGTCAACTTAATGGATTTATGGTGTAGTTATAAACTAATTGCAGTTAGAAGCTAATTAAAATAAATCTCATGGACTTCTTAAGTTATTCTTTTACTTGTGTTTAAAAAAAATCTAATTCTTTAAGGGTTGCAATGCAAATACAGTGCTGTACGGTTACCATTTGGGTTGTAACTTTCAGTAACTTGGATCAACGTGAATCATGAAAATAAATTTTTTTTCATGCAAAGTGTGGCAAGGAAAAAAATACTCTGATGCTCTGATGAAGGCCACTAAGCCAAAACGTTACCATGTTTGTTGACATGGCCAGAATAAATTGGTGAAATTGAAATTAGTCAACTTTGTCCTGAAGATCTGTGTGTGTGCTACCTTTTCACCTTTGGGTATTCAACGTTGAAAAAAATACTACATGAGACAAGACACTCGTATTCTGACACATGCAACACAGGTGCATAGCTCTGAGTTGGGGCAGTGCAGGGGAGAATATTTCCCTCTCTTGCACCTGCCCACTGTGTTTCCAGGTTTCTTACATTAGTAACTTTTTGCAGATTGGCGACCTCTGCGGGCTAGTCACAATCTCCTAGAGAAGCACTTGCCTTTAATTATAAGAAATTGAAATTTCTATAGGCCTAAAGAGAAACATAGCATAGATCAAATAGGCCTAAAAGCTGTGCCATATTTGCAATTATATGATAGCTTTTTATTAATTAGCATGTTGCCGTGTGTACTACATCCCTGAGATGTCAGGGGACACCTCTTTTTAGGGGAACTAAATTAATGATACCAAGCATATATAAACTCAAATTTCTAACGAAATGATCTGCCATATTTTTATCATTTTAGTTAGGCGACATAGTTTTGGTTTGATCTCGACATTACCATGCAATTCAATGTAAAGGTTTATTTACCATGTGATTTCACATACTTAGTAGATATCATGATATATATTGATATTGAAAAATGTTGCTATGATTATTGATATATAATTTCTTTCATATTGCCCAGCCCTAATTGGCGTTAATTGAAACATTGCAAGAACTGGGCTTCTATTGCAGAAGGTTTATTTGGACCAAAGCCAATAGTATTGTTATATAACTCCCATAACATTACTTTTTTTTTGTTTGTTTTGATTTGTGTTTTTTTGTGGTGAGTAGTTTTTGAGAAAAACATCTGGCTATGCTTTATGCATAAAGGTAAATGCTAACCTTTGACATTTGCAGACTGGAATGTGGGCCAGTTACTATTGACTGATTTCCATACATGGACAGTCTTTGCCTAAACTTCTCTACTATGAAGGGCAGATCAGTGTGTCTTATTAGCCTGTTTCGAAGTGGTCAGCGTCCACCTCCTGAGATCTCTGCTTGCTGTCATAAATCCTCTCATCTTCTTCTTGCATTATGCTTTTTTTTCCTGAGGCCTCTCCCTCCATCCGTCATGCTCCAGGGGCTGGCTGGGGGGATTTGAGCAGATGGAGAGCAGTGAGTCTGAAGGCTGGAAAGCGCAGGATGACAAGCTCTGATGGCTCTCTGACATGCAGCATGTCAAACAGAACTGACCCCCCCACCCCCCGCTCCACACACTCACACACACACACACTCACACACTCTCACACACACACACAGACACACACACACATACACACACACATACACACACACATACACATACACACGCACACACTTGCTGCATTTTAATCCACAAAATTATAATCAGTTAAATTATACACACTACCCTCTCTCTCTCTCTCTCTCTCTCTCTCTCTCTCTCTCTCTCTCTCTCTCTCTCTCTCTCTCTCTCTCTCTCTCTCTCTCTCGCTCTCTCTCTGACATTCCAACACACATCACAGACCTGTTTCATATCCATGATATGCTATTTGTTGATTGTTTTACTAAAAATGTGATACTCTTGAAATAGGAGTGACTATATTGTTTTCTTTCGGCATTGGTTTGAAAGAGACTGACTTCAAAAGTTGTCTAATTATAGAAGATAGGCCAAGGCTGTTTGATCAACGTCTTTTCTGTGACAGTTTTTGGTGAACGTTAAGTTCAAGTTCTGCATTCCCAAACCCTTAGGACAATTAAAGCAAGTCAGCTGTAATATGGGAGTAATTTGCTCAAGCCTCATGCTTTGTTATCTGACCAACAACCCTCCTTTCAGTGATGCATATAGACAAACATGCTCATACTTTCTTAATTACCCATATGCATACACATTACACACATGCGTGACCATGCAAGCAAACACACACACTGACCCAAGACCCTCCAGATTCACTCTTTCACTGTGGGTTTTCCTCTCCTCCGCTCTCTGGGCATGCATCAGTTCTACTGAGGAGTCAGCATGTTTTCTTGAGCTTGCAGGCCAACCAGCAGGCAGGAAACCCTCCAACAAAATAAGCAGCGTTGAAAACTGGACCATGTGATAGGCCAAGATAAGAGCCCTGTCACACCCCAGCCCTGAGTGCTTGGTACCGCTTTGGGCCTCACTGCTGGACCTCAATGAACTCTAGGGGTTAGACTTCTCTAGTGATGAGGATAGATTTATTGCAGAGCTGCATGCACAGCTGAATTACGCTTGTATTAGGTTGTTTTGGTAGCAGTTAATGATATAGGCTAGAATTTGTCTCCAAAAGATGCACGTCAGATTATACTCTTCATCTGAAAATTGTTTTTTACCGGTAATTATCTATCTATCTATATCTATCTATCTATCTATCTATCTATCTATCTATCTATCTATCTATCTATCTATCTATAATTATCTTTTTTGTGCTGTTGTGCTGAGAGGCATTAAGGTTTATGTGGTGTGTATGTGGGTGTGTGCAACGTGTGTTAGTGTTTGTGCTTAAAGGATAAGGCTGGTGTTTTTTGATGCATGTCTTACCGTCAACAAATCCTATGAAAATAACAAAATCAGCAATGATTTTGTTTTGCCAACAAATCTCGTCCATATAGCCGGTGCCCAATGAAGCCATGTCCCAGCAGCCGTAGAACTCCATTGTATTAAAAAAACGATTAAAAACACGTCAAAGAGCCATGCCATTGCTCTGGGCAGCATATTTCATCATCACGATGCAGCTGACTTTTTCCTCAAACAACTTAATAAGCCGGCTGTAAACACGTTTGCGATCTCAGGAAAGTAGTTCCGTAGCACCGAAAATAGTCCCCGGCGTAATGAAGAATTTGTTCCCATTTGAATTTGATTTGGTAATAACTACAACAGCCTGACTTTTCGTGGTAACAGTTAGCGATTTTTAAAATTGAATCTATGTCTTTGTGAGCTGTATTTCAAGGATTTAAGTTTACAATTGGAGCCAATGACATCCCGGTTGACAGCTAAAAACGGTACGTGGGAAGTCAGAAAGTAACGGGAGTAGAGCAAACGCATTGTTGATTTTGTTATTTTCATAGGATTTGTTGACGGTAAGCAATGCATTAAAAAACACCAGCCTTAACCTTTAAGTGTGACACAGCCGAAGTGTGAATTGAGCAGATGTGATTAGCTCAATGCCAGTACCCTCACTAGTGCAAGCCAGCGTTGTATACAACAAGACTTGTGGGAGCAAGGAGGATTTAATGAAGTGTTGCCTCCTTTGGGAGATGGAGCTTGAGCAAGAGGTGTGTTCCTGTGTGTGCGAGAGACAGAGAGGCTATCTAAAGTGCAAATGAGAGATCTAGAGATCTGGCTCAGTGTTACACAGATGCACAGTGCATAAAGAGCTTGTTGTAGGATGATACACATAGACGCACACGCACTAGAAAAGTCAATATTTTGTGGCAGATTGAAAAAGCCATTATGCGCTCACTCTGATGCTAGACTGGCTTTAAGAGGCATCAGGCATTTCATTGCAGATCTAGCTAGGCTTTCCCTAGTACGAACAAAGGAGCACACAAAAGAGATGAGGAGTGTGTGAGAGGGTTGCACCTAACAGTTGACTCCCTTCACAGAATATTGTAAGATATTTCAATGACGGTTAAAATGTGTCTTTTCAACTCGTCTGAACCACTAGGTTATGATGAAAGCAGCATCTCATATTTGACCCTCAAAACCACCGGTATAATAGGAGGATTTGTCACTTACTTGCAAACTTTCTCTAAAAGATTTATCTTTGATACTTAGCCTTGGCAGCTTAAAGCAGTATTATGTTCAGAAAAATGTAATCCCACCAGCCTGAATAGGCCTATCTTCTGTGATTTTGTAAACATTGGTCATGGATTTTTGAAAGAATGCCACGCAGGCCTATAGTATTACATCTGTGCATTTTATACATTATACCAGATTTCTGCTTCATAGAACAGGAAGAATCTGGCTAAGTTGTTCCAGTATCTTTTCTTGTAATGTTCAGCATTACAGTCCTGTCTGTCTTTTTTCCTGGATAGCTCCTGTCGGCTTTGACATGATTAGCCTACATCTTACTGTTAAGGGAATATCATTCCCAGCCTGAATCACAAAGGGGGATCAGCATTATGAATCTGGCTACTAAGCCTGTGTTACTAAGTGTTCAAAAGGCCTATCCCCTGTATTTACTGTTCCTCAGCACTACATATGGGACTGTAATGTAGATGTTTAGATTCTACATCAACCCTTATTGAATATTCCAAATGAGCCAGAACTGAAATCAGATCAGGCCAGGGAACAAAAGCAATCTTCTTTGCCTGGTACCAAGTGCTTTTTTTTCTTGTTTTGTTTTGTTTTGTTTTTTTGAGATAGCATTGTAATTGCGCTTCTCAATGAACCCCATCCATTAAGCAAGAGTTCAAATGTTATTGTGAGGGAATTCTTCATTATCTGTGCTTTAATCTCAGGGATAAGATAAATCATCTGAGTCTTTGTCCCACACTGACTACAAAATGCCAGCACTCTCTGTGAGCTGGGCTGCTTTTGGGAGTCTTCCAGTGTGCCATGTGGTAGAGGGAGAATCGCAACAGAAGGTGAGCCTTAATTGCTCAATTATTGTGCCAGGACTCCTCCTGGCTTGTATCTGATTATTCAGACCAGGCCTATCTCATTACCAAGGTGGTATGAGTACCTGCAAACCTGGGATGCATGTCTCAATGGTATGTCACATGAAGGTTTGGGGATTTTCTTTGTTCGTGTAAGGCCTATTTCCCTCCTTATCTACTGCAGCCTGAGTTTGTGTGACCATTCCCGTACCTCAGCCTGGCCTCAATCCAGGCCGCCCCTTGCCATTTCCAAAACAGCACACCAGATAATCCTCTAACTCATACAAGCCTGGCTGAGTGCTGTACTGTCAGGTCAGAACATTTAGGAAATAAAACCCCAAACTGTCACTGAAAACCTCTGAGGGGGATGTGGATCAGCCTGCAGGCACCAAGGAGGGCTGGAGAACCAACATGCCCGTGAATACGTGTGCAGTCAGGTTTAGTTTTGGCTAAAAGTAGGGAAAATATCTTGGAAATGGAACACACACACACACACACACCTCTTGTCTTGTATGTGAATCAACATATTGTGGAGCAGTGAGTGTAGGTCCGCAGCAGTGAGAGGAAGTGAGGATGTCCTAGATACAAGACTCAGACGTGCGCACAGTGGCACATTGTGAGGCGAGTCCCCGTTGACAGGTGTATGTGTGTGTAGCTGTGTGAGTGTGCTTCTCTTCCAACACACACACACACACTCACGTACACACACACCTACCACGCTCTCCTAGATCCTAGATTCCACTTGACAGCAAGGTATATCCACACTACCAGTTGTGCTACTTTCATGTAGACATCCTCCTCCTCGGCTGTCCCTCAGTTAATTACTCACTATAGGCTCCATGCCATTTCTCAGCTGTATTTTTAGATCCCTTTCTCAACTTATTTGCATTCAAGAAGTCATTGACGGTCTTTCTCTTTTTCTTTTTTTGCAGATATCATTGAGAAGAGTGAACTGAAGACGTTCTTCGAGAGCAACTGTTCTCAGATTTATTTTATCTTCTATGAAAATTTCATTACACTGGAAAGTAATTTAAAGCAAAAAGGTGAGGACGAGCAAATGTGTTTCTTTTTAACTGTGAAACTGTTATCCATTGGCTATCCCAGTAACCTGAAAGCCACTATTATGGTATAATTAGCTTGGCAATGGCATTTTCAGCTGGTGTCAAGTTCACTGCTACGAGCTCTGTGGTTTTTATCCCTCCCTCTTCCCGTAGCCTATTAGCTGAACATGAATCGCAGCATGCAGTAAAACAGTTTGGATTTACAACCAGGGAACAGTCTGATTTGGGGACCGGGGGAGGAAAGAGTGAATTGAAATAATCAGTGGGAAAGCCCCAGAGCTTACGCACTTCATTATCAAATGTAGTTGCACCTCAGGCCGCACAGACACACTGTTGGGAATAAGAGGGGCTTTCATTATTTTAGAGAATCATCTAGTTTAGTTTAATAGCTGTAAGTGAGCTCTATGGATTCCTGAAGAGTTTAGGTTATATTGAATACTGATTGTATGGTAATATAGGCATACATAATGTAAGTGGCTGGTACAAATGTAATGAATGTTGGGAATCATTATCATCGTCACACCTATAATAATGGGTAGCCTTAAGCGCAAGCTCAGGAAAGTAATGACAGTAAGAGGTTGGTGGCCTCTGTTCAGAAACCAGCCTCACTACCTATTTTTTTCCAGAACTCACTCACTCACTCTTCCATTCCCCCACTCCTCATCAAGCTCACATCCTGGACAGCCCAGTCTTCTCCTCCTCCTCTTCCCTCTTGGTGTTTTGTGAAAATTAATTTAGCACAGTGTGACACACGCTGATAGACACTTTAGCAGTAAGGCAGTGGAGCTTGTGTCCACCCTTCATCTCATAAGTCTTAAAGGAAAAGAATTAGCTATGCTTTTACCTCTTCCGTCCCCCCCTTATTGTGAGGCTGTTAAGTAATGCATGGGCCCTGTAATGCACACTCGCAGGTTGATCCTCGTTATGTCCCTCCTCCCCCCGCCACATTTACAGAGTGGTGAGCTTCAGCCCATACAGAAGCATTTGCTGGACATGTATGACTCTATGGGTTGAGCCCTAACACTGCCAGGGTTAGGGGTTTCATTCCCAGTGGGAGTATGCACTCATGGTGTAACATAAGTTGCTTTGGATAAAAGTGTCTATATTATTATTGTGGCATTATTGATGATAACGATGCACTATGCCTGCTAGTTTTGTGTTTAAAAACCCAACTACCCTCCTTCTCTTCCAGGGAACAAATCGCAAAGGGAGGAGCTGGACTCTATCCTCTTTATTTTTGAAGTAAGTTGTTGTCTTTTTTCCATGCTGATGTCTCCATGTCTGATTCCCACTGATAGTTGCTACAGCCTCAACCTGTTTACTGAACTCTGCAACACTGGGGAGGGACCGCAGTTTCCATGGTGCCACTACTGCAACTCTAGCTACTTCCTGAATTTGCCTCAAATAGCCTAGAAACAAATTGGAGGTTGAGTTTAAAAAAAAAGCCTCAGCGCGATTGTTTTCCAGCCTCACAGAGGTGGTGTGGGGAGCCTGCAGTTGGTTGTTTTTAAATCCCAGGTGTGTATGTAAAGCAGAAGAGGTATGTCGTCGTGTTTGTGTGCGTATTTGCAACGCATGGTTGGCTTTACTGCCCAGCCTCCCTCTGTCTTTCTGAACGCTCTTATGCCGCTCCTGGAGGTTAAAGTCCCCCACCTTGTTTTCCCACCTGACTGCGAGGGCAGCTCCAGTTTCCAATACAAACAGTCGGCTCTCCAGTTACATTTGCTCAGGGCAGGGCTGTAAGGATGGCAGCGGATCAAGAAAAGAGAGGAGGGCAGTCTATTTGTCCTTTTTCTATGTCTTGTCTTAGTGTTTCAGATTGTCTGAGAGCAGTGTGTGGGAGTGTCCCTAACATTGTCAACAAAGGCCAGTCCAGCCCAGACAACACAGAGGAAGAGGATCCTTAAGTCTGGATTCAGGCCCACTGACCCATCCATCAGTCTGGGTTACAGTAGCGTCAGGCCAGACACTCTACTCTGTCATTAGCTATGGATTCCTAATGGACTATGCATCCCTAATGCAACCCAGGCTCTGTTTTCATGTTATCATGTTTCATCTTTTTAGGTTCTGTCTGGATGATGTATCATGTAGTTGTTAGCACAGTTCAGAACATGCAGTATGTGCCATTTGTTTGATAGTCTGCTGATTATGCAGGTAGTGTTTATCCAGTGACTTGTTCTAGTGGAAAAGATGCTTTTAGCTTGCTGTTAGGAATATAAGTATTTAAACTAGATGAAAGCGTCGATTAAGATTTGTCTTTCCTGTCTGTTTACAAGGAAAGCTGGGTTTCCCTCCAGCTTTCTCGACCCCTCTATGCAAAATAAGAAGTCTCCCTGCCTGTCCACACGCATCCAGTCAGCTGACCTGTAAATATAGCCTGGATTCACTCGCCTCCTACATATTTATGGAGCTATCCTTTCAAAAAGAACTAATATTGAAAGCAGCTTAACCCTCGCGTGTCCCCTTTTAGCCCCGGCCTGCGACGACGTGTGCTTTTACACTGCGCTGAGAAGATAAGCTCACTTTGAGTAGCGTGTACAGGACAGATACAGGGTTGCTTTGATCCTCAGCTCCGGTACATTGTGTGGACTTTCTCTTTACGCCATATGAGATTAGGCATGTTGGATCATATATGGTTGTGAATATAGTATCAATGGATACTATAATGGATTGTGCACACAAATATGCAGTACTAATGTGTGTGTTACGTTATCCCTCCGGCTGTATTATGTAACACAGGAGCATGACAATGGTGAAAAAGAGTGAAATGAGCTTTTGAGGCAAGTGGTGTGTTCATCCTAACCATCTGCTTTTGTGCTACTTCTGTACTACCACAGTAGAGCATAGTCTATATTGAATTTAAATCAGTGGCATTTTATACCATGAACTCAAGTCTCCCTATTTGCAGGGTAATGCTTATTGTAAATCCATATCATTAGTTTTAGTCACGGAAGTCAATCAACCAAAATACAAGCACTTACGTCCCTTGTCCAAGAAACAGAGCTGTGTGTAGCTTAGGCTATGTATGGGTGGCTGCCGGGACAAAAGCCATTTAGCGGCTCCATGCTTTTGCGACACACTTTAATGCTGTATGACAGGCTAAGAAGAGCAAACCCAGCCCAACACCACCGCCCCTCTTATTCTCGAAGAATTTCCCTGGAAAGCTACAGTCTTCATCTCATCCTCCCAAGCAGATGGGTAATGTGGCCTCCCAGTCTCTCCATCACCTAGATCCCTCCTTGCATCCCTGTCTGGCTGACACGTATGTCTCCAGTGTGTTTGTGCTTTGAGCCGGCTGCATGGGGATTACCTTACCGTCATGATGAGGTATGTGACCCCCTTTTTTATGGGTTGCTGTGGGGGAGCATCATCCCCCATGCCGAGCCTGCCGGAGTAATGGGTGCCTAGAGGGGGTAATCTTTTGTCCCTCCCCCTAAACTCTGCCAGAGCGCCCCCGCCCCCACCAGCAGCCATCACCATTCCATTCCACGATCTCTTTGTGTCTGGTGCCACAAAGGCATCCGCCATAGCGGCTAGTGATGCTGCACCAGAAGTGATGTGCATCTCCGTGAGAATGCAGCAACATTATTACCAATGATACAGCATGGAGAAACCTTTTTTCCCTTCTCATCCTCATCATTCACATCCTTAGTAGCGTTGCTGTTGCTATAGGCCTTGGTGTCTTTTTATTTATCACATAAAACCAGAGTTGACCAACAAGCCCAATCAATACCTTTCCCTGCCTGACTAGAGGATTAGGGGGGAGGAGCAGATATTGCTCTATTGGTACGATCACTAAAGCCAGTCCATGTTTTGAGCAACCTATTAGCAGTTCAGTCTCACTCACTGACCTAAATGCTAAGCTGATAGACTTGTGTTCTTTGTTCTTTTCATAGAGATAGTCACTAGGAGGGAACCATCAGAATACAGTTGGACATAAAAGGCACTGGATTTGTGCTTCTGTCAGCCTAGCAGGCTTCGCTGTTTGCCGAGTCACCTTTAATTACAATCTGTGTTGAACTTAATCAAGTCTGCCGCCCATGAAAACTCTTTCTTTTCAAAATCTTTTTATTGAGATTTTCAACAAAAGTTCCCAGGGTTGGGCAGGCATATTCCACATTGTTACAAAATATACATCAATGTAGTATCATATAAAAATAAAAAGTGATAATAGTGACAGTAATAAAGTGAGACGTCCCTACCCCCTCACCCTCCCACCCCCATGAAAACTCTTGATTGACTAGTATGGACAATGAGCATAAAAGCTGCTCATTCCCAACCATTCATTCTCAATTGCGGCTTTCAGTTAAAATGCCTTGAAAGCTGAATGAGAGCAGGGACAGTCATTTCCAGGGCCTGAGCTGATATTTACTCTCATTTCATAGGGAAGCAGACTGGACAAAACAGGAGGGAAATTTGTGGAATTAAGTGTAACCGCTGCATCGACCCTCTTACCTCTTACCTGACTGCGCAAACTAGGCAGACTTTCTGTAGAGTAGTTGATTTTGCCATGGGTCTTTTGTTTGCAAATAGGCTTGAGATGATTAGCATTGATGTGTCTATAAAGAGAGTTTGGTGTGAAGAACTAGTACACGTTAGGTGTGTGGGACGTGTCTTTGTCGCTTCATCTCACAGCGGTAACTGTGGATAATGTCTGTCTGCCTCTAGCCTCCATTTCTATGTTGAATTGGTGTCTAGGTACATTCTTTCCAATCAACCTCTTATGTTTTTTCTGCTGTGCAGCTAAATTGCAAGCAAATGTGAGTAGGTGGATGAGAAATGGTAGTGAAAAGCTGTTGAAGACCGACACTAATCACTCAGCAAGTGTGTGTAGGTGGAATTTTGAGGATGAAAACCGCTCTTTGGTCTAGACTACTGTTGTTAGTCACAAGACCAGATTGAGCTCCTCAGTCAGGTGACTTAGGTCTCTGGCCATGAGGGACTCTGGTTTGTTTGCCAATGTCAGTGAGAAGTTCAAGCTGCCCCAGAGGTTGTGGGACAGATGAAGCGACGGCTCCGTGACCAGAAAACCTTGGAGGGAAGTCTGCGCGTGTCCACTTCCCTAGACTGTTTCTCTCCAGGATGTGACCTCACCGTGACCTCAGTCATCTGTCACCCGGACCTGACTCAGCATTCTGAATTCCAGACCACTCTGTCATCCACACTGGGAAAACCCCCCCATGTAGGTTTTAGACTTGATATTACTGTTGCCTTATATGGGTAAAGCCTTGTCAATCCATCATCCTTATTTTTGGTAATTCTCTATTTCACCCCACTTTGGGACAACACAATAACTGGGATATTTTTTTGTTGAGGGCGAGACAGCTTCTTTTTGAAAACACAGGCTATAGTATAGTAATGAGAGGCTGTTGAGAGAGATAAAGACTCATGAAGGAGGGAGATAACATAGCACACATTATTTACAGTCTCCTCCTGCCGTGGCTCATGGCAGACTGACGATTGGACGTGATTGATGTCTGTTTAAAATGCAGCACGGAGACGCACCATTAAAACGCTGTATATGTAAATGGTCCTAGTAGGTCATGAATAATAGAATGTCAACCTGTATCATGGGTAGCCATCAGTTGCTCTTCTGTCCCTTTGTCTTCTCCCCAGGCTAATGGCCTCAGATCCCCCTTGATGCACGTCCAAGGTGGAATCACTGAACGTCTCCTCTACATGCTACCTACATTTTTCTAGTGGAATGAACCAAGGGCCATTAGGCTAAGCGTTTTTTGTTTTTTTCTCCTTCGCTTGTATTGAATCCTGATTAAGGCTGACAGTTCTGCAGCAGGAGATTATTGGTTAATGCTTAAATGCAAATTTACTAAGTGTAGCCTGGATCTGCACATGGAACAGGCAAGGCCAAATGAATGGTGACGTTTGGGCCCATGCTTCAACCTGTGCTTATGTTTGGCCTTAGGACCTACAGTGTACAGGGAACTGAAATGCTATATAACTCTGCATTAGATTCTGCAGGTAGCTATTTTTTTTTTATCAGATAATGAGCATTTATTTGTCAACTTTCGGTGGATTTCTACATTTAAAAATTTATGGTTTTGCTGACATGGAACTGAAGTCCCTTCCTTTTCCCTGTCCAAAACCAATTATGCCTGATCATCAAAATAATTCCAAGACAAAGGAACTCCTTGCAGCTTGACTTTCACATAGAGAAAAGAGGAAAGTTAGATTGCTGAGCTAACTGGCAGTGAGAAGCCTGGGCAGGAGTTGCATTGCTTTCTGCTGCTGCCACCCACTGGTCACAGAGCGGAATGAAAACATTTATTAATAATAATTCATTTTACTCATAGTTAGGGTATTGAAGTTAATAAGGCTCCAATAAAACTTCAGTGTTTTGGGCATTTAAGCATTTAATTTTTAGGTTACAGGAGATATGCACTGTTAAGTCTGATGAATTGGCAATGCCTTTTCTAGTAAATAGTGAGGGTAGCTAAGTAATTTGGTTAGCATGTAAATAAGTAATCCAGTTTGGTCCACACTGTGTGGACTGACCTTACAGAGCATTTAAACAAGGAAGCACTATTTATTACACTGGTAATGCAAGGCCTAGCTCCTTCTTTTGAGTGACTGTAGCTTCAAGGTCTCATTTCCATTCTAGGCCAATGTACAAAAGATATTTTGCTGTGATGCGAAGAGGAAATATCATCTTTATTAACAATGAACTTTGACTTTACTCCCCACACTCTATTTGACTGCTTAAGGAGTGCCCATACTTTTCAACCATAAACCTTGTTATGAACTGATTGTTCCAAGTACAGCTGATGTTAGTAGCTTAGCTGTATGTTTGTAGGTCAGTCCTTTGTTTCTCCAGGCTTTAGGATTTGAGGTTTCATTACCCTTTGTTAAAACCATCCCCAAGTTGGATCAAAAACCTAAACACAAATACCACAATGTCTAAAGTTTTACTGAGAATGCCTGTCTGTCATTACCGGTGTAAAGCCCTTGCAGACCACCTCTGGGAAAAGTGTATTCTGCGTCATGTTCAGGCCCTGCGGCTGGAAACCTAAGTGCGGATCATGTAAATGTGGCGAGGCTGCAGTCGTACCACAGTAATGCCCCCATCTTTATGCTGGAGTATGGCTCCAGATTAGAGTAACTCCACCAACCTCCAGTCCGCCAGACTCTGCATTCACCTCATATCAGCCAGTAAATTCCCCATTGTTGCGGCAGCCATTCCGGCTCCACGGGGAGTCTTTCTGAGCCAGCTTCTCCTTCTCATTCCCCGCTCTCCCTTCCTGGTGCTGTGTAAGGAGAGAGAAAGAAGGTGTTATTGTGCGTGCGTACACACACACACAGGGAAAGGCTTAGGCAGGCTTCCCCGTTGTGTTACCACCTAGCATAATGTGTCTGCTGCTCCAAGGAGACAGAGTGAAGGAGGCCAATACAGAGCCTGTACGGGAGATGTAATAATCCCAGGCGGGATCAATGGCGAGGTGCAGCCGCACGCCTGTACACGCATGTCATCACGTCTCTGGATCAGAGAGGAGTCGAACAGGACAGATAGTCCTCCAGCGCCCCCTTAAGTGATGTCTGTCTTTCCCTATCTACGCTGTCGCTGAGAATGACAGGGATTTAGACTCAGAGGACAAGGAGGGAGAGAGAAAGATGGAGAATGACGAGGGAAGGGGGGAAGTTGTTGACAAACTGAGACGTGCCACACTCCAAACATGAGATGAGTTCTGGACCACACCAGCTGTCAGCATAATGGGGCATGGCTGTCTCCCTCTTCTCCCAGGCCACTAAGCCATACGTCATGGTCTCTCCAGATCTCTCTCTCTCTCTCTCTGTCATTCTCTCCTTTTGTCTTTCTCTATCTCATTCAGACACCGCAGTGAATTCACTTCACATCTTTGGCTGGGGAGGACTTAATCGTTGTAGCTCCCTCGCGCGCACTTTCTTTTCTCATCCTCTGTATCTTCCTCTCCCCTGTCTCTCTCCATGGGAAATGAGTGTTTTATCATGCCGGCCAGAGTTGGTTGCCTGATCGGCTGGGGCAGAGCTGCATACGTAAAGCAGTAAAGGACGGGCTTGACCTGCAAATTGCAATCATGAAGTCTTAGTGGGTCAATGATTAGGGCTTGATGAGTAGTGAGCCAAGTGGGGCATCAGTTGCTCACAGTGCACTGATCATTAACCACTCGCGCATGCACACACACGTGCACACACACACACACACATCCCCCAGGGTCTTTTTCATCTCTCCAAAGGGACCCAGTTAACCTGTCGCTCCATTCAAGAATATTGATAGGCTGCTGAAAGGTCAGGGCGCTCTAATTGAGTTGTAAAGCGGCGGTTGGCGAGGTGATGACATTTCTCAGTGCCGTCCTGTGTCACTGGGGTCTGCAGACGCGCTAGGCCAGCCTGAGAGAGAGAGAGAGGGCAAGGCCACTGCATTCCTGAAGTGCACGCTGCTTTGGTCCAGCAGTGTCACTTAACATAGCAAAGTCAATTGTTGGTCCCTCCTCCATTCTTTGTATTGATCCTTAATGGAGAAATTCATCAGAGCACAGGATCAGCTGCAGAACAACGCTCTTGGAACCAGTAGGGATTTAGTGTCTTGCTCAAGAACACTTCAGCAGGGTGGATACTTGTTGTCACAGAGACTTTACACCGGAAATTATTCCCTCCCTACTCACTACACCACCCCAATGCTGTCCATGTTGCCAAAATTTGCACAACTCTGCATTCAATTTGGCTATACTTAATTACTTTTCTTTACTTATTCTTATCTTTCCCCAGAAAATTCTACAACTTCTACCAGAGAAAATCTACAGTCGATGGCAGTTTCACAGTATAGGTATGTATCTGACTTTTCCACTATATAAAATACAGTCCACTACCTGGAATACTTTGAATCTCTCTGTTACATAGGACAGGTACAGTAATACAAGGCCCGTCTCTGTTTCTCCTCATGCCACTATAACCTCTAAAATAAAAAAAAAAGTAAAAAAAAAAGATTGTCCCCACAACCATGCTTAAGCCTTCCATAGTAGGGAGAAAATAATTAGTCTTGGAAGAGGATGTAAATGAAAAATGCAAATGAGCACTTCATTTGAAATGCAAATAAGTAATTGAATTATGCTGGCATGATTTCAGTCCCACGCAAGTAGGAAGACCCTTGCAAGAAGCGATAACCCCAATTATAACTGTTGTGTTTGTCTGCCATTCGCAGCTAAATGGTCTACGCTTAGATGGGTGTTACAGATTGACCCTCCCCTTGGGCTTGTAACACCAAATACAAAGACTCATCCCCTGTAGAAGGTCCCAGACACATTTCACCATTTCATCCATCGTCCACAAATCAGCAGCAGCTTTAAAGCTTTTTCTCAACCACTCCTTTTTGGCTCGTCAATTCACATGTCAGTGATGCTGTGCCTCTGTCCTGTGGAATGGCTGGTTGCCCAATAGATTCACATCTTAGCTACACTTAAGGCCCATACCTGAGCTTTAATTGAATTCCTAAGACAACTTCCCCTTTGCCTATGAACCACTATTGACACATTCTACGTCCTGTGTACATTGCTGAAAGCTTTTAATGCCCTGTGACAGAAATCCTCAACAAAGAAGTTTCTCAAAGTGCATGAAAGGTAGTGGGTGGTGTTGGCCAGTACTGACATCAATGACGCTTAGTGGTCCTGTCCTCTTTGCTGAAGATTGCAAGGTCACAGGCATTTAACACAGACCATTACTAGCTGAAGAAAATCTATCTTCCCGTTATCTTTTTTTTCCCCTCCCGCTACCTGCTTATTTCTAATCCCCTCTCTCTAAGCCCAAGACTTGTGAAGTAATTTCCTTCCCCCTTATTTAACCAATACAGAGAACGTCATTGATTTAACCTGATGAGAGGAGAACAAAAAAGCACCCCTACACACACACACACACACACACACACACACACTCACACACACACACAGACCCCTTCCACCCAAGGCATTTAGCAATCAGAGCAATGTTTCGTTTGATTACAGCAGAACTAGATTGGCTTCATGAATGCATGTTGCTGCCAATTTATTTTTATTTTCATGAGGAAAATGAGCAGCATCCCCACAGTCCTGGCTGGTTTGTCAGTACCACCCATCAAGGTCAATATGCCTCAGTGGAGATGACAAGTAGGTCCCTCCCTGTCGGCTTTGTGCAGTGCGTTGTGTCTGTGAGCATCAGCTGGAGGGCACTTCTGTCGGATATTTCAGGGTTGCAGAAGTCTTTGGCAATTGCTCCTTTCCTCTTTTTCCAGGTTCTATTCTGAAAAAGCTTTTGCACACTGGAAACTCGTTCAAGGTAAGTGGAGTTTTCTTTGCCGCTAGATATGAAAGAAATCCTCTTACAGCCACATGATACATTCAGACACATACACATGGATGTTGCACACAGAAGCTCTCAAACCTGGCTACATTATGAGTGACAATTAGCTTTAGAGGACATGATTTCTAGTCTTTCCTTGTCAGTCAAATTGTTGAAATTAGCCTCGTTGGTCTCTCCCTTCCTCTGTCTCTGTCCCTTCTTCCTTCTCACCCTTCCTCCTTCTCTCCAGATCCGTTGCGAGGGGATCCGTCTCTTCCTGCTGTGGCTACAAGCCCTGAGGGACAACTGTGCCGAGGAGCAGTTCCTTATCTTCGCCTGTCTGGTGCCGGGCTTCCCCGCTGTGCCCTCCACCAGAGGCCCCTGCACCCTGGACACCATCATCTACAACCCCTTCTCCAACCCCCCTGATGGTGAGGCAGGCCAGACACACAGGAATACACACACATTCAAATGTGCACATACATAATAACATGGACTCTCCTGAGACATGGATACAACCACAGCCTAATGTGATTGGGAAGGTCATGGAGGTAGCGCAAACCAGACTAAACTGAAACTTCATAGGTGCCTTGTGTAAAGATGTATTGTTTTGCTATTCATATGACACTCAACTCAGGTGTTTGAATTTGCCTGTCTGAGCAGCCAAGGTGGTGCCTGAGGAGATCACCCCGCTGGTGCCGGCTGTAGTGGGAGAAAAAGTGGCTGATGACCAGACCTGCTACATCCTCCAAACCCTGCTCAAGTTCATGGTCATCCAGGTAAAAACATTTGAGCTGGGGACACAACTACACAGCTGTTTGCCATCATAATTTTGTATCACAACTGATTTCCAAGATTCAACAGAACATACGCGCTAGTATGGGGCAGTCGCAATGGATAGCTGGCACAGGTTATCTTGTAGTGCAGGGATGGGCAGCCATGTGCCATGGAGGGCCAAGAGTTTGCAGGTTTCCATTCCAACCAATCACTACACCCGTTGGTTTCACTGATTAGTTCCTCCTCTCTGGTTGACGGTGTGCTAATCAGTGAAATCACCTGCTGTAGTCTTTGGTTGGAATGAAAACCTGCAGAATCTCGGCACTCCATGGCACATGGTTGCCTCTCCCTGATGTAGTGTGTGAGTTTTAAGGACTTTTAAAAGGACAATTCAAATCTGGACAAATCGTAATGTGCTCCGGTAGTGTGAGCTGGTCAGCCACACAATACGAACAAACACTGGCAATAGAAAGAAAAAATACACTGTACTGTAAACAGAAAAATGCTCCATGTATGGTTTGGTTCCACATTGTAGTAGTGTGAGAGCTTGTGTTTTCGTTTCGTCTTTATTGTGTCATCAAGTGTGTGATCCCCAAATCGCCAACAGTCGTTTGTTGTGCTATCTTTTCAGTCTGTTAATCCTGTGCATACCTAGCCCACACCAAAATCTTTGCCACTGCACACTGCAGTAACACAAGTTACTGAGAAGAACCTTCACACTGTTGTGTTGCAAACAATATACTGTCACTAGCTGAGTGATGCTGGAACCATCTCCTCTCCCTGTAGACTGACCTTGTCTGCGTTTGTGTTGTCTGTCTGCCAGGCATCCAGTTTAGAATGGAAGAACAAAGAGAACCAGGACACCGGATTCAGGTTTCTTTTCAGCCTGTTCAAGAAGTACTACCTTCCACACCTATTCCCCTCATTCACCAAGCTCACAAATCTCTACAAGCCTTTATTAGGTAAGCCCACATGTGTATGTTTGCTTGCTTGCAGAGGTCTTCCGTGTGAGTACTGTAAGGTTATGTAGGGTGTATTTGAACTCAAGAGCTGCTATTTGAGGAATAAAATCTTTTATTTTTAATTTTATGCCATTTTCTTCTCTGTAGCACATATTGACTCATACATGACAATGTCTGCATATGCTGCCCTCTTGTAAGGGGAAGAAAATCAGCAGCCTTTTAGGTTTTAATGTTTACAATACAACCGGAAAGAAACGGTGACAATGTTTTTTGAAAATCAATTAGCAAACTGAAAAGGCGAATCTGGAGAAGAATAATGTTCTTTGTAATGTTTTGCAAATAAATGTAGTTTAGTTAAAAGGTGAACTGAATTAGTTAAACAAGTTTGAAGACTTATAGTGTGTTCAGGTGCTGGTGGGTAGGTCCGACATCCAGGTCTTCCAAGTTGGCTGCTAAACAGAGTTGCATTCACGTTATATCAGAAAATCAAACGTGGAAGACAAAGGATAAACAAACAGCATGACATGCTAATTTAACAAACTTAATTTAAACAGATGTTAGTTATGATGGTTAGTCTGACTAACTACATAAAGGTATAATAAAAAAATGTAATAAAGGTTCTTGTGGATGTAAGTGTTTTATACTTACTTTTCAACATCATCATCCAACTTTGAATGGTGTTCCTGTAAAATTTGCACATGAAAGCAGGGTAAAGCCTCACAGGCAGAACAGTCACAATAACGGACCCTGAGTGGCAGACAACACCAGCTCCTCTGGGTGTCAGGTCAGGTCAAACCTATTTGGTTTAAGGAGGAAAATTTGAAATCCGATAATATGGGACCTTAAACTCCAGAGCTATAGTTTGAAATGTGGCCTTAAAGTAGAAAATAAAAACTAAACTAAAATAATAACTTGCCCATTCAGGTCCTGGGGCTAAACTGGTTGAGTGAAATGACCAAATTCAGATGAAGAACTGTGAAGACACTCACAGCCAGACATTTGGAGTTTAAGTTTGTTTTTGTCTTTGTCTCTCTTTCTGTCTTCTTGTGTTCCTCTCTCTTTGTCTTTCTTTTTGTCTTTTTCTTTGACTTTCTTATTCTTTTTCTCCCCCCCTCTGTTCCCATCCTCCACTCCGTCAGACCTCCCCCACCACAGACCAAAGCCCTTGTACGTGCCGGTGACGCGGAACAATGAGAGCACCTTCTGCACCAGGGACCAGTACCTGGCGCCCCGTGTGGCCTTCATCACCTGGCTGGTCACCTTCTTCCTGGAGAAGAAGTATGTCAGTGCTGCTGCTGCGGCGCCGAGTGCCAAGAACGGCACTGAGGTCATTCCCAAACTCATCCAGGTGAGCATGACGATACTGTTGAATTCTCATTCTGTCATTGTAGAGGTGGGAGGTGGGCTTGGCTTCGGGACAAATGGCTCCTTGGATTGTTGTATGCATAATGGCACGTAATTGTAGTCTCTTGTTGTGGGACTATGGATCAGTTTCCATTAGTCCGTCACACGCAATATCTCAGACACTGCTAATCAGATTTTTATTAAATTTGGAGAAGTGATCTCTCTGGTGCATCTCACCACTGGATTCCAGCATTTTCAATATTACACTGATAAGCTCACGGGGGCAGTACATTGCTTGTACATTCCTCAAGTGTCGTGTATGATATCTCAGACACCGCTGATTCCATTGTGCAAAACTGTTCCAAGATTTTCAAAATTATGCTGATTGGCCCAAGGGTGGCACTACAATTACAGATCAAAACAAGGTGGCATATTTGGCACTGATTTGTCCAGAAGGGGACTGCAATGTTTTTGGCGGACAACATTTATATTATTTGTTTAACCTTTATTTCCCCTCCGAGCCGAGTTCCATAGCAAGAGCAAAATGTACAGCACCCTAACACTTCTTCTGGCTGGGTGCTCAGCCAAAAACTACAAACTAATACAACTACTAACCCTAACCCGACTTTCAACAAGTTCATGAAAAACCCCAACCCTTAACCTCAATTATACTACATGTTTTTTTTAATGGCCGACATCAGCCTAACATGTTTTGGCAAATAAGCCTTCATCAGAGCATATCGGCATAGGGAGGGAAAGTTGGCATGTTTGTGTTCAAAACTGGCCATCAAAATAAATCGGATGGTTTGCACATTCATTTCACAACACAAGATGCAATTATACCTCTTTTTTTTCCTGTGAAATCGATCATGTTTCAGTGTTTCAAATGATCTGGTGCCATTAAAATGCAATACAATCATTTTCATTGAGATTTTTCCAAAATGGACTATAAAGCCTGTCACACCAATGATGTCACTGCCACAGTTCACTCCAGCATGCTCCAGTGGCCTGAGCTCCAGTCATTAGGGTCCATACATACCGCACAGAGAGGAGTTTATGTACTGCAACATCTTGATTGCTCTCCCTCATTTTAGAGATGTGACGTAATCATACAGTGCAGTAGAAAGGCTGCGGCTGTAGTTCTTCTCTACAAGTATCTGCACAATTGGTTATGCCAATAAATTGCCAAAACTGAATGCCCAAAAAAATGATGTTGTCTCATATCATTAATAACTGATGTGCCTTAATGACGCAGAATACCTGATATATAAAACTTCAAGCTGTTACCAATTTATAATCAATTATTTAAAAAATTCCCTATGGGAAAATGATTGGTTTTTTGTTTTTGTTTTTTTGTTTTGTTTTGTTTTTTGTCTGTGAATGCTACCAGCAGATGGCGTAAGTTTACTGTGCTGCCATTCTTGTGTTTTCATGGAAAATAATGCACAAAAATACACCACTAAAATGAATTAAGATAAGAAATATACAAAACATTCACCAAAAAGAATTACATTTAATCAAGGTAAGATTTAAAATTAGATTTTTAAATTGATCCAGGTTAACCAGTACAAGTTTCAAAAAGCAGTCTTTCCCAGATCAGTTAACATGTGGTACCTGGAAAACCAGCTAGTCCTGAGAGCAAATGCAATAAGCTTCAAATCAGCTCAACTCCCTTGAGTCAGTTAACAACACTGTACAACAAAGGAACATGTTTACTGTTGCTTTGTTTTCATTTTGGCACATGACTTGCATCAAGAGTCAGAATATTAAGAAGACTGAAACCTAAAATACTATGCGGACACTGCAGTGGATGGATTTTTTTTTCAATGCACTGCTATTTTTAGAGGGGAGACCTTTTCCTTTTAATCTGCAGATTTCTTTGAGCCCAAGTCATCCAGCAGTTAGATCCAGTAGTGGTCTCACTATTCTGTCTGTGGAAACCCTCAACCACCTTGCTGTAAATCCCTCTCACCTCTCACTGCCACTCTGTGTCTCTGTGTGTGCCCAGACTGTCACTGCAGGCAGTAGCAGCCAGGAGAAGGAGAAAGAGAAGGAGAGGGACAAGGCGTCAGAGGGGGAGACCAACGGGCCAGCGGGGGAGCCGGAGAAGAGCCACTCCAACAGCAGCACGCTGTCAGACCGACGGCCCAGCGATTCCAGCTTGTGTAGCATCGAGGAGGAGCACCGGTGTGTGTACGACATGGTGCATGCCATCCTGCTGTCCACCAGGGACAACGTGAACTTTGTCAACGAGGTCTTCCACCAGGTACAGAGGGGATTTCACACAGGGATCATTCAAGTAATTCTCCAAATGTAGCAAGCAATATTAGTTTATGTGAGGTTGCATATAATCATTGCATTGTAAGTATTTCATATAGTTTTCATATTGGCTCAATATTATGATGGCAGCCTGCATAGCTGCCCTGCCATAACTTGTGCTATGTAGCCCTCTAGTGGCTGCTTGTTCACATTACTTAAAGATCTTTACTTGAAAGCTACCCTTTAAAATTATTCAAAGCTTCATTAACTTTGACGTTAACTGTCCATGGCCTCCCTCCCCAGGCCTTCCTGCTGCCATCCTGCGAGGCATCCGCGACCCGGAAGGTGATCAAAGTGTACAGGAAGTGGATCCTGCAGGAGAAGCCCAGCTTCATGACAGAGCCTGACAAGAGCAGCCAGGAGGACGAGGTGGATGACAGCTCTGAACAGATGCTCAGCACAGAGGCTGACAGCGTGCATGCACAGGTACGGGCACTGATGCACTCTCTACTGTCTGAACATCAAACACACTCCTTCATAACCACTAACAATACAATACAATCCCAGTAGGGTATAGACAGATGGTATGACTGACCAGCATGAATGGGTCCATAAAGGACTGGTCTTGCAAACATAAATTTATCCTAGACATTTATTAATACTTTATTAGTACATGTCCCTTGTGGCATTTTTAGGTTAGTTTTTATGTAGAAACCTAAAAAAGAATTTATAATTGTGTTTATCAAGTGGGCACCTCCCATCACAGATTTCTGGTTGAATTAGGCCCATGGCGCCTCCAGAACGCTCATCAGTAAGTCCTGGTATCCCAAAACCGCCCCCTTCCACACACCTCTCAACACTAATCTGATCCTGCTGACTTGAAACAAGCAGTTCAGAAACAGAGCTATATCAATAGTCATAGGCTAAAGGACATGTATGGTATTTGGCTAGCTGGGCTTAATCTCTGGCCTGTTTGTCTTCTAGCAGACATTGGAGAGTCATGGCCACAGACGGTCGTCTAGCTGGGGGAGGACCTACTCGTTCAGCAGCGCCATCAGTCGGGGCTGTCTCACAGAGGAGCAGAACAGGGACATTAAAGCTGGCATCCAGCCCACACTACAGGTCTGTCTCTCTGTCCATAGAGGTGTGTTTTATCTTGTGAGCATGTCATCAGGTGAACAGAATCAGCAATACTGATTAGAGTTGGGTTGATATCAATGTTTTCATGCCGTTAAACCTTCTCCTATTTTTTTCCAGGGTATATGCTATTACCTTGTAATTAAAACATAACAGTGCAGGGGGCTGGAAGGAGCCATCTTCGCTACACCAAAATGCTGAATTTATCTCTGGCCGAGATGTTTTTCATACAAATCTTGCGCACCGTTTCATCCTAATTCTCTGGCTCTCCTTTTTCATTAGGTCGATATCCGAAGTGCTGCCAAACTGCAGCAGTGGCATTTTTCTTTGTGACTAGGTCTCTCAAACTTTTTATCTTGTTTTTTTTCTCCTTTTCTAACCTTACCTTCGATGAAGAGGTCACATGCAACATCCTCAAAGTTACACAATATGAAACACTGTAATTCTTTCTCCGACCACACAGGCAGCGCTGTTACACACTGTGAATGGACAAATGGCTCTTAATTTGGACATTTATTAGATAGATATGGAGCAGAAATATTATGATGGTGTTGAAAAGGATACGTCATTATTTTCAAATACTTCAGGTTACCGTATTACCGTGAACCAACTGCCCAACCATGATACTGATGTACTGTGTATATGTTTTTAAAAAGTTTCCAAATGAATAATTGGTAGCTACTAGGGCTGGGCAATATATCGATATTATATCGATATCATGATATGAGACTAGATATCGTCTTAGATTTTGGATGTCGTAATATCGTGATATGGCATAAGTGTTGTCTTTTCCTGGTTTTAAAGGCTGCATTACAGTAAAATGATGTAATTTTCTGAACTTACCAGACTGTTCTAGCTGTTGTAATATTTGCCTTTACCCACTTAGTCATTATATCCACATTACTGATGATTATTTATCAAAAATCTCATTCTGTAAATATTTTGTGAAAGCACCAATAGTCATCCCTACAATATCGTTGCAATATCGATATCGAGGTATTTGGTAAAAAATATCGTGATATTTGATTTTGTCCATATCGCCCAGCCCTAGTAGCTACATATTTCACCATGTGAGCATGTCTTTCTCTGTTTGCTCTGACCTTGACTGTCTTTCCATGCAATGCTGCATGTGTTCAGGTGTTCCTGACCAACTCATCCAATGTGTTCCTGTTGGAGCCATGCCAGGATGTGCCTAAACTCCTGGACAACCAGGTGGAGGTGTGCAAGGGTGTGCTCAGCATCTACCGACACATGATCATGGAGCACACCATGAATACACAGACATGGTCAGTCACATATCCAAACACACATAACATGGAGGATCATACTAGCCACACAACCTTATTTTTTTTAAGCTATTTTTGTTATTTATTCCTCCTACACCCTCAAGCTTAGTCTGATTTTCTTTCACAATCTGTTTCTTAGTATCTTTCTGTACACCTGTTGATGGCAATTTTGTTTGGCAATATGTTGCTTGAATGCCTTGGACAGGGAAGGTATCATTAAATTGACTCTGGCCTGCCTTATTGCGTGTGTTCTGCAGGGAGCAGATGTTGCAGGTGCTGCTGAGGATCACTGAGGCAGTGATGAAGAGGCCACAGGAGAACCAAAGAAAAGATGTCTTCGCTGAAAGTTTAGCAGCTATTCTCTTTAGAGTAAGTCTGCACCTGCTTGGTTTTAGATGTTTTCAATTACCAATACACAGGATCTCATATCACCATCCCTTGTGCTATTAAACTAGGGTGAGCGCCTACGTGGGAACTGTTAATAAGAGTTAATAAGTGGGGTTGTCACAGATGTTTCACTGAATTAAGCCCACAACACCTCAGTAAATATCTTTACATAGCAGCTCATAAAACTTCAAAGTGATATTATAGAGCACATACCTCTATACAGTTTCATATGTGGTCAACCACCAAAATTCGCTGTACAGGAATCTACAGTATATTCAACAGCAGTTTTGTACTGTTTTGAAAACCTTGAAAATCATATTTTTTTTCATATCTACAAACTTACGTTACAATTTGATACGCGATATGGGGTTCACGATTCAATACAATCACGGTAAGATGTAATAAATAAGTTCAGTGACAACAAAGTATGACTTATGAAAGAATTATGTTTATTTCTGAGCCACAAATATTTCTAGCAATTGCATTGTTTTGCTAGAATGAACTACTACTATACCAAATCAGATGCATCAGGGTGAGATGCCTAGTGTCCCATCTTATCAGGGGGGCCTGGAGTTCCTGGCAGCGCCCCTGTCCGTCAATGCTAATTCATCTCTCGTTCTCTCCTCACCCGTCCAGACCATCATCGTGGCGTGGGTGCGAGCCAACCTGTGCGTATTCATCTCCCGGGAGCTATGGGACGAGCTGCTGGCAGTGCTGTCCTCTCTTACCTGCTGGGAGGAGCTGGTGACGGAGTGGGCCAGCATCATGGACTCGCTGACGGCCGTGCTGGCACGCTCCGTTTACGGCCTGGACATGGCCAACCTGCCTCTGGACAAACTCAGCGAACAGAAGGAGAAGAAGCAGAGAGGACGCGGTAAAGAGGGAGGGATGGGGATGGCAGATTGTTTGATAGCTTGTAGCAGTTTCTGTTGGTCCTAACTCCATATATAAAGCTGAGCGATGCCTCCATATTTAGCCTGAGCCTGTAGCCTCAGATGTAATGTTCAGTGTTGTTCTCCTTTGTGTGTCAGGAGTGATCCAGGACTCCCAGAAGGCAGCGGCTGTGGCGCGCTCCTTCTCACTAAGTTGGAGGAACCAAGGGGAGCAGGGGGGCCAAGGGATTCAGGAGCCGATGAGGTTTCGCTCTGCCACCACGTCAGGAGCCCCTGGCGTGGAGAAGGCCCGCAACAACGTCCGGCAGAAGGCCTCCGGTGAGCACCTCATGCACAGAAAACAGCATTTGATTGTTGCATCCAGTGTGTTTTTCCTCTACCATCAAAGCAGGCATAAATAAAATGGGAAGGGGAGACTTGTATAAGATCTTACGCATGTATGTACTTTAAGTCTGCTTTATCCATGCTGTATTCATCTGTACAAAGTCAAATATTTCCAATGCCTGTGTGCGGGCCAAAACACGGTGCTGATAAGCCTATCTGTTAGGGCACAGGATCAGACCACAGGGTTTAGCAGACGTCGTATTGACTGCATGTGAAAGCCTCCAGACAGGTCATGTGTACGTTAGCCCAGGTGCCATCGAAAGGCCCGACACCAAAGACAAAGAAGCCAGCAGATGGCCCCCATTGTTCCCCTCACATGTCACCGGCCAGTGTCAACATGTTTCCCTGTCAGCTCGATGGCAGGCACGCACACAGACTCACGCACTCCCCCGGCGACATGTCAAAGGCCGGCTGTAGATACTCATTGTCATTAGTTCAATTCAACACAGCAAACACCTCTTATCTGATGGGGATGTGGCAGGCTAATTATAAGTTGAGCTGGAAGGCAGTAGAGTAGTAACTAGTAGAGGTGCCTGTCTTGCTTGTCTTAATTTTAACTAGACAGAATATTAATGGGGAGGATAAAAGAGAGAGACTATCCCTGTTCGTTTCCTGGCCCTCCGCCTCCCCAATTACCACCAATCCATCTCTCCAAAACGAAGAGCTTGTTGAGCTAGGAGCAGATGCATTTGAGCCCGAAGGAAGTCTTAGAAGGTGTGTGTGTGTGTGTGTGTGTTTGCACATCTGTCGCGTGTCTTGTGTGCGTGTTTGTGCACCTATTCTGTTTGTCTGTTTGTTTGTATCTGCTTGCGAGCAGAGATGGACATTAAACACCGCCGCTTCAAATTCCCTTCCCTTTCTCTGGCCTAATTGGATTTCTCCCACATTGATCTTCAAACGCCCCGACGTCCCTCCTCCCCACTCCTCAAGAGAAGACCTGCACATCAATTGCACGGCGGTTTTTGATAGTTTCATTAAGAGTGTAATTAATGCTCATTAATATGCATAAACGGGTAACAGTGGCGGGCTGTAGCAGAGCCGATGTTATCTCTCCCAGTGAAAGACGGTAATTAAAGTGTGGCGAAGGCAGAGAATAGAAACGTCCTCTTTCATTGCTCACTTTGAGATTAGGCCTGAAGTGCTATCCAGACACAATGGCAATGCCTCAGCATTGACAACTGTCAAAACTTGGCTGCACTTACGTATGCAAATACAACCTAATATTGTTCTGAGGAGATCTTGTCCTGATAAAGGAGTAGGAGGCTAAAAATACAGGATATTTAGGTACGGTGCACACACTGATTATGCTTCTACGCCCATGGAGACCGACTTGAACCAGTTTACATTCTGCTTTTGCAGAAACGGTCATTAGTGGTAAAAGTACCAATACGGATTTGTGTCTGAATTATCATTTGAAATATCATTTGAAAGTGTGGCCTCTACATGGGCTAATGTCGGTTTTCTGGTGCACCACTCAAATATAGCATCCCTGTTGAGAGACAAATCCACTCTCTCCTCTTCTGTCTTAAGCGCGAGAGAACTAATTAAACTAGTCTTGGAAACAAAAGCAATCCACTGCATAAATTAAGTCTCTTAACGCAGATAGTCACTTTTTTTTTTAAAGATTTAATGAAAAAGAGAGGGATTTTTTATGGTTCGGCAAATCTGGCAGAGCAGGATTGCTTTGTTTAGGTGAAGAGCCCTCAAGTGACAAATTGAAATGAGTGCTATGCTCTGTGTGAGGCTGTTAATGTATTTTCACTGCTTAGTTGTTAATTTCCTGTCTCAGTAACTTCACTCTGAGTTTGGTTTCAATCTTTTTTTCTGGTTTCAATCCGATTTGAGATTCATTGACAGAGCCACAATTGTGAATTTTTTGCTGGAATTTCTCTGTTTAAGTTTTGACACAATTTGACTGTATTTAGACCAACCTCTGGTACTGCTATGCTTTTTTTTTACTCTGCTCTCCACATCAAGAACATGTTTGTTAATGGAAACACCCTTGTGGCATTCTGTACTATGCTGTCATTGAATGCTCTCTTCTTCCTTTCTCCCTTCTGCCTCTTTTCTGTTTCCCCCCCTCTCTCTCTTTTCTCCACTTCTTTCTCTTTCCCTGATGGAAGCTAAGCGAAGCCAGTCCATCAGCAACTGTGTCCATCTTTACGAGGCTTTGCCCACTACTAAAAGTGTTCCTATGCTGCTCCACACTGTGAGCTCTTTCTTGCCTGGTATCTCTTCTGGTAACTCTGCTTGCTCTCACAGACTCTCAGGTAAAGTGTGTTCTGAGAGCTGCATGTGTTTGTGTGTGTTTGTGATCTCCACCCTGCCTTTCCCATCCATCTGTCAGTACTCGGCCTGTCTTTTTCTGCCAGTGTCAATGTCCATTTGGAGCAGAGATGTTTATGCTTACAGGAATGTAAGTCTGTCATGTGGTTTGATAGTGGGAAATTTTAAATTCCTGAGGACCGCTGCTCTGTGCAGTGTGCAGGAATACAGTCTGTAATGAGAGTGTTTGCATCACCACCACATGTGTTTGTCTCCTAATTTTTTCCCAGTGTTCTCATAAATGTCTCAAATCTTCATCTCGTATATTCTCGTGTCTGCAAATCCCCTAAAAGTAACAAATGACACAGTGTGTTTTGACCCATTTTGAGCTCTGTGTTATAGTATGTGATTGTTAAAAGTAGGAAGTTAGTAGTAGGAAGGGAAATTGTTTACTTCCAAACATGAACTATTTATTCAAGCCAAAAAGTCGACAACAGATGCATAAAATGGCACTGGAACAGACACTATGGCTATTCTTGCATGCATGCTACTGCAGGTGACGTGTTTCGAATGAGTACACTCTACTTCAGCTGCCTGAAGAAGAGTTCCCTTCCTACTATGTGTTTTTTTTTTTCTACCCCGTCCCTGTATGTGATCGGTCTCGAGACTCTGGCCTAACTCTGTGTCCTCTCTTCTCCTGTCTGTCAGATGTGGAGGAGTGTCAGCTGTCAGAGTGCGGGGGAGAGGAGGAGCTGGGAGGCAGGGATAGCCCCCTGCCGCGTAGCAGCAGCACCTCGGACATCACCCAGCAACTGGCCGACACTTTACCAGGTATGTACACACACAGGCAGGCTCCTAATTTTTATGCCCCACAGTAGACCAGTTACTACATACGTTCTGTAGGCTCCCTTTACACCTCGATTTAAACATGCGATGATTTCGCTGGATTGCATCTACACCTTGCATTAAAATGCATCTCCGCTATACACAATGAAATCCCCACAATAATTTACCTTTCCCTTGCCAAAACACAGATTGCTTCATATGACACTTCTTCTTGTAACATTTAGGCCCCTTAAAATTGACAGTAAATATATCTCACCATCCATGAGTACCCAGACAATATATTTCTAAGTATGTTACTGTATGAGCTGCCTGATTTGTGTATGCTTTACAATTTGGTGTTAATGAGGTGACGATGTCTCTGACCACCTCCAGAGATAGTTTTGGGTGATCAGATCTTCAATGCTTCTTGGGTGTATTTACACCTGGATTTTATGCATTTTTGCTCTATCTAATTACAACCCAAGACACATGTTATTGTCAGGTGTAAAGGTGGTTAAGACTGTTGTAGATGCTTTATTTTGGTGAGCTGGCCTCATGACTAACAGCCCCTGTTTATACTCCAGCCCAGAAGAGGGAGTGTTCCCCCACCTCCTGCGGCTCTGATAGCAGGACATCAGAGGGCAGGAGAGAGAGCAACGAGCCACCAGTGGTGAGAGGAATAGTCTTGCACTACAATTTTCCTCTCAGAGCAATGAAATAAGTTTGGTCCCTAGAAGTGTGGTCTCTCCTCTTACTTGTTGGTTTATATGTTCCTAGATCCTGATCCGGCGGAGCAGCAGTCCAGCTGAGGTAGACAGCAATGCTGAAGGACAGACCAACTCCACCAGGCCCAAGCTCAGAGAGAAAAGTCAGACTCCACACCACTAATTATTTTTTGAAAATTGCACAACCAGTACCTTCCGTCTCACACTCCTCTGACCTGAGCCTCTTGCACTTTTTTGCACTTTATTAACCTCATTGCCCCTCCCTACCCAGGCGAGAGTGTAAGCAGTGAGACGTCCAATGGGTACCTAACAGAAGCCGAGGTTGCCTGGCAGGCCTGGCAGGCCTTTGAGGAGGAGGCTGACACCCAGTCCACCCAGTCGGCCCACATGGACGTGACGACCGACCCCCAGAGCCAGGGGAGTCTGCTGCTCAGCCACAATGAGGCTCTAGCAGGTATAGGACCTGATCAGAACCCACTCTGGACTGTTGAGACAGTGTTTCACACTGCACTTAGTCCAGAGCTTACTGTATTCTAAATCTTGTGTAGCTCTGGGTGAACTGGAATCTTAGTTTTGGGATAACTAATTCCACAGGCAACCTTCAAGCTAGACTTTATCCCAGGACTAACTAGTTGTGATCTGGTTATCCCTGGCTCTACGGGGTTAGCAGTAAAATTCTATAGTATAGCCCTGGTATAAATTCATGTTTTGTGAAGATGAAATAACATAGCCTTGGGCAAACTCTTAGCCTATAACTATTGATAAACCAGGCAAAGAAATGCAATCTAGAAAGGTCTTGGGAACAATTAGAGGGAATTGCACTTTGGGGGTGTAAAACGTAACCTGGGGAGATTTACTTGGTGCCCACCATTTAGGTTTTTGGTTCAGCATTCAGTTTTACAGTTTCCCCTCAATTATTTGTATTCAATTAAAATAGTAGAGGTGAACGTCTGCTGTCTGAAAGGGCTTAATTACACAGAGCAATGTTTTGTAAAGCTTCAGCACTGACGCAGGTGGAGATGGAGCTGGAAGAGTTCAGCAGGTCCACAGTTTCATCTGAGGTGTGTGTCCTGTCTGCTGGCTGGGGGCTTTGGTGCCCCCAGCAACCTCACCTTTCCAGGGATTAGCCTTAGTCATAGCCTGGTAGAGTGGGCCTGGTAAGGAAACTTGAGCTGCTTGACGGTGTCTGCTACCTCAATGAAAGGCGTCTTTTCACCTCTAGCCTTGACTGAGACTCAAGCCCTGCTTTAACCAGGCACTCTGGCTAAGCCATCTGATCACCTGGCAGCTGCTGACAGCTCCTATGTTTATGCACTGGGCTTTTTGTGAAGGCACAGTGACCTGTGGTCTGTGGTTATAGACTAAATAAACATAGATGCAGACAGAATTGTCATATAAGCTTACTGGTGCCAGCCACTCTGGCTAGTGTTGGTAGAGGTTGGATTCATTTTTTTAGTGGAAAGAGAATAGTAGTTTTGTGTTGTTGTTTTCCCAAACAATTTATTTTGAAAGAACACACAAACATTCAAATGTCTGCCATCTATATTTTCATAGGAAAATAATCAAGAGATTCCCTAAGCATTAAACTCTTAAGCTTTTTAGTTTAAAGGATAATTCCAGTTATTTTCAACCTGGGCCTTATTTTCCTAGTTTTTGTTATCATGACAATTGATTATGTTAAATCCTACTTACTTGTAATTGCCACTAGGAGGTTGACGTGAATGTTTTTTCCCAGTCGACAGTTTGCATATTTACAGAAAATCCGATATGACATGAATGCAACATCAAAGTACTTGAATGATCTACTTGCCAACTCCCTTAGGCTAGTTAAAATAACAGTCTATCTAACTGCAATATACGCAAGTTTCAGGCAATGGATAATCTGAAATCAGATGTAGTCAGGTCCCATTGCAGTGTGAGTGTGGTTGTGTTGAAAGGACGTGTTTTAATAGCTTTTTGGGTTCTACTGTTACAGATTATGTTGGCCCGGTTTGTGTGTGTGTGTGTGTGTGTGAGATACGTTAAGATTTACAGTGAAGTAAGTGACAAAATTTAGAACACAATGAATCGTCATGATGGCAAAAACAAGGAAAATAAGGCCCGGGTAAAAAAAATATCCTTTAACGCCCATCTCTCCATCAACATTGATGGACAGGCTGTTGTTACCCCACTCTCCTTCCCACCCTTGTACATGAACTACTGTCTGTGTGTATCCTACATTGTGATCATTGTGAACTCCCCTATCCCCACCCCCATTGTCCCTGTGCTCCCTCCCTCAAACCCCACCTTATCCCTGTCCCCTTGTTGTTTTTAGGTCCTGAGTGTGCCCTCCCTCCCCACTCTGCACCCCCGTCCCTCCACCACCACCACCACTACCACTACCCCCAGAACCCCCCCGCCTCGCCAGCCCTGCTGGTGCACACAGAGTGCCCCCTGGACGACACCATGCATCAGTCTGTCTTACACATGCCACACCACTTGGGTACTGCTCCCTAGCTGCTACTCTTCATGTAGACCATATTCTCCTCAGTTTACCATAGACTCTCCATACATGTCTGTTATTCAGCCTTAACTCGACTGATGACTACCTTTCCTTTCATAGCCTGCATTACACCGCTCCATTTCTTTTTTTTTTTCCACCTCCCATATAGCAGATCTGGGTCTACTACTTGAATCGTATTCAATTACTTTTCCGGGATTGTGTTTTTTCTGGTCAGGTGTAATATGACCAGTTAGATCTGATTTATGATCTATGCATAAAATGGCATATGTGCTGAGAGCAGCCAAAAGCTTTTAATTTATGAATTACCTCAGATCTGCTACACATAATATGGTTATCATCCCTTTCTGTCTTTTACTAGGCCTTTACTCCCTCTGTCCCAGCTCATCCTTCTACTGCCCATTATGTGGCATTCCTACTATTCAACATTGTCCACCTGAGTTCATCTGGATGTTGCATGTGACCTGAGCTTGTTTCCCAAAAGTATTTTGGTGCCAAGATCAATTCCAATGGACAAAGATCTTCTCAGTGCTTGGTTACATTTGGGAAACAGGTCCCTGGATTTCTGTTAGCGATTTCTGTTAGTGATTTCGCTTTGATTGATGCACAGCTAGATTGAGGATTCAGTCAACAACTGCTTAAACAATAACAGGACTGCTTTGAGGGATTATTTGCTGGCAGTATCATTATTATTATATTCTTTTTATTATGTTACACAGTCAAATTTCAGACCACCCAAAATTTAAATTGCTTTGTTAAACAGTGTTCCACGCTTGTTGATTGAATCCCATCTCTTCAGTTAAATTAAGTTCAGTTCACAGGTGTTCACTTTGTAGTAGGTAGTGGTACCAGCATTTCCAAATATGGGTTTTTATCAATCAGTTTGTTCTCTACCCAAAACCACCCTCCCACTCCCCCTTCTCTCTCCCTCCCTCCCTCCTTCCTCTGTTGGGCCATGCAGACAGCAGCGAGTGTCTGGCTGATGACGTCAGCATCATCGCGGGTGGAAGCCTGACCGGTTGGCACGCCGACTCAGCCTTCGTTCTGTGGAGGAGGATTTTGGGTATCCTGGGAGACGTCAACAGCATCCGCTGCCCCAGGATCCATGCCAAGGTCTTCTCCTATCTCTATGAGCTCTGGCACAAGCTGGCTAAGGTAAGGTAGAGAGGCACATACCACCTACATATGAAGCGTTTCATTACCAAATGAGATTGGAAAAAACTGACATCTGCTCTGATCTATCCATCCATCCATCCTCCCATCCATCCATCCATCTATCCATCCATCCCCCCTCACGCTCCCACATACACAGAGGCTTACAAAGATTGTGGATAATGCTGGTGCTCATTGACAGAAGTTGAATGTGTGCTTCCAGATCCGGGACAACCTTGGGATCAGTGTGGACAACCAGTCCTCTCCCCCCCGGCCCGCCTTCATCCCTCCACTACGAATGCTGGCCTCCTGGCTCTTCAGGGTATCAACAACACATATGCACAACAGACTATACAAAATATACAGAAAACATAAGACACGTTAAATAAACATATTGAGGCACAAGAAGTGATGCATTTAACATTTGCAGCAACAACAACGGTTTGAAATAAATAGAAGAAGAATTGGGTAGTTAACATGAGAAGCATGCAGGCAAACTTCATCAACAGAAAATGTCACAGTACTGTCAACATTGTTTGATTACCAAATCATCTCTGGGAAGTGCAATGCAAAAACACTACAGCAATGATGCCTTAACACCATAAAATAATTTAAAGGATAAGGCCGGTGTTTTTTAACGCATTGCTTACCGTCAACAAATCCTATGAAAATAACAAAATCAACAATGTGTTTGCTCTTCTCCCGTTACTTTCTGACTTCCCACGTACCATTTTTAGCCGTCAACCCAGAAGTCATTGGCTCCAATTGTAAACTAAAAACCTTGAAATACAACTCACAAAGACATAGTTTCACTTCAACAAATTCTTCATTACGCCGGGGACTATTTTCAGTGCTACGGAACTACTTTCCTGAGATCGCAAACATGTTTACAACCGGCTTATTAAGTTGTTTGTGGAAAAAGTCGGCTGGCCCGGTGCATCGTGATGATGAAATATGCTGCCCAGAGCAACGGCATGGCTCTTTGACGTGTTTTTCATAGTTTTTTTAATACAGTGGAGTTCCATGGCTGTTGGGACATGGCTTCATTGGGCACCGGCTACATGGACGAGACTTGCTGGCCAAACAAAAACATTGCTGATTTTGTTATTTTCATAGGATTTGTTGACTGTAAGCAATACATTAAAAAACAGCGGCCTTATTCTTTAATGTTTGTCTATATTATGAAAACCAGTTAAGCCAGGGCATGTGAGACATAAAAAGTTGGACACACAGTTACAAACGAAATGCACACCTGCAGCTCGGTACGACTCATCCCCTCCCATCTTTTCTACAACTGTCATTGTGCTCTAGCTTATGATTATTATGGCCAACATTGTATGGTAAAATGTGAAGAAGGTGCACTCGGCTTTTATGCAAACAAACCATAAATACATCTTAAACATGATAAAGTCTTTGACCGCTCACGATAACACTGACCTCAGTTTCTCTCTCCCTCTCCCCTCAGGCCACCATGCTGCCAGCGGAGTACAAGGCTGGCAAGCTGCAGGCCTACAAGCTGATCTGTGAGATGATGACCAAGCACCAGGATGTGCTTCCCAACAGTGATTTCCTGGTGCACCTGTACCACGTCATGCACAAGGGCTTCACCAGCGACGACCAGGTACGGCCATCAGGGGGCAGCACACACTCACGCATGGAGGACCAGTTACCTTTCTGGCTGCTTTGTGGGGAGGCTTGTTCCTCTCTGCAGCAGTAGATGGCGCACCAGTCAAAGCCATGTTATATTACGTGCATTATTCCTCTCTATAGACTGAAAAATCATGATTTACAGTTGCCATTATGGTCGTCTGCTTTTTGCCTGCGTCATGTGTCATTTTCCTGTGAGTCATAATTACTCCTATCCACTTCTTGGGTCCTGCTTTGCCTTGGGTTTACCGTTTATTAACTAACTAATATGTCTAATATGTATCCAATCTCAGTCCCTATTACAGCTAGTCAGGGTCAACTTGAGGACAGTTGCAGCCAGCAGTGAGGACTGGGGGGTCACATAGGTTCACTGTAGTTTGGGGTTGTCGAGGCTTCCAGTCAACTGGTGCTGTTGTAAACTACCTGCCACCTGCTAACCAGTGGTAGTGAAGAATGCTACTGTGTTTTGGCATCTAATTCCTCTTCCTCCTCTTTTAGCCACACCCTTGCTCCTATTTAAATTTGGCCCAGCTCCACTCCTACCAGCCCAGGCTGAATGGAGACGGATGGAGCCCCCCAAAACAAAGGACAGGGATAAAAGTGGGGGGTTCGGGGGGGGGGGGGGGGAGGATTGTGATTAAATTCCTTTGTTTTGGATGTGAATGTGTGTGTGTGTGTGTGTGTGTGTCTATGCCCTCCTGGCCGGGTTTCTATTGCGCCTTGGCAGTGCGACAAGCTTATTAGAATGTTTTCCATGTCGTTAAATAATGTTTTGAGCCCCCGCCGCGTATACGTGATTAATTAAGGATTGACGTCTGTCGCGCTCCGTTAGACTGACACGTCGGCCAGGGGCCCAGAGTGGGCCAGCCTGTGTGTGTGTGTGTGTGTGTGTGTGTGTGTGTGTGTGTGTGTGTAAAGGAGCGGGAGGCGAGCCTGGGGAACGCGGTATAGAGTAGAGCAATGAGGGGGGCACACTGAGGGACGAGGCAGCATTCTCCAGCTTTTGTTGTGGCTCTGTATAATGCGTCGGGGGGCCAGAGCCAGGTTGGCCACTGAAGCGTGCTCAAATTGGCCGGAGAAAAGAGTCCTCACGCCACACAATGGAGGACAGCCGCACGCCTGCTTAACATAAGAAAGTGGCTCTTACTCTCCCCCCCTCCTCCTTCCTCTCTGCCTCCATCCCTCCCTCCTCCCTCGCCTCCTCTTTCTTTCCTCCCCTGAACCCCCTGCCCACTATCACATATACATTTTCAAGTCCATCACACTCTCTCTCTTTCTACTCCATCGCTTCACTCTTTTTTTTGTCTTGCACTCATCTTTCCATGGGGATATTGAAAGCAGCATTCAATATAGGCCTGTGTGCAAATTATCCAATATAAGTGTGCATACTTTGGAGTGAATTAAATATGTAACTCTTGTTCAGTGTTGCCTTTTTAAACATTTTTACATATATTTACATATATAATATTGTGCCTTAAAATCCTCTAGCTTGCAGGTGCATTTTCTCTAGATTACCTGATGTTAATCATGTAATAAAATCCACAATCTCCTGCCATGTTCTGTAGACAACAGGGGGAATCCCGGTGTAAATCCCCACCAGCTAAATGTGAATAAGCTCAGAGGGAGATGACAGTTCCCTCGGAGGGATTCTCCTTCCAACTGACAGAGTGCCAAGGTCAGGTCTATTGTCCTGAGTGTCTGTCTTTCTCTGGTCACTGGGCCTGCAAAGGCACAACCACAGGACAATAGCAGTAATCTATCCAATAGAAGTACTGTCCTACGCTGCACTGCAGCAGCCAGCACCACAGTTTGTGTAGTATAGTGAGGTGCACACAAATGAAATACAAATGAAATTTTGCACTTTGTGTAGGTGAAAGCAAACATGTATTTCAGTCATGCATGTACACTTAGATTACACCATTTATCCTTGCAAGGAGTAACATTTTACTTGCCTCTGTGATTCTGGTTGCCTATAGTGAAGCTGACATCCTTGTGCCGGGTGTGAGTAGATAAACACCTTTCACACCTGCTTTCTCAGAGCAAAACCAGCGGCTCCTTTACTCACTTCAGTGTGGCACTGGGAAGAAGAAAGGCCTTGTTTCATTTCCATACTGCCAGATTAAAATGTGACAGTTGACCCTTAAGTCCCAAACTTGGTTGATGATTAAACCTCTCACCTCATAGTTATACAGGTGGACTATAGCCTACCTATCAGTAGTAGTAGTAGTAAGTAGTAGTAGTAATATTACTACTAGCAGTAGTTGTGAAGGGAAAATCCCAAGTTTTCCTAGTGATAAGAACTAGTGGTGAATTTGGGAATTCAGTTCCATATTGAACTGGAAGGTTTAGTAGAGGAAACACAAATTTCCAAATTCTTTCTGGACTAGAGTGAAGTAATGCCGGAGTGAACCCAGTCACCCCAGGAGCCAGCAGGTGGACAGTGTGTGCTTTCCTGGAGACAAGGCCATATGAAAAGGCCTGAGGTGGCTCCTTTCAGAGTTGCGTTAATGCACCTTTTGTTGAAGCAGGGGCCATTCCTGCTGCCAACACAGAGCCACACGCAGGGCCCAATTCCCATTTCTATACACACACACCTCAAATCAGGTTCCCTGTACTTACACATACAATAGAAAACACTTTGTACTCTACGTTTGTGGCTTCCTCTAAAATGCTCATTTCAGGCAATCAAGCAACAGTTTGTCGCATGCTAATTACCGCCGACTGCTCTGCGCATTATGCCTCAGAGGTCAATTACCAGCGAAATGAGGGTAAAATGGGCCTCCAAGCCTAAAGCTCTCCCCACCAATTTTCCACATGCGCTGCAGCGTGTTGTGTTTTGACTTCCTACTTATTGCCCCCGTGTGTTTATTCTATTCCTCTTTTGTTCGCCTGCGCTCCCTGTTTACCGAGGCTTCATTTGAGGTGATTAATGTCACAGGTAGGTAGGGGGTACAGTGCTGTGTGTATGTGTGTGTGTGAGAGAGAAACAGAGAGTGAGATTGTGTATGTGGTGTTTGCTAAGGTGCCCTTGGGCTCAGCTAGAAACGGGCTTATGTTTGAACTGTCCGATTTACACACGTTTATGACTGCCAAGAAGGCAGGTGTTTCTAGTCTGGACCTTGCCTTTGTACACAAACATGCACACGCATGTCTGAGATAAGAGAGAGAACAGTTTTCCTGCCATCCTTAGATACGGCATTCTCATACCATGAAGAATTTTTTCCGCAATATGAGAATTTCTTCTAGCTTTCAAGACAAAATAAATGAATTTCTCTCTATCCATCTAAACATACTATGCAACAAACAGTTAACCAGCTTTCAGAGCACATTTCCAGTAAGTGTTGCACTGTATGCACATACGTTAGCCGCTCTATAGCGAGAGCTCATGTTTGTGCAGAACCCTCTGCAGTACAGCATATGTCAATGATGAAAGAGCACCCATCTGCCACTGAGCTGCCTGTACCTCAACAATACAATACCTTGTCCCTGGCTTTAATTACAGGTTTGTGTGCGTGAGTGTGTGTGTGTGTGCGCGCTTGTGTGCGTTTGTGTGTGTTTGTGTGTATGCGCGTGACTCACGAAAGTTGAGGTCTTTTGTTCCCCCCCTCTCATCCTCTGTGAACAATCCATCTGCTGCCTCTGCCCTCACGTCTTTCTTTTCCACTCTGTTTTTTTTCTGTCTTTTAGTGAGATGGACTGTTGAGTGCCTTACTCTCCTCAACACACTTACAATATTTAGCCTACCTGTTGGAGGGGGAAAAAGCATTCTCTCTGCCATGTCTCTCACACGGTGGCCCATTTACAAAATGTTTCTTTCCGTTACTGCTCCCCTTCTCACACTCTTTCACCAGACCTCATGCTCACACCCAATACAAGACCCCATACAGCAGAATTACTAATACTTTCAGTTTTGGTTCTGATGGATGAATGGGAGTTGCTTTTATTCTTATATCAACTCTTTTTGATGCCCTATGGAGTTTTTGCTCCGAGATTAAAACATGTTGATGTCCAATATACCTCTGTCTCTCTCTGTGTGTGTGTGTGTGTGTGTGTGTGTGTGTGTGTGTGTGTGTGTGTGTGTGTGTCACCAGGATGTTCTGAACACCATGATCCGCTCCTGCTCGCCACGGTTCTTTTTCCTCGGCCTGCCAGGCTTCACCATGTTGGTCGGAGACTTCATCACTGCTGCTGCCTGCATCCTCAGCTCTCGCTCCTCAGAGGTACACACACACACACACACACACTCTTTATATTCCTATGTATCCCTCTGTCTAAAGTCCAGTGAACATTTTCACTGTAGCCTCTCCTACGGTTTTACAGGACTGGAAAAGCTCTGAAAAATGCTACATCCCTTTAATGAAAAATGATACATATCTAAAATGTTTTAGAAATGTCATTTATATTTGTTCAGAATCTCTTTTATTCAGTGGGTCAAGTTTTGCTCAAGATACCTATTGAAGGACAAATAATAACCCAGTTTACCTATTTCTTGATAGCATAAGTTGCAAGTGATAGCCATAGCCAGCCAAAAGAAGGGACCTGGGACTATTCACCAAAATAAAGGAACTATGTCTGCATTAGAAAGTCTATTCAAGTACAGATATTGCTCTGAAAAAATGCTGAAAATAACATTTGAGCCTGATCATTTGAGTTTCGGTTGAACATCTTTCAGCAGAATCATGAGTAAAGACACAATTAGTTTTGCTGGATTCATCCGATGCTATTTCCCTGGATAGTGAGCTCATGGTTTTTCCTGGAAGTGGGCTGTTTTCATGTAGCATTAGAGAGTTAATGATATCATGTTGTTGTTTTTGTCCTCTCTGCCAGGCTCCCAGGACGGAGGCTCAGACAGTCCTGGGCTCCCTAGTGTGTTTCCCCAACCTCTACCTCCAGATTCCACTACTGCGGACCACGTCCGGCTCCGATGACATCGCCATCAACGACGAGGACATCAAGGTGCATAGTACGCATGTGCCATACTGGGAATACACTGACAACGCATGAAAATTCTTTACCTGTATTTTAAAATGTATCATATAGGTATTGCACTCAGTACTGTTAGTGGGGTATTAACCTGTAAAGTGCATCCATTGTACCTTTATTACATTAATAGTTACAGTACATTAATAATACCAAGTAGAACAAAAATGTACCTTTAAGGTGCAGTGATTTCTGAAAGAGTCTGTAGTTGATGGTATCAAACTGTTATCACAAACTGGATGTTACATAAAGTGGATGGGCTAGACTTGATGAAATCAGTGTGTTGTCTTGGTCGTTCAGGATTATCTGGTCAATGTCCTGCTGGCGACGGCGACGAATGAACACTGTGAAGGAGCCAGGTATGATGTGGGCTATATTAGAGATGCTTGTTTTCATTTTTGTTGGTATAGATTGTTTTTATTTGTTTATGTGTGTGAATACATATATATACATATTATATATACGGCCCAGGTAATGTTCATTTATGTTTTACAAACTTACTAACATTTACTAACCATTGTAAAACATCACTTGCAACTTTGCAATAGCAACCCACATAATGCTTATTTATATTTTACAAATCATTTGTTAATCATTAACAAATACTTGTAAAGCATGTTAATAAATTGATTTGCTACCATGTCATTTAACAATTATTAAATAATGTACATTGTATCATTTACTGTTAACTAGTAAACAATATATGAAATATACTAATCATCAAATAGTTGTCACTTATTGTTATTAATTCTAATATATATTAAATGGTGATTAATTCCATTTATTGGTAATCATTCATAACTCTTGTATTTCAGTTAGATTTTGTCTGTAATTTTCCACTGATCCTAAATATAAGGGTGTGTTCAACCTGTCAATCAGGTGCATAGCTGTATGCAGTCTGGGTCTGTGGGTGTGTGAGGAGCTGATGCAGAAGAACATCCACCACCAGGTGAAAGATGCCATCAACGTCCTGGGAGTAACACTAAAGGTCAGTGATCCTCTGGGGCCGCAGCTTGTTGGCTGTGCTGCTGGTAAAATTCTGCTGAAATATGCAAACACTATGTTTTATAAAATACAACAGCACTTTTTTTTTTCAAGCACTTACCTGTATCGTGAGTTGTGTCCCAACTGTCCCAGAACTTCCTCAATGGCATAAAGCACCAACGGCCATCTTTGAACGAATACACATTGTAACCTAGGATTTCATTCTTTCTTCTTTTTTGTTTCACCACCAAACACACACAAGCCCTATAGCGTTTAGCTCAACCAAAATGATAGTTGATTACATAAAAGGACTGCAGAACAATTTCAGTGTATGCGAGGGGAGAGAGGGAGAGAAAGTGTGAGAGCGAAACATGCTCAGTGATGTGACTCATGGGTATATTTCGGAAGAGCCCTCTTTTCCCTCTCCGAGTGAAGAGATGCAGAGAACCAGTGGTGGACTTTTTTTTTTTTTTTTTCTCGAAAAGGCTTTGGGGTGGTGGCGTAATTTCCAGGCCGCTCGCTCTCAGTCGATGCGGGCCAATTTAAGCAGCTACATCTCCCAGCTTCCTGCTCGAGCAACCCCCCCTTCTCTAATGGAGCAGTAATCACTCCCCTGCACAACTTGACACACAGACTCGGCCAGCCCCAAAATAGAGGGTACGGGGTGGGCGGGGGATCTGGGGGGGGAGAGTGGCGCTGAGAGTCTCTTTTCTAAAAGCAGGTGCTGAACTCTCAGGGCCCCTTTTTGTGTTTGGCCATTTCTGCACTCCCACATTGTCTGCCCTTGTTACATGTTGAGAGGCATTCAGCTGGAAGAAATGGGAAATTCTATTTCTCCGCAAAGAATTTCAAATCACTGAAGAAATCCACATTTGAAAGAAAATTGTCAGCAACTCAAGTCTTTCTTCCAATGAGTCTGGAGAGAATGAGGCTGGGTTTGAAGTGGAAACAAAATTATGCTGATTATCTGCACAGTGAGTGAAGAGGTAATCTTGAGGAAAATGACTCTTTCAGAACTTTGTCACACGCAATATGTTCTTAAACTTTTCCTCCCCATCTTCAACCAGCAATGTCCCTCTACCTTTTTTTTACATTTTAGGCATTTAGGTAGAGTCACATCCAACAAGGGAAATAAAATAATGATAAAATATTTTTCCTAAATCTCCCACATTAAAGAAAATTTTTTAAATTAATTTTCAGGTCTTGAAAAGTGGCAAATAATGTAATTGTCTCAATTCACATCACTACGCATTTTACTTTGTTGTAGACCCCACTGTCATTTCACCTCTCATAATATTTATTGTAGTGAACAATAATCTCCAGCTATAGAATGCTATGCCCTAGCTGACAGCCATATCACACAGGCACCATTGACATACATTATACCAAACAGCAACCTGAATCTTCAAATCCAGTCAAAAACAGTACATCTGTAAAGAGTTTGGAATTTTGAAACGCGTAATGCAGTGTTTCCCCTATATGCACCTAGCAGCACCATTACGCCGCTGCTGAAATATGACCGCTGCTGCTGATTTTTTTTTTTTTTTTTACGAGAGGAGGAGAGGAGAGGAGAGGAGAGGGCTCCATCTTATCTCTTTAGAAACGTTATATTATTTTGCGCTACGGACGCTTCATATCCAGGTCAATTCACACACCTGTGAGTAAAGCATATAAACGAGAAACTTTGCGCTTACCTGATAATGTCAGCACAACAATTATAACAACAAGCACCGGGTAGATGTCAACAATGAAGCAAGCAATGCTGATCACGGATTCAGGATTATCATTCGCCAAAGGGAAAACAGTCCTGCAACTTCACATGAGTATCGCACAGTAACGTTACAGCAAACATAATCATTTGATTGATTTGAATTGTTTTCTTCTTCGTGGAGGCAGGCTTTACTATGCACGAGGGCCACCGTGACGTGCGAAAGCTGTCAATCTCAAAGACAACTGACAGATTCCCTCACAGAGATATTAACGTTACATATTATTTGGATAGGATTCCCTTAAAGAAATAAATGAATATATATAATGAATGAATATAAATAACTTACATAAATGTAAGTTATTTTATCATTGAAAATGTCATTACATTTTAGTAAATTAACACTGTTTGATAATACAACAGTGTGGTGATGCAAGTTAATTCTGGATAAAAGGACAGTTAAGAATGAATAATTGGAAGAATTAATGACAGCTAGCTAGCCGCTAGCTAACACCCAGTGGATGTAAACGGTCACCCAGAGGGTGATATGGGTCACACATAAACTAATAGCTTGTTTGTCAAATCACATCACAACATTTGAATTTTCAGATGAGTTTAAAAGACTGGCTGATCAAAAGAAGAAAGAATTAATAGTTGACAATAAATGTCAATAATTGTTGTAAAGATTATACTTTTATTATGTTCAATGAAAGTGTATTTTCCTAAATCTTGAGACACCTCATATGTAAGCTAGACAGACATTGACCCTGCTCATTACTGTGCACAAATGTACTGTATGTACTTAGGCCTCAAGAGCCCTTCTGGTGCCGGCAGAGACATAGAAAGACACGCCCTGGCAGGGCGCACTTTGCAAGCGCAAAAAAAAAAATGTTGTGCGCTTCGCGCACGTGCTTCACCTCCGCTGCTACAACTCCATCCTAGGGGAAACACTGTAATGTGTTGGAAGCCTGTAAACAATAACAAGAACGTTGGTGTTAAAGCCCATAGAAAGACAGTTTGGTTTTATGTGCATATAAAATGTATGAGAATTCAATTTTATTCTAATTTTGAACACTTTTCTCTCTTTTCCTGACTGGCTGTAAGTAAGGTGAAGATATACAAGGAGATAAGATGTTAGCAATCTCCTACAATTAATTTACTGTTATTTATTAATACTTAGTGTACAGCCAGCATTACAAGTGTAGCTTTGAGTACAAATCAGGTGTTTTTGCTAATGTGTGTGTGTATGCTACCTAATTCTATCAATGAGTAATATGGCTAGTTTGTATTATGTAAGTCACCAATGTGAAGTTGCAGGTGGCAGCACCTCTGCCTCAGTATTTAAAAAATCTGAATCTGCAGGTTCATAAAGATAAGGCTGAACCGCTGCACCATGTGTTCGGTCTTGTTGTTAATAGTTCACACCGGGAGCAACTTGGCTCACATTGCATCTATGTAGTGGTCTGCAGCTAAGTTTAAGTTAAAAGACAAATCATGTATTTTTTGTTCTTTTTGACACCATTTTGATGAGTAAACAACAACATGCAAATTAGGTAGCATTAAAATGAACAGAAAAACTCAATAAAATTATTTCAGATCTTACCATTGACCACAATATTGGATGAAACTCTAAACATGATTTTTGAGATTTTTATTCCGATCGTCTTTCAAATAAAAGCTGTAGAGAACTGGTAAGATTTGAATGGTTGGAATCACTTCACGTCCATTTTGCACTTGCCAGGTGGAACTATTGTTCATAAAAACATTTAATTACATTGGTAGCACAGAAATCTGATTGGCTGTTGACGGCCAATGACCCCATAAAGTTCAGCCATGGCAAACTTTTCTCGGCCGACAAGCTTGTTGATTGTCCACACACTGGCCAAGTTTCCCTGGTCGTTCCACTATATAGGGAATGAATGGACTTCTGGTGAATTGTTGATCATGTTGCTCGCAGTGTGAATGCACAGTAAGTCAACAGTAAGTCAACAGTAGGGTCAAAACAACAATGCCCAGGCAGTGGAATTTAACAAATATTCTCTACATTGATGCTGCTTCTTTCACATGGAAGAAGCAGCACCCTCTGCATGGTATGTAGTGTTGATCTGTTCTCATCCTGTCCCCTTGTGTGTGTGTGTGTGTGTGTGTGTGTGTGTGTGTGTGTGTGTGTGTGTGTGTCCAGTTTGGGAACAAGGCAGTGGCTCAGGTAGCCTGCGACGTGTTTCAGCTGCTCATCTGCCACTGGGAGCATCTCCAGAGGCTGGAGTCCACTCTGCCCAAGAAGATCATCGAGGTAGGATACACATACACATACACACACACACACACACACACACACACACACACACACACACAATTAAATTACAACCAGCCATTAGGGACCCATGAAGGGCACATTGTAAGGAAGAAGAGAAATTGTGATTAAGCCACTGTAGCTTTTGGATGAAAGTCTAATATGATTTACTTCACACACACACAGGACACCCTGTGGTGGCCAATCCATTTCAGCACATGGCCCTGACTCGCCTTACAAATATAAGTGTGCCATCCAAGTATCTGTCTCCTTGTTTTGTCCCCACACAGATCTTTGTGGCCACAATAGCCTTTCTGTTGCCAAGCGCAGAGCACTCAACGGTGGAGGCAGACAAAAAGGTACCTCGTGGAAATAGAGGGAGCATGAAATGGTTGAGATCTAAAGGACCTTCCTCTGTCAAGTTGGAATGGTCCATTTGCAAAGGAATTTTTATACTGGAGCGGCTCTTTTTATGTGGAGCTTTTGCTCTGTAGCTCTTTTTATGTTTCTTTGCCCTTTACGGCTCCCATCTATCGGCCTTCATTTTGTCCTTTTCGATGCAACTAGAACAGTCTCTTTCTATTTCTGTATAGTAAACTGTTGTTTCTGTGTCTCATTGTTGGCTGCCCCAACTGACTATGTTAAACTAAAGGAACTGTGCTTCCCCTCCTCGCTCCTCCTCAGTTGATGGTGTCCCTGCTGCTCTGCCTGTTGGACTGGTGCATGGCCATGCCCCTCAGTCTATTGCTGGAGCCCATCACCATGCCTGTGCTGGACGACCCTGCATCCCACAAGGCCCCACTGCTGGACTACATCTACAGGGTGGGTAGCCCGACTGGCAGCTGAGAGTTTTCACTCAGCTCGTATATCCGGGTACCACAAATGTCATTGGAATTGCGGTGGGAAATATTTCCTGACCAAAGTCTGCTTTCAGTGAATTTGTGTTAATGGAAAAGTTGCAATATTTGGCCTAGTGTTGCAGAAATCTTCTGTTTAAAAACATCTATGGTTTATTTGGACCTAATGACGCAGAAAGAGTTATGTTTTTGCGAGGAGGAGAGCGTGTGGTGGGACTTAACGCTCACTTTTGCATCCCTGAAGGTGGGACAGTTTTTTTCCATTGGTTGATTTATCTTTTAAAACATAGATGGCCGTTGCCGGCAGACACAACTACCTCGGCTTCAACACCCTCCCACCCCCCACCCCACTACAAGGGCTGAGAGCTTGTCACAATAATTAGTCTCACCTCCACCGTGACCCCATGAATATGCCTCATTTAGCGTCATAGTGGCACCGGCAGATACCTCCGTAGCTGATGCATGTGGTTGGTATTTATCATAATGCAGGCATCCCTCGGAATCTGCCGTGTAAGAGCGCATATTGCATTCATTTGAAACGGGCAAAACACTCACGTTTCAATCTATGTCTCTGTATTTGTTCCTCTAACCCCTTATTTTATGGTCTGACCCAGAGGATGATGGCCAAGCTTCAGGCGTAAATGAATGAGGTATTATTCAGTCCCGCCTATCTGGGCAGATGCGGTCAACGGCAAACCTTTGTAAGGATGTCACCCCTGATAAGAAATGGTCAAATTATTCAAACAGAACCCTTTGTCCACTTGATAAGCTCAGGCTATAAACGCTTGTCCCGGAGATTTGAATGGAATATGTCTTAATATGAGAGCGACTGCAGCTGCTATGAAAGAAAAGACAATTAGGCATGATTGGTTGTCTAACAGCACACAAAAGACATGACCCCTCTGGTTTTAATTGGAAGTAATATATTATGCAAGGCGTTACAAGGTGTGACAGTATCAACGCAGTATGAAGCCAGAAAAACATACACTTCCACATACATAGGCTAGCTGCTATTTTTTCCACATGCCAAGCAGAAAATAGCTTCTCTAACAGAAAACATCTCCCATTTATGTCATCACGTCACAGAAGATGTTGTCTGTTTGTTTTGCATGCTTCGTCTTCTCTTACTTTCAGCTTCACATAAAAAAAAAAACTTGAAATGTGTCCTTTACCAAGTCCTCAAATACCACATTATGCACAATCCATGCACACGCTCATGAATAAAGTTGTCACGCTTTGCATCTTGGTGTTGCAAGAAATTGTGTGTTCTCTCTGTTTGGTGACTAACAGCATGAGGCAGCTCGCTGTAAAAAGCAACATTGCACTGGACCTCATTGGTTCACTGGAGCTCTACTCAAGCTTCTCCATCTGCTCTCCCTGCCTGCCTCAGCAGCCAGCTGCACCTCCACTCTGTCTGTGTGTGTGTGTGTGTGTGTGTGTGTGTGTGTGTGTGTCTTAGAGAATGTGCATATGTGCATTTGTGATTGTGTGCCCACGCCTGTGTGTCTCTATTTGCGTTTCTCTTTATTATTTGATGTATGTGTGTGCAGAAGTGTACCCATCTATCCATATGTGCCCCTGTTACTGCAGTATGTTTGTTCCACAGTGTATTACCTTCCAGGAACTGTTGCTATGCGAAGTGCAGCCACTTAGTTGTCAAGCACAGCCGAGGGTTTTCCCCCTCCCTCTCTATCTCTCCACCTCTCTCCACCTCTCCACAGAGGAGGCTCTTTGGGGCTTTGGTGTGGCAGCTGTTTGGTTCTGGTCTTTTCAGCATCAAGCCTCTAATCCCTCCCCCATGCACCCAGAGGTCTGCTTGGTAGAATCATCCACATACTGTCTACATTGCCCCACACAATACTGTTTCAGATGACAGGGCCAGTCTGCCTCTCTGTGTGTTTCTCAGCCAAGTGTGAGTGTATGTGTGTATTGAATGGGATTAGCCTTTGCATGGCTTTAACCAAGTTGCTCGACTCTGAATGAGAGGCCCCCACATATGCATACACTAGGCATATGCTCTGCCCCCTCGCATGCAACTTGCCATGCATACCTTACCTCCAAACAGATTGTACAGTATACAGGTGTGTGTGTGTGTGTGTGTGTGTGTGTGGTTGAGTGTGCATGTTTGCGGTGGGAGCTGAGCACAAGGATAAAGTCTTAATTAAATCAAACAGTGTAAACCTGTCCAATGGCTGTAATCAACTGCCCCAGCGCGCCTTATCTAGCCCTGCCAACGGATGCTCTGCCATCTGTTATGCAGATCGATACACTCACACATCACAGGAGAAATGGATTAGTGGCAATAAAGACCCTCTCCTCTCTTCCCCCCCCCTCCTCCACTGGCTTATGATGTAAATTAACCATATTTTCCCCCTCCGTATGCTCCTGGATCATCTTGAGCCAAAACAGGCCGAGCAGGGGAGTCACTGTTGCAGTTGAAATTTAGCCACCATAGTGCCACATCTGTCAATCATTGCTATAGTGTAGAAATGCTACACTGAGGCACTTCATCAGCACATAATTGCTGTAAGTCATACCCCCTCCTACTTTTTCTCCCCTCTCAGGTGCTGCACTGCTGTGTGTCTGGCTCCAACCTGCACACCCAACAGAGCCACTACCTCCTCAGCCTGTCGGACCTGTCCACCGACTACGACCTCATGTTGGGTCAGGTCAAGAGCTGCGAGCCCCCGCCCTCCCAGACCACCACCACCGACTTTGGCAACCTTCTCACCGTAGCAGAGGGTAAGGACACCTGGCCATGGCGTCTCTGCATTCACAGTGGGAGGGCAGGAGCATCCTGATGCCCGTTTACTACCTGCTGCGTAGGAGATTGCACCGGGCTGGCAGATGAATGATGGGGCTAGATTTATTGGGTGTGTATGTGCATGCGTCTGTATGCGCGGGTACACGTGCACAAGAGAGTGAAAAATGGCAGTTCATGGTTAATATCAGCTGTCACCCTCATAGCTTATCCCCAAATGGCAATCCCTGGTCACCCATTCACACACTACCCCATTTTAGCACCACACTGGACCTCTCACAGACCACAGAGACATATATATCCGAAAATCCAAAAGAGATTACAGGGAAATGTAACCTCTAAGTAGTCCATCCATTTGGAGCCTCTCCATTAAATGTCAATATCTTATTAAAAGTATGAAAAGGAAATCAACCATCACAGGGAATGGAATGTTCGCATTAGTGCTCAGCCCCAGAGAGAGGACCCATTATGGGGTTTAGATAAAAATGTGATTTTTTTTTTTTTTTCATTTTTTTTTTTTTTTTTATTGTGACCTTGTGATTCCATTAGGCAATGTATTCCTCTCTCCTGCATGTCCTCAACTTCAGAAAAGTCCTTTGAGCCCAAATACACAGTGCACATGTCCACTGAAACAATGTAAGAATTTTTAGCAGTAGCTTTTGCCTGAAAACATCTCACCACGCCACTGCTTTTTGGTGCACAGCTGCACAGAGTCTTAGTAGAAACAACAAAACGCTATCAAAAGGGCAAACCAAAGAGTGCCGGCCTGGTTATATGCATTTCCCCCCCCACTGCCTCATATTGATCAAGTCACATCAAAGGACCAGCGCATCTCTAATGCAGCTTGGCCCGCTTTCCAAAGAGCTTTCTCCACTTTGATGGGGGATGATGGTATTGATAGCAGTGTCACAATGCAGGAGTGCGTCTTCTTGTTTTTCCCGCATCACTGCAGAATAAAGCACGGCATGCCTTTCACTTGGGAGTAAAAACCTGTGCATTTACATAAATGCGTCTCGCTAAGTAGTGTCCTATTCAGCGGCCTGTAAAGATGGTGGTTCTCATTAGCACTCGGCCAGTCTCGGCGTTCGCCCATTGTAAGAAGACTCAATGGGCTTTTCAAAGTTGTCTCTCATGATTAGATGCTACCTACTTAGAGGTGTGCTGGCCAGGCCATTGTGAGAAATGAATAAAGTACCCCTATTAGTGATCATAAATTAGATTTGGCTTTGTATAGAAAGGGCCGACAGCATGTCTGCACACGAACGTTGGGCTTTTGAAATATGGTTGTCAAAGTCTGAGTTGGACGTATTATAAAAGATAACCCCATGCGCAGCTTTATTCTGACCGCATCAGAAACTTGTATCATAGATCACATTTCTCACATATAGTATTACCCTTCAAGGATTTTCTCAGTAGATGGTCAGTATTTTTCTCCCCCTCGCCCCCTCCTCTTCCTCCAGAAAAGAGACGTCGGAACATGGAGCTGATCCCCTTAACGGCGCGGATGGTCATGACGCACCTCGTGAACCACCTGGGCCACCATCCGCTGAGCGGCGGCCCCGCCCTTCTCCACAGCCTGGTGAGCGAAAACCACGACAACCCGTACGTGGAGTCGTCGGAGCTGTCCTCTGAGGTCTTCAAAAGCCCCAACCTGCAGCTGTTCGTCTTCAACGACAGCACGCTGGTGTCCTACCTCCAGATCCCCGCCGAGGCCCCCGCCGTCGGACAGCCCCCGCACCCCTCCTCCCAGGTGCGCGTCATCGTCCGCGACATCTCGGGCAAGTACTCGTGGGACGGCGCCATCCTCTACCGCACCACCCAGGAAGACGATGGTGTGGGGGTTTTTAATGGCGTGGACCGCCCTCTTTCCACCTCCACCACAACCAGTACCGTCACTCACAGCAGAAAGCAGCCCGCCTCCCCAACAAAGAGACCGTCCGACCACCGCTGCTCGGTCTCGGACTCCCTCTCTGCCTGCTGCGAAGAAGAGGAGGAGGTGGATGTTCTGGACCGGCTGCTGGAGGATCTGGGCCAGAGCAGCCCGGAGTGCCTGCCCCAGCCCCAACTCAGGCTCAACCAACCGGCCCCCTCGCCCTGTGGCATGAACCTGGAGCAGGAGGGAGCCATCCTGGAGGCCATTCTCCGTCAGACGCAGCAGGAGGAGGAGCAAGTGAGGAGGTGGGACGCCGACGTGAGCGTCCGGGCCGCCTGCCAGAGGGAACCCACCCACCAGGAGCCCAAAGCCCCGTTCTACTTCTGCCGGCTGCTGCTTAATGACCTCGGCATGAACTCCTGGGACCGCAGGTATACGTCAGACTAGAGTTATGTACCATCACGGCAAAGAGTGGCTGTGAAAAATCATGAATCAGTTCAATGATTCAACATCCTGTCAACAAACTACACCTTAAATTTACCTAGTAGGATAGCAACACAAAACAGTGCTAAGAATAGCCTCTGCAGCCTGTTAATATTACTATTGTATATCCGTTACTTCACCCTCATCCTCAAAGTGACCCAGCTGTAGACTCGTTTCTAGAGCCCCCTATGAAGGGAGAGAAAGAGGAAAGCTGTTAAAAGCACGCTGGGGTCTGGAGTCTGTTAATCTCCTCTCCACAGGGTAAATGTGCCCAGCTGTTTTCACTAAGGTCTACCTTGGTGTGTCACATCTTTGCAGTGCTTCCCCGTAAATTAAAAGCTCACACCTCTTAATGGTGAAGGTGCAACGTGCGCACGGCTAGTAGGAGATTGCTGTTCGCACCTGTGCCTTCTTTGCCTCTGTTAATATTGAATGCAAAAGAAAACTCGAGTTGAAGACAAATTTATTTTCACAATTTTCCAGTAAATTACCAACTTCATTTAACACGGCTGTTCCTGCTTACCAGCAGCAGCTTCATTAATTCTATTTTGCAGGTGGAATTAGGGATTGCATCTGTAACCAAGTCTTTTTTCCCTTTATGCAGGAAAAGCTTCCATCTACTGAAGAAAAACTCCAAGCTCTTGAGGGAACTGAAGAACCTGGATTCCAGGCAGTGGTATGCTCTTTTAGATAGAAGATTGAATCTGTAACGTCCTTTGCACAATGTACCTTGGAGAAATTAAGTATACCTATGATCTCAAAGACATTGCAAGCGTTATCTCAGATACAGGCTTTGTTTTGACTAATTAGAAAGTAATTAAAGTAAAGTGAAGTAAATGTAGATCTAGTCAGCCAAGTATTATAGCTTCTTCTGTCCATCATTAATCTGCTACTGCAGCCCACTAATGAACCTGCCTCTACATGAGTGAAGTTCACACTGTAAAGGTGACAAGTCTTTAAATTGTTCAAGTCAACATCATCTTGTCCCTCCCTCCCCTCTTCTCCTTCCCTTCCTCCCCCGTTTTTCCTAACCCACACCATCTCCTGCTGATCACAGTCCTAGTCTCTCTCTCTCTCTCTCTCTCTCTCTCTCTCTATCTCTCTCTCTCTATCTCTCTCTCTCTATCTCTCTCTCTCTCTCTCTCTCTCTCTCTCTCTCTCTCTCTCTCTCTCTCTCTCTATCTCTCTCTCTCTCTCGCTCTCTCTCTCTCTCTCTATCTCAGTGCAATCAATAGGCACTCCACACGGCTAATGACAAGGGCTTATTAAAGAATGCCCCAGGATTGGGCCTCATTCTCCCAGATGGCCATACCTGGCTGGCTCATAGCAACCTGTGTCCAAGCATGCAAAATGCCCCCAATTTACCCCAGCGCCATGCACCTCCATGGCAACCGCAAAACCAGCAGGCGGACTTTGCTGTCACTCTTTTTTTTTTTTAAATCATATTAGAGCAGGAGAGGTACAGGAGAAAACTTATTTTTTTCATATTCTGTCTCATATTCTGATTTCATTCACTGACTCGGATACACCCACGCATTCAGTTTACCTTGCTAATTAAAGTGTAGGGTTTTGAGTCATTGGATTCACATTTCAAAGCTTTCTAATGTGAAGGGGCTGGAGTAGTGAGAGGCTGTTTGAGTCGTGTTGTGGCTGTAACATTGGCTCCTGTGTGTTTCGTCCAATAGTCGAGAGACGCACAAGATTGCAGTGTTCTACATCGGAGAAGGCCAAGAGGATAAGTGCTCCATTCTGTCCAACAGTGCAGGCAGCCAGGCCTACGAAGACTTTGTATCTGGGCTGGGATGGGAGGTACTGACAACCACATCAGCAACACACACACACACACGCACCCTACTTAGCACTCCTATGACTCACTCTCCCAACGATAGATAAACACGGTAACTTGTACATGTATCCCACAGGTGGACCTGGCCACACACTGCGGCTTTATGGGCGGTCTCCAGAGGAATGGCAGCACAGGCCTCACAGCTCCCTACTACGCTACCTCCAATGTGGAAGCCATCTTCCATGTCTCCACGCGTATGCCATCCGACTCTGATGACTCCCTCACCAAAAAGGTAAAACATTTTGCTTGGTTATGTTCACCATGCGAGATGATCTGTTAGTGTGTAGATATTGACAATTCATGCCCATCCATCATATTTAGATTATCGTTAAGTATTGAATCTTCATTGCTCAACGCGGTGCAGCGTATGTGGAGTAAATGGAGAAAATGCTGCTTTGCCTAAGTTTGATGCAGTGAAATGGCTACACAGTCCCGCCTGCCCTGAGCAGTGTGTTTTTGCAGCTTTCTGCTCTGTGTTAAGCTGTGATCAGGAGGTGTGACTCCAGAGTGCGGGCATTGATTAGTGACCCTTGCCGGGCAGGCCTGAGGAGTAGAGAGGTAGCAGGCGCGTGAGTGAACAGAGGGCATGTGCCGCTGTGGTAATGACTATGATTCTGCTAGCCCCTGCCCCCCTCCCTGTGTGCTGTGACCAGGGCCTGGATTCAGCCATTAGCTCTCCCTGCCAGGGCAGGCGCCGGCCGGATGCCGGCAGGATCCTTTTATCCAATTCCTGCCGCCGCCACAGGAGCGATCGATTGGGCTCTGCAGTGGGATTCTGAGCTGTAGTGCACCGGCAGCAGTTAGCACGAAGAAATGAGCCGCAAGGCCCCTGCCCGTGCTGCCAATCTTCTCATACGGTACCCTGCCGAGAAAGGAAATTCATCAGGCTCTCCTTATATCCAACCCTCCCAATCCTCCACAGATCCCCTCCTCTCCCCTTCAAAAATAACCCCCTACTCCTTCCGACCCCATACTGAACCTGTGCTCAGTGGCTGCGAAAATTTGTTAGACTGACTGCAGATTTGATTTTGGCCGGCCAGAGTGAGGCGCTGGAGGGGCGGCCAAGGCCTGACTGGAGTGTGCCGCCGGCCCGCTTCCATTCATTTGACCGGGAGCTCCTGTAATTGCTCCTGCTCCCCTCGCACAGATCCCCGCACTAGCCGCAGGCCGCGCAGAAATTGGCAGGCCGGCTGCACGCGTGGAGGCTTTAGAAAAAGATGGGGGGCAGAGGGAAGGAGAAAGGGGGATGAAGAATTGGGATGAGAAACAGGCTTTATCTATGTCCAAGCAGGAAGTTTCCCTGTCAATTTACAAATAAAAGTTTTAGTCCAGCAGCCACCCGCCTGGCTCCCTGTAACCATAGAGGCATACTGTGGGGGAGCTTTCACTGGCCAGATTGTCTGTTTGAAGGCGATGGAGAGAAAAAAAAACAGGTCCCCAGCTAAATCGAAAAGAAAGAGGAAAAAACATGAATTCCTCAATCCGATTGTGGGCTTTAGGGCAGAGCCGGGCCTAGCAGCAGCAGCTGGCTTCAGTAATGTGGTTATAGGAGCGACCTGCAGGGTTGGGGTCAGGCCATGTAGGCTTGTGTGCGTGTGTTTGTGTGTGAGACAGAGACGGGTGCCTTAGCTATCACACTCACCACCCTCAGGCACCACAGCTTAACTGGCCTGCTGCACTGTGTTTTTATAAGGAGGCACTTGTGTTCTGGGGACCTTTGGTCTGCTATATCCGTGAGTGTGAAGCCCACTGGCTTGGTGGGAGGTCAAAGAGGGCTAATTGGACAAGAGCCTTTGACTTAGGTCATATTTTATAAAAAAGGAAAAAAAAGGTCTGACACATTTGGACATTACTATCAAGGGCTTAAATAGATTGATGCAGAAGACGAGTGACTGAAGCATAAGCATCCTCATTAACCTTGTGATTCAGCTCATCCAAATGCAAATATCCTAACCCAAATTAACATCCCCAGGTTGATTGGCTACTGCAAATGCATATTCAACATTTTCTCTGAAATTGTCCCAGTGACTGACCTGCTTGGTACCTGCTGATCCTTGGACAGACAAACTGAACTGGCGAGCGCCGGTGTAATCAGCATGCCGTGGATTTGTTTAACATTACCGTATTACCATAATTAAGGGCTTATAATAGAATGCGCTAATTGCATTTTTGGTGGCGAGGGCATGTTTTCTTAATGGCTCATTAGGCCCACAGTACATTGGCAGATGTTTTCCTCTCCGAGTAGAGGCCCACTCTAAGCTTCCATGATACCATCGGATAAGGAAGGACAGCTAGATTGAACATCACTGGGCTACTAGCTCATAAGTGATCTACACTTGTCAGAGAAGATAATGTAGCTGTGTCCATCTATTTGCTTTGGATGGGGAAGGTGTTTACCCATTTCAAACTAGCATCAGTCAATTTCCTGTCATTTAAGTGTATCTTTTTGTCCTGGCCAGTCTCATTTGTGTTTGTGAATGGAGTGGAAATGGGAAGCAATTTAATGTCTGATGGGGAAAGTTAATTGGATTTGAATTATTTGGTTTTAAAATGCTCAATTTTGTGCATTTTGTGTTTGTAATTTGAATTTCTAATGAAAAAGCTATAAAAGGACCCAAACCCAGAGCCCATAACCCATATTTAGACCATTTTAGAAGTTTGTGATTTAGTTATAAACAGTCAACTTGTACTAGCACCTGCTGTCTTAACCTTTTATCTTTACGATCCGCGAACAATGATTATAGGGAAGCAGATGGAACAGGTAAGCTGTTACGGCACGTAATGATCAAAGCCCATTACTTTATTTATGGAAGCTCTACTGACCTGTCAGGAGTGAATAATATTTTATTTTTAGTAATTTCCTTATACAATCATCATACCCTCTATACCTTATTTCATTTCTCAGCCTTCTGGAGGTGTTGTGGGTCTAATTCAATGAAACATCTGCAACAGCAGGTGCTTACTTGATAAATACAATGACATACCTGCCCTATCCCGCCTAAATGTTATTCAGCGTTCGTTCCCGCCTGTTATCACCATAGGGATGAGAGTGATCTGCACTTCCCAGGTACCTGATTGGACTGATTTTGTTTGTGTGGCAGCTGCGTCACCTGGGAAACGACGAGGTGCACATTGTGTGGTCGGAGCACACCAGGGACTACCGTCGTGGAATCATCCCCACCGACTTTGGAGACGTGCTGATCATCATCTACCCCATGAAGAACCACATGTATTTCATCCAGATCATGAAGAAACCACAGGTACACCACTGCAGTCAGTGGATTCGGTTACAACTGTTGTTGACAATATGCATACCAAATAGATGAACTGATGGGAATTGGGAAATTATTTTTACAGCATGTGCTAATTGTATTTCTTTCTCTTTTTGAATTGAGATAACAAATAAAGCAAGTTATTATCTTTGCATACACACTAAACACAAAAACCACACAGGCTATTTTCAGCATTGTTCCAATTTCCAGTCTCCATTTTGTGGCTTAAAGCAGGCCCTCCTTCCTGCTGCTTTTTCAGACTTTCTTGTTGGTTTTGTAGATTCTTCCTTCTGTCTGTTGCTGTCTGTCTCCCAGATGAAGGCTCTGTTTCCCCCACTCCAGCAGTGCATTATTACCCACACTGTGGGCATGTGCTCTCAGAGCTGGTTACTGTCCCTTCCTCGGCTAGCTTTCATCTTGGCTACTCCATAGCACCGCACTCAGTGTGTGGCCTGCCGGAGGATATTGAAATGTCTTTGTCTGAGAATGGCTGGCTTCAGATGTAGTGTAATATATGTCCCCAGTACTTTCTCCTTGATCATTTTTCAGCTAAACACATCATTATTGTTATTATACACACAGTTATTGTCCTAAATCATTTGATTACATATATTTAAGTCTGGGAGTTAAGTTCTGTTTGCTATCCGTCACTATCAGACAATGATTGTCCTTCACTATGTCCTTCAAACATGTCCATTTTCCAAGAGATGACTGACCAGCACGTAATAACATCCAAGAAACAATAGGGACTTGGTCAGTGTGACTTGCCCTCTGGCAGCTTAGCTTTATGGTGACGGTCCAAACAATAGCCACAGCCCCCATCTAAAGCAGAAGAGAGCTTCTCTGGCCAAAGCGGGGCTTTAGCATGGTGGGGCGGAGGACAGAAGACAGCCAGGACACACTGCAGCTTTAGCGCTCCACTAACCTGCCAATGTGCCTCTGCCAGTGTGGTGATAGCAGCCTGTGCCCCCTGTGCCAGGCCAATGCCATCTTTCCAAAACTCTAAAACTTTTTCTATTTAAACTCCTACCCTCGCCAAGAACCCGTCAAGCCATCTGGTTTCTGACCTTACTTCACACAATGTCAATGAGTTTTTTTAGCATCTGATTAAGTTCATTGATCTTAGCTGTATCTTTTTTGTCTTTATTTAGTTTCTTGTATCTTCTGAGTAATTATTATACTGGTGACTGGGCAGTCTTTATGAGTTTTGCTGTGTTGAAGACAGCAGGACGTTTTGGAGAGACTTTGACATTCACGTCAACTTCCAGGTCAACGACCATTGAGCTCCAGTGATTAAGGGCCCCTCCGATATGCCCGAACAGACGCGTGTACCCACACACACTCACACACGCTGCCGCTGAAATGCATATTGCCCCTTTGTATTTGCTCGGTAGCTCAATATGAGACCATTGTTTAGTATTGATTGTCATTTTAATTTCATTTACCCAACATTGATTCACATTAGATATGTGTGGTTGTCATGCAAAGTTAGGCAAAATCCAATTTCAACTTGAACCCTGGCCCTAAACAGATGGAGAAACGGTACCTCAAAAGAAGATTTTTAATCAAACCTGTCCAATTTTTGATGCACTTAAGTAATGAGAGTACACTGACCAAATTAAGTTTGGATCAGTGTGTTTTAATTTTGAAATGCCTAACTAATTTTCTTATTCTTTTTTCTTTTTTTTTCTCTCCCTCCCTCAGGTCCCTTTCTTTGGGCCTCTGTTTAACGGCGCCATCATCACTGGTACGCTACTGCCAAGCTTAGTGCGGGCCACCTGTATCAATGCCAGCAGAGCTGTCAAGTCCCGGCTGACTCTCTACCAGAGCTTGTATCCTTTACCCCCGATGCCTTCTGCTCTGTTTACTGTTCGCTGTCCTAGACCGGCTCGTGAGAAGAACACGACAATTCCAACCGTTCATACAGCTGTGACCATTAAAGGTTGTGAGGATACATTCAGCAATGTTTGTCGGATGATTCCTGTAGCCCTATGATTTTGTTAATAGCTTTGGCTCCTCAACATTTTGCTAACAGCAAAGAGCTTAGATGAGCTTAGATTTTCAGCACCACCAGTGGCCCATTTGGGTAAATTCATTCAGACATGTGGTGTGCGTGTCACGTCAGCCAACGTACACGGCTGAGTGCTGACACTGATCTTTATGGGCTGGCTGATTTACATACAGCTATTAGACCAGGGCTGTTTCACAGCCTGGAGCAGCATGTGAGGGTGTGTGGGGCTGTTTTGGGTAGGAGCGCTGATAATGTGTCATCATCTATCACTGATGTTTTATGGAACACAAGGAGAGCCGAAATACGAACGGTGTCAACAAACGCACGCAAGCAGACACACACATACACACACACACTCATCCCTCCACCCATCCATCCAACAGTGTGCCGTTAAGCGCCTGACTCCAGCTGTAGTTGTCAGTTGGTTTAAAGGGAGTGTAATCACCAATGGAGATGAATTAGCATGTGAATGCCAGCAGCTCTGGGGGGCGGGGGGCGGAGGAGTGGGGGGGTAGAGTGGGGATGGCCCCTGGAGGGAGAAACCTGATCTCCCTTAACGCCCCACTCCGCCTCGGACAGCATGTACAGCACCGCCTCACCAGAACCACGCTGCCCCTCTGGCGGTTGCTATAGAAACCTCCCCCAAGGAGGTTTCATTTGGGTGGAAGTCTAGTATCTATTGTTTTTAAGACATCGGCATAGTCCAAGTTTAGAAACAGTTGAAAACGGGAAAAAGTTGTTCAAAATAAATATCAGTAAGTCTTTGTATTGTAGTCATTTACAACACAGGTATTCTCTCTTTAATTATCCCACAACAGTGTGTATTGTTTACAGTTGGGTGTGTAAGTATGTGTCTGCCTGCATGTGTTTCGCAGTGCATCACACCCCCTGTCCCCCCCCACCCTGTATCAGGCCTTGTCTGCATGTCCCCGGGGGCATCCTGAGTGACAGATGTCTGTTACCCAACGCCAAGTGAATTACCCCAGTGTGACTCGCAGTGCCGGAGGGGGGCCAGCCACAGGCCTGCCTGCCTCTGCGAGCCTTGGGGGTGGTGGGGGAGGAGGGGGAGGGGGGGGGGGCATTACTGGGCCTGTGCTGGGCCAGAAGAGCCTTACCTGGCATTCCTTAGCAGAGGAGCCGGCAACACAAAGGCATGATCTATGAGAGGAGATAAGCGCTGCCTCTGGAGTTCTGGCACTGATAGGCTGCCAGGCCCCACACACTCCAAGAGTGGAGATGAATGGATGCGCCAAGCTGAGCGCACTGCCAGCGTGGGTGTCTGCATGTCTGTCTGTGTGGGTAGTTTGTCTGCCTGGCTGGAGGAGCTGGCGAGGAGAGAGGCAATGTATAAACGAAGGAATGCACTCAATGTTAAGTTTGGTGTATGTCATATATCTGAGTGAAGCCACTTTTTGGTATTTTGGGAAAGAATTAGAATCGAGGAATGTCATAGCCGACGCAATTTACAAAGTTATTCTTGTGGCAAAGAACTGTAATGGCAAAACAAAATGAATCCACAAAAGTCTGACCCGCGAGTGCAACCGCTCTTTTATTTGCTTTCATCATTGGAGTAGCTATTGTATTGTACCTGGCCTTTTGCACTTTCCTCTTTTCCTTTCCCGTCGTCATTCTCTTGTCTTCTTGGGATATATGGCTCTTTCTTTTTCTTTCACAAGTCGGAACAATGACCCCAGCCTTCTTTTTCTAGAGATGTCTGTTTTTGTGCAAAGATGAAATCCTCATCCTTAGTTTACCCCTTCACAATGCCTCAGCAATCCACAATCTGCTCTCTGCCTGCGAGGCCGCTCTCCAAGGTAATTAGTTGAATATTTCTTCAAAGAGAAGCTGTATGACCCCCGTGTGTCCAGATAAAAGGCCAGTATGGCGCTGTGGCCCTCTCTCCCGCTCCGTCACAAGGCTGGAGAGGACTCCAGCAGCCTGCCGCAACGCTCACAGGATCTCTCAGGCTAATAGGATTTGATATTGAAAAATGACCACCAGCCACATTTCCAGAAAATACACAAACACACACACACACACACACACACACACACACACACAGATGGGCTACATGAGTGTTTTTCAGATAGACAGGCACTCCCTCTTTTCTCTCTCTCTCTTTTTCTCTCTCTCTCTCTCCCCTCCATCTCTTCCTCTATCTCTCCTTCTCTCTCCTTCCCTCCCTTTCTCCGTTTTGTGAGATCACTGCACAGTTCTGTGTTTGTCGCATCTGTTTCCTTGCGCATTGACCAGCTCTCACTGTTGGTTAGAATTTGTGTCAATTTTGTCTGTCAAGAGACAACCATGGCCTCATAGACATCATATCACAAGCCTCTCACAGACAACTCATAATGTATCATCTATTATTAATACGCCTGATGGAAAAAGCAGCTGGCCTGGCTTGGTGTGTTCTAAGTGTATTGTCTGCGACCAATCCGCCCTTCACAGTTGCATTTTGAATATTGGTGAGCACAAAAAGTACAATATGTAACCACACTTTTTTGTTGATTTATAACAGATAGCAACAGCGTAAGCAAATACCATTTATCAGTGCTTCTGTTTGTGGTAGCTGTCATTGCATGCAACTGATGTATGACTGATATATTGACTTGCAAGAGATAGACGGCCCTTTTGTCTCATACCCAGTTACATGAACCTGGCCTTGCCAGTAGATGGCCTTGCTGTCTGCTGCCACGTAGCACGAAGATCCCTCACACTGACGCTGTCACTGCAGAATAATGTCTTTATCCAGCGGCCAGGACTTGTTTCTCTCTTGAACAAGCACTTGGGGTTGATGTGCCATCCGTCACTCCTTATGAAGTGGGTATTGTTAGGAGCAAAGACGTGTGCGTGTGTGTGTGTGTGTGTGTGTGTGTGTGTGTGTGTGGGGCGGGGGTGGGGGGTGTAGCAGCTTCTAATAGGTGAGACAGAGCAGGACTGACCTTGATTCAGAGACGTAGCCTCCCTGCCGGACAGAATCAATAGCTTTTGCACGCTGCCCTTACTCCCCATCCTCTGCTCTCTCTCTCTCTCACACACACACACACACACAGATCCATCTCCAGGCAGCGATCAATAACCATAATCTGTTTCTGCCCATCGCCAGTCATGCGAGCCAGGCTTTTAGGTGGCTGTGTGTGTGTGTGTGTGTGTGTGTGTGTGTGTAGTAGCAGAAGGCAGAGAGGGAGGCCTCATCCTTTCAGTGGAACCCAGAAAGCCCACTGAAGTCTGTCATGTTCCCTCATCGCCTCATGCGAGCATATCTACAGTCCCCCAGCAACGCTGCGCGGCCAGAACGCCTGAAAAGGAAATGTAAATAACAATTTCAATGGATCTATACTGAAAACATAATGGATATGATATCCCGTATGCACTCCTTTGTGCGCTGTTGCCGCACTCCCCGGACACCATCATAATCATTACAGTCATTGCATCGACAATGACATATTCTCACACCCCTTCCGAGCAAGTCATTGTCCCGCTCTCTCATTGCCTCTTTGTCCGACAACAGCGCGTTCTTTTGTATACTGTAAGATTCCTCACCTAGCAGAGATGAAAGCGCGCCTGTACGCACGATAGGGTGTCATGAATAGGATCTGCCATGTTAGTGTTGTCTCACATGCATTATTTAGCATCACTGATAGGTCTAATTTGCCAGCTGTTGTGCCATAACTGTCGGCAGTCTCATGGATAATACTCAGCAGTCCATATCGCTGTGGAACACGGTGCTTGGCTGGGCACAGTGAGGAGCTAAGCACGCCGGATTCATATAATGGGCTGAGCTGAGCTGAGTGTAACTAGCCAACTTCCTCTTTATGGAAAGCGGGGCTGTGGGGCGTTGACCAACTAAAAGCTCTGGTAAATAAAATCCCAAACAATTGGAGTTCTCAAAGTCTTGCAGGGAGGTGTTTCAGAGGCTTAAGGCTTGTAGCGCCATGGATGCCATTGACCATCCAATAGGATATCAGTATTTCTGGATGCAAGCCTTTTGGTTGGAAGATGCATGGAGGCTGTTGGCTGTTGTTGGGTGGGGAGGATGGTGGGGGGGCATTAGGGGCCATTTTTGAGTTGAACTGTGCCTGCTTGGAGTTGGCCAGGGCGGATTGGGCGGAGGCTGGCAGTGGCTTTGATAGAAGGAGCAGTTGAGAGTTTACGCAGTATTTGGGGGGCTACAAAGGGAGGAGGGGGGTCTCGAGTTCCCCCACTGAATGTTTTAACCTAATCCCATTATCAGTGTAGCGCACTGCCTCCCGTCTCCCCCCCCCCAACCCCTACCCCCTCCCACTCCTCTCTCCAGCTGACCAGCTGTTCCTGCCGGGACTCGCGACAATGTCCGATGTGTTCAGATCACTGAGTGCCCCCCCTACACACACACACACACGCGCGCACAGAGCACAGTCCGCGCACAACCAGAGCAATAGACAGGGGCTTAGGAGGGCCTAGAGGGAGGTGGGGGGTTAGTTAGGGGAGAGGGGGTGGGTTTGGGGGTGCGGAGGGGGCAAGCACAGGCCTGTCAAACCCCGAGCCCTGACTCAGGAGGCAGCCCGGCTCGGATGGCATATGGCGTCTAGCTTCATACAACATGCAAAAGTATTCTCTCCCTTTGCCCCCTCTCATCCACTCCCTCCCTCCCTATCTCCCTTCCCTGCTGCTAATGCAGAATGACTCATAGCATTACTCATTTTTTTTTCTCCCCTCCCTCCCTCCTCCCCCCACCTCAGTTCCTCCTCCTCTCACCACCCAGCCTGTAACAAAAGGCGTCCGCTGCACGGCACCCACACACTCAAAGCCCTGGGGGCCCGGCCCTGCCCAGCCCAGCCTGCACTCTGGGCTTCATGGGGGCCGGCCCTCTTAAACACAGGTAGAGCAGGCGTGGAACCAGACGGCCAACAGCAGGGACCCAGAGCCCCGCCTGGGACACCGTGCACACACTGCTGGTGTCAAACTGTTGTGTGTGTTTGTGTTCCTGTTTCTATGTGTATGGAAATTGCCTTTATTTTGTAACGCCTCTGGCAGAAAACCAATGTGTTTGTGTGTGCGTGTGTGTTTTGTGCGTGTATGTGTTTGTGTGCGCACATGCATACTGTATGTGTCTCACTGCATTTGTAGAATAGTGCAGAGTAAATTGGGTAGCCTTTGTGCTTTTGTCCATTGAAAGGACATGCTTCCCTCATTGTGCACAAGTGTAATGTGAGAGTAGCTAGATAATGGCAGCATTTGCCACATTAGAACATTGTGATGCATTTAATAATTATTATTTACAATGGCTAAATTATTATTTTGAATGTTAAGAAGCTGTCATATCAGTAGCCGAAACAACACAGTTTTGTTTCAGTACATGAAATGGTGAGAAACCTTGGAGTTTCATCTAGCATCAGTAAAAATTGCATAGCATAGTGTAACCCAAAGAATGTCATGCTCTGTGTATTCTTAAACTTGAACCCCCGCCCTCCTGCCCCTCCCCTTCTCTCTCCGTCTGTTACGCATTCATGCCTGACATCTGTCTGTTTGTGAGCGGCAAAGTGAAAGCCAGGGAGATTGCCAGTTTTGTGTGGGATCGCCCTTTCTCTCCCATCCTCAGCAGAGAGGCAGAAGGTGTCAGGTAGCATTACGTAAACCAGACCATACCATTACAGTCTTGTAATGATTTTGTGTATTGTGTATGGATTTATGTATTTTTATATGAAACGCTTGCTGGGCTTCTATCAATATAAGTTCATGTTATTGCTAGTTTAATGTTGTTACCACAATGTTAAAGCCCTAAGAATTTAATTTGCTGTAAAATTTATATTCACGTAGATTCTTGAAAAATATCTTCAGTGTTAAGAATGAAGAAGAAATCAAGACATAATCATTCATAATCATCAATCACATCAAGATGTGAGGCAATAGTGTTTCCACAGAGGTGGGTGCTATGTTATTTTTGCCTTTATCCTTATTATTTCAGCTACATTTTGGGTATTTATTTCCATTTTGAGATATTTGATAACCATTTTGTGGTGATTGATTGCTGTCATAGGTCTCTAGTGTCAATAACCACATTAGAGGAAAATTCCACAGTAACCTCTGAGGTATCATTATTTTCTCAGAGAGGTTGTTTACCGCCTCTGAAGAGGAGTCTGCTACTTCTCCCATTTAGATATTATTTTAAAGAACTACAGATTTTTTACAGAAAAAGAGGCGATGGTGTTTTCATCACATTTCACATACACTGGAAGCTTATTGCAGTGATGAATCAGCCCAATATGGCTACCTAATGCATAATGGAAAAGCTGGGTGGGTCTGGGTATTAATTCTCATCAAGGCAAGAATAACATCGGAAGAATAGAAATGTCCATGCTAAAAAAAAGAAAAAAAAGAAATGTGTATAATAACTATCTTTGCTAATAGAAGGTCATTGCGTCTGTCCATCAGCCAAACTCCCTGACCCCAGTGTCACCACAGGACTAGTAGTGAGTGCATCGCCGTTGAGAAGACATGTTCATTGTGATTGATGTGCGGTGGTGGTGCTTCTAGCACGGGTGTAAAAACCTGTCTGTCTGCTTTAAGTGATTAGCATCCAGCTAGCCATTCCATCTGTTCCCCCTAGCCCTGTTTAATTAATGAACTTTCTTTCTCCGCCCCGTAGCCAGCCAGCGCAACACTAAAGCAAAAGCTGTTAGCCCTCTCAGGTTATCCAAATTGATGTGTGTTCTTGTTTTCCCCCCACAATGGGTGCGTTCTCATTGATTAGTTATGTTTTGTTTCCCCCTCTTTTGTCTCAGGGTTCTTGAAGGGAGGGTTAATGAGCTTTCCTGGCAAGCTGTAGCACTTGGAATCCGAGGATAAATGGGAATAATTTTGTTTTGTTTTGTGATGGGCTTGGCAGAGATTTGAAGCCTCATGCCACCGTGTGTGTGTGTGTGTGTGTGTGTGTATTTGTTTGGATGTGTATGAATGGGGTAGGGGAGGGGTACATAGCATTTCATCCCTGCTGGTCCATTATTCCTCTTCAGAAGCAGAGAATCTGGAACACTCTAACAGTTGGCTCTGTCACTATTCAGCTTCCAGCCATCTCAGCAAAACTCTTGTCTTGTCCTCCTTTTACTACCAAGTCCTCTCTCCCTTCCTCTCTGTCCCTTCTTCCTTCCATGTCTCTTGTTACAAGGCAGCGGACAGCCCTTTGTCCGGCTAAATCTGCCCTCCTTTGTTTGCGCGGCCTTTTTTATCCTTGTGCTAATCGCCATGGTCGTGTGCCTGAGTTGGAGCCCATATTTCACGCTCGGCTCTCCTTTGTTTGACACACCGCCCCTGATAAGAATCCCAATTCTAGGGCCTCTCTGATATTGAAATCCGACAGCGGCGTGGAAAGAGCCTTCAATCATCCATTATCTGTGCTCCAGTGATTACCATTCAATCTCCCAGGGTCCAGGCTCCTCATCACCGGCCCCAGAGCTGAGGCCGTCCCCTGAAAGAACCCGCATCCCCTAACGCCTGTGTCACATTCAGCCATATCCATAGATATTTCTGACGCCGACTTGAGACGGCCCTGCGTTGAATGCTGCTGGGAAATGTCAGCAAAATGTCACTCATCGTTCTCCCCTGGAATCTTTCAGTCTCTGATGTGGCCCTGGGTTTTTGGGGACTCTTTTGTGAGGACACCTTATGACATTATTGGACTCCTTTGTCCATAAATGGCCATTAGTTTTTCAATTCTCTTTTATTATAATGAGGCTGGGATTGTGCTTTTTTAAACACAAGGCCACATTGCGTTTAATGTCACAGACTTAATTGGCTGTTTTAAGAAGGAATTAGTTGATTATTTATAAGTTGCACATTAATGCCTCTTTAAATGGTTCAAAGGCAGTGTCTGCTCCTTCACTGGCCTGTGGCCATTGTTCTCTTTTAGAGGATGTCCTTGTACCTCGCAGCATTTGCATTTTTGCACTAAATGGAATTTTCTGCATTGAGAGACAAGCCAAAGCAAACAAAGCAATAACAAAAACAAAACATTTAAGTGTGCATCGCTGTGCATTGTCTGCCTCTTCTTACAGAAGCACCCTTTGATGTGTTAATACTGATAGTCTGTGTTTCATTGTCAAGTGGTGGTTGTGGCTGAAAGAGAACCACTGAGAAATATTGGCCAGGTCTTTCTGTATCTGTCCAGTGCAAATGGCTGCAATAATATTGTGTTTGATGTCAGACAAAGAGAAAGTATTGTTGGTTATAGAAGCCGGCAAGTATTTCAACAGATCCTGCTAATCGGCTCAAGACGTGTAACTCTTAGTATGTTAGTAGTTAGTATCTTAGTATATACTCTTAGTCCTACAATATCATAACATTAGAGTTAGGATTCATACAACACATGATTAACAATCAATGTTTTGGTCATTTAGCCTGCTTGTTCTTCCTGGTGTTTCGGTTGATATGTAGGAAAAGCTTTGTGCCGCAGACATCCACTTATCCAGCAACCTCTGTTTAGATAAACAACAGCTCTCAGCGCCTTTGTTTTATGTAGTGTGCACATCTTCATTAGTTATGTATAGCCTCTAATTACTATTGATGAGACTCTAGCAGATTTGGGTACAAATCTATAGCTTTTGTTATTCTAATGAGTGTTATTTACCCTCAGATCTCCAAGCCAGGGGCTTTGGAATGGAGGCTTTGTGCAGGCAGATATAGCCAGGGCTGCTCTAGCTACACCCACTTGTTTTTGTATCTGCCGACTTTGACAAAATCCAGTTTCCCTCCCCCCACATCGTCACCCGTCTGCGTGGATGTATAGCACTTCCCGCTCCTCCATCTGTTTTTGTCCACCCATGAAAAGGTCCATTATAATCTGCAGGATGCACAGTGGACGCGCCGCGAGCTCCACTCGAGCCAATCAGGACGGAGAACAGAACTTAGGCCGCGAATCCAAGAGGCCCTCAGTCCCTCGCTCAAGTTCAGTTTGATTATCTGGGCTCCTTCTGCGAGATCTTCAATTGAACAAGTTTTTATAACAACATTGTCTCCATCATCCCTATTCCCTATAAAAGCCCCCCGGTCTGAATGGGCTCCATACATGCCCACTGGGTGACGGCAGGCTCCTGATTAACCCTGGAGTGACTAGCTAATGTCATTGAAGGAGGGCCACCTGGCCATGAGACTGTACAGTCAGCTGCCACTGAAGGGCCAGAATTGGAGAAGACCAGGTGTTGGGCTCCAGCCCCCCTAATTGTTGCCATGTAATAGCCTGCTTGACTGCACAATATAGCCCAGGGGCGAGGATTAGGAAAAGCTGTTGCCAACACAGAAGTCCATTTTCTTTCTTGCCCAAGGTTTTGTGTGTGAGTGTCTATCTGTGTGCATGCGTTTGTGTGTATACATATATACGTCCCCCTTTGCCATCCTCATCCCTCAAGATTATTCCAGGTAGATGGCTGGGCCTCCATCACTGGCTGTCTCTCCTTACCCACCCACCTCATTCACTCCAGGCGAACCCCACCATAAGCTTGCTTTCACACTGGGAAGGGGGAGGAGGACTGAGTTTTCTACAATCTGGAAAGGAAGAGGGGAAGAATGGATAGATAGAAATAAATGAAAGGAAGAGAACAGTGTTAGACTGGTGTATGTAGTCCTGTTTGCCTGAAACTACGTATCCTAGGCTTATGTCAGGGGTTCGGGGCGCCCGTCTCCTCATACTGCAGAAGAAACACCCAGTATAACAAAATCGCCTTTGCATCTTGCAATGATCTTTGCATCTTTTGGGTGACAGTCATTTATTCCTTGGCTCTTCAACAACATACAGCTATTCAGTGATCATTTTCATTTCCAACATATTGATAAAATCATCCAAAGAACAAATTGGCCCAACAGTGCTGTCTCTGCATATGTAATTTTTAGATAAGAGCTCAAACCTCATTATAATCACAATGGCATTGATTGAAATATGTCCAAAATGCAAATATGAGGGCAAATGAAGTCACCCTCGTCCCTAAGTAACTATCCCTCCCTTCTCCATGCCTTCATGACAACTGTGATCATATGTAACCTGGCGCTAATCATTATCATTCCCGCTAAATGCCTGGCATTTTGCATAAGGCCAGACAGCTTAATTGGCCCGATGAACCTTTCATAGAGGGGGCAAGGGAGGAACAAGAGACTGCGCCGGCAGCGTGTCTTGGCGGGGAAGCAGACAGAGATTCCTGCCGTTAACGCATCACAGTCATTCCCCTGCACATGCCACAAACGTCATTAAAATTGCAGAGGCCACCGTTCCTTTTGTTTTAATATTTCATCAATGCTTGTCTGAACAGGGTTATCATAGGGTTAAAATCAGAAACATTTGGCACGACCCAGAGTTAGCACGCTCCTCTTGCAATTGTGGTGTCAGACTCGTTTCTTAGACGTGTCATACAGGTTAAGGGACATCAAGGTGCTGACTGTGATTGCTGCTGTGCTTTGAGATGGGTACAGGTGGACCGACCGTGGGTGCACCTTATCTGTAACTGTAATTATCAGGCTGTAGATTACCTCATGAAAGAAAGATGGAAGGGAGAAAGAAGACATGACATGCCTCATAGGTCATCAGCTGGATTTAAACCCAAGACTAGGGTCCAGGATGCCCTTCCCTGTTTCATCCTTGACTTTCATTAATAAGCTCAAATTGAGAACAGATAGATGCTTCAGTTCCATGTCCCGATTCTGATCATTTCAAATAGGAGGAACTGAGGGAAAAATATACCTGTATTTATTACAGATGATACATATTTACCTCAGATAGCTCTTATGATACCCACCTTTGTCCTGACCTAATAATGTATCCAGAAGGCTGAGGCATTCATCTCACTCTGGCCATCATAGCCCACAAAGGAGATCTTCAAAGAAAACTATCGCCCAGCCAGTCACAGCACTGTATCTGTTAATCTTCAGCCCTATCAGCCTTTTGTAGCTCATCTTATTATGACTTTCTGTTAATGCACGGTGAGGCCTGTGTGACTGTCTGGCTATAATGGGCCTGTGTTTGATTAATCATGTCTATCCATTGTGTTTCACATCTAAGGCTGCTCCGTTAGTGCTCATCAATGGAGACCAGAGCCCTTTGAAAAGGAGATTGGTTACAGACACAGCTCATCTGAATACACAAGCCCAGTGGCCTTTGATGGCAGTCATGTTGTGTTGAACAAATCATCCCACAACAAATGGTTATGATGTCACTAGGGACGAACTTTTGTGGTTATGTTGTCATGTTTCTCTGGGGTGTGAGGATGACTTGTTGCTTTATCATTTATAACCGAGTCTGTGAACCCACAACAATCGACATCATCAGTCTTCTCCAGCATAGTTTAGGAGGTCAACATTGACTTGGTATAGGTGCTGATCTTATGATTTGCTGTGGAGCGCTAATCGATTTTTAGTGCCCCCCGGGGGAACAGTGGGCTGCCAGAGACTTGGCATGCTTGAGAAAATGGGCGACTACTTCCTCCAGTCAGCTCGTAAATAACCTGGTCATGCCAGCTAGCAGACATCAGAGTTTGTCTGCAACTGTGGCAAACCTGTGTGAAATCACTGACGGGCAGTGATGATGTCACAGGTTAGGAGTGATGTCACGGCCATAACTCCCCATCCCCCTGTCTGAATCCCAGATGGACGGTGGTGAGGTGTGGAGGTTGGGGCTTAGAAGCTGGCGCTGTGGGAAACTCACCCCTCAGGAGGTGTCATTAACCTGGGCTTACAGTTTGACCCTACTCCTTTGGGGCTGTAGAGCTCCAGTTTCCTGGAACTGCTCCTAATTAGGCTACTTGTTAAAACTCACTGAAACCAGCTATTCCTCTAGAGCATCTGATGTTGTGTATGCCCATGCACACACAGAAGACACACACTCAGAATAGACACGCAAACACCTCCACTCATAGTAATGCATCTTTGACACGCTCAGACGTTTCCTGTCCTGATGCTGTGTCTGCAGCAAAAAGCTGTTTAATGAGACACCAGGGTTTGAGTGGCTGCCATACTGAATGGAAGTGTGACACACACACACACACGCACACAATGCAATCACACTACTGTGTTTCTGTCATGCACACTTTCACTTCATTCACCTTAGTCTGTTGTTCCTTTCCACTCTGCCATTATTCCTGAAGCCAGATTTATTGCCACATTCACTCTCTCTGTCCCTCTCCTTCTTTCTCTCTGTCTAAATGTCTCTCTCTCTTTCTCTCCCCGTTTCCCATAATCACCTCACACCTCTGAGGCCCTCTGCTGAGACGAGCTTCGCACCTCGGTCCTCACTGTGACAACAGGTACCGCTGGCACTCACCGCCCGGCCTCTCTCCAATCAACACCTGCTCTGCTCAATCCCCCTTTCTCTTTTTTACCCCCTCTCCATCTTACTCCCCCCTACCCAATCTCCACTTCCTTTCTCAATAGTTCCGTCCCACGTTTTTGTGTCTCCACTCCTCCTCTTCCTCCACTCTGTACATTTTCCTGCCTCTCTCTCCATTTCTCTGCCTCTTGTCGCCTTTTCCATATTGAGTGACAGCTCATCCATATGCCATCTAATCCATTCCTCCATACAAATGACTCCTGGAGATGGCATTCTGATGCTCTGCTGATTTAAACATCTTCACGTTACACCAAGCTGCTTCCATTGCCACCTGGCCTCCGTTGTCCAATATAGTGATTGGGAGTGGCAATAACAGGCTATGTGCAATGACTCATTTCATAGTATGTGTCTTGTGACCTGCCTATGTCACCGATCACTTCATCCCAATTCAGGCACTTTCTTTTCTTTTTGCAACTTGTTCATTGCCTGAAAAGGAGCCTTAACCCTTGAATGCATCTATAGGGATGGACAGTATTTGTGTATGTGCGTGGAATTCAGTAATACTGGTATGAGGTGGGGTACCATGCCTTTCAACAAAAAATAATGACCACACGCTGTAGCCTGCCTCTGCTTTCTTTTTACTCTGCTTGCATCGGCACCCCTAAACACCCCCCATCCCTTAACATCCCTCTTAACAGGCCAATTATGTGACTGCTGGGAGTCAATGGCGCTGTGAGCTACTCCTGCGCTCCTCTCCTCACCAAGGTCAAGCTGATTGGCCCAGGTTAATGGGCAGATGTGGGGCTGAGAGAGGAGGGGGTCAAGCACCTAGAGGCACCCTCCACCTCATCTCTAAACTGTCCCTCTTCACCACGAGAGGCCCTTTTAACACCAGTGCTTCTACAAACAGGATTAACCTTGGCTGCTGCCTTGGAGGCCTGAGGACCGCAAGAGTGGCACTCTCCCCACACATAGCGGAGATGTTTTTCTTTCTTTCTTTTTTTTAGGTGGTGATTTTTTTGAGTGTTCTTCATCTAGAAAACCCAGAATTTTGAGCTGGGATGGTGTTCCTTTTGTGAGGATTATAATCGTCCATGTAGAAGTATATCATGAATGGGACTAGGTTTAGTTTTCAAGTTTTAGCTGCATGTAGAGCCCCATCAGTCTGTACAGGGGATTCCTCCACTGACATAGCCTATTTCTCCTTAAGAGCCTAAGGCATCCTGACCCTGGTGCAACACTGGAGACCTTAAGAGCTAATTGACTTCTGTGTTTTATAAATGGACTCTAAATAGTGAAATCTCAGAATGGGACGTTAAAGACCCCTTCTTTGCTCAAATCCCTAATCTGGCTCTGTAGAGACCCCCCCTACTGTGCTTCCCTATCTACAGATTAAGTGTGTGTGTGTGTGTGTGTGTGTGTGTGTGTGTGTGTGTGTGTGTGTGTGTGTGTGTGGTGTGTGTGAATGTTTGTATACATTGTGTCTGAGCATGTCCATTTGTGCTGTCTATAAAAAAAAGAGAGTTTAGACTGTTAGCAAAAAATTGCCTCCCATTCCCAAACTTTATTTGTTTTTTGTGTAAATCAATCACTTGCACCATGGGTAAATCCTAATGGCACATATATGCGTAAACATCCCTGCTGGCTTAGTGTGTGTGTGCATGTGTTTGAATGATGTTGAGTGTAGGTCAGGGGCCAGTGGCGGCATGAGGCCTGCTGTCGGCAGGGGGGCTGAGGGACACAAAGGCAGAGGCTGGACGGTCAGGATGCTGCTCTCCAGAGAGACACCAGTTCAGAGGTCAACATAGGCTATTTTGGAGAACAGAGTGTATGTGGGTGGGTGTTTGTGTGTGTGTGCCTGCGTGCCTACTTATGCAAACGCCTGTGTGAGAGCATGTGTGTGTGCGTCTGCATGCGTTTGGGTGGGGCTGCGCGTTGCACAAAACGGATCCCAGCGGACGGGCATTTTCAGGACAGGTCCCTGTGGAGAGAGAGAGAGAAAAGAGAGAGAGATGATGATGAGGGCTGGTGGTGGCGGTCGGCCGATGGGGTCCAGCAGGGATGGAGCAGCCTGCTAATGAAGAGCCATCTGAGGCCTCCATTCACCTTGAACATGGGCCACTGCAGCTGCCCTGACCTTGGCTTTGATCCACAAAGATGCTTGACCCCCACCATTCCCCCATGGCTACCCCCCTGCCATCTGGACAGCACACACGCATGCATATGTATGCATACGTGCACACACCCACAGATACATATGCATGCACACGTATGTAGACTTACGCATGCACAGACATGTGCATACAGGTATGATGTTGTTTAACTCTCCTGTTTGGTGCAGACACAAAAACACAAAATCCAACTTGCGTGGCAAAAATAAGTGTAATTGACCTGTGAGTTTGTGTAATAGTGTGTCTTTTTTTGAGATTCATGTGTCGCACCAGTGGGTCACGCTGGTCACTACACAAATATATATGTATGCACACACAGCTACACTCACTCAGACAGCCACATCCCAGCCATAAGTTACTGCCTTTGTCACCGCTTGCGCCACAGGGGCGAAAGGAAGGGAGGGCCAGCAAGGGACGGGGTGGAAAAGGACCATTATCTGCTAAAACCACTTTGCCAAATGTGTAAATGTTGTCGCTAATGTGGAGTAGATTGGAATTGTGCTCTTTCCTTTTTTTGGCTACAACCAACCAAGCCTTTGTTCTTGCCCCCCACCCCCCCTACCCCACCCCACCCATTTCTCTAAATACCAACCCTGCTACTCTACCTTGAAAGTTGTTTCACATTAACTCAGACCGGGGAGACTTTTTTTTTTCTTGTTACTCTCCCAATGGTTGACACGCTCCATAGACATTACATTGGTTTTCCTCTCTTCTCCCTAATAGGAATGCAGCCGCTCGGAACGCGGGGGGTTCTTTGGAAATTCCCAAAGTGGTGCAACACGCTCTCCTCCCACACACTGCCTTCTCTTGCTTGTCCGCACAGTTCAGCTGTAAATGACAGTTATGTCACGGGTGACTTGGGTTGCAGTCCATCTGAGGAAATGTAGACCTATCTGTGCATTTCCCTTTTCACATATCATCCCCAGCTACTTGAGAATGTTTTTTCAGGACAAAATGCGATGGCGGGCGATGCCATTCAGCAGACAGTGATTCAGATTGGCTCTCATAACCCAGTTATTACCTACATTACATATGAGATGAACATTATCATAAGAATACCTCTATGTAAATCTAGCATCTGTGGTCCACCTATCCAGAGAAACTTGTCACAAGCATGTAGCCTTGGCCAGGCACGCATCACCAGTAGCTGTGGGTTATTTTTTCCCCAAAAGGAGGTCAGTGTCAATGGGTTCAGTGTCCATGACATGGATATAGTCTTTGCGTCATTGTTGGACGTGTCCCTTGATTAAGTTACTGCGTGGAGGCAGCAGCCTCTGTGCATATGCAGGGGAACAAGCTGTGCCCATGGCTTAGTAATTAGAGACAAGCAGAAAGATGAGGGCGAGCGAGAGAGAGAGGACAAGATTACCCCTCACTGTGCATTAGGTCTGATTTCTGTGCAGCAATTTTTTGCACACAGATAGCATCGTACATTTACTTAAGTGAGCTGATTACGGCTCTCCCTTTCACTCGTCTCCAAAATACCTTTTATTACCATCTCCCTCCCTCGCCGCCTCTGTCTTTCTCTCTACCGTCATTATCTTTTCCCCTCTTCTCTTTTATAACTCTACACTATCTCCCTTCATTTTATTCTCCAACTTTGTTTTTTTTTGTTTTTTTTTACTCTCATCCACTATAATCCATTTCTCATCCTTGGATAGAGGGCAGCGGAAGGAAGTAGTGGAGGAGAGGCGTGTGTCAGAGTGAGAGAGAGCGTCTGCTCCAGCTGGAGTCAATATTTGCTTTAGGAATCTCAATAACAGGCCTCCAGTCATCTGCATCTCTGATAATGGACAGCCATATGGCTCTGTTGACCCACGCTGGGTGGAGGTTCTCTCTCTCTCTTTCTCTCTCTCTCCCTCCCTCCCTCTCCTTCCCTCTTTTTCATTTGCAGGCTTCCCTCTAACTTCTCTCACCTCCGTTCATTTAATCCTTCCCTTTCCCCTATTTTCTCCTCCTTTTATCGCTTATCTTGGCACATTGCATCCTCTCTTTTACAAGCATCCTCTCTCTGTGTCTCTCATCCGTAAAACCCCGGGTATGACCCGCCACACAGAGCCGTGACCCAAGTTGCCATGGCAGCAGAGCCTGGGATGCCCTCTCTTTGTCCAGCACCGTTTCCAGCAAGTGACGGGAAAGAGTGACGTTGCATGTCCGGTTATGACTAAAAGACACACAAAGCTCAGGAGGAGATTACTTTGATGCATTTGATCCAGGAAATTCATCCTGCTCTACATCTCTTGAGTGGAGATGTTGGCTTTATAAATAAGTTTTTATAAAGATTTCTGTTTTTTGGAGGTTTAGGAGTGGGAAATTTGAGGATTTTCTCTAATGGATTGCTTGTTGATTTGGCCTCAAGTACTTGTTTGTTTTTTGTTGTTTGTTTTTTTTGTTTGATTTTTGTAGGTTAAAGCTTATTTTACACCCATAGACTTCTCTGTCCCTGGTCTGTTTTACATAGAACAAGTCAGGCTTTTCTCTTTGAGGAGCATGGTTGTTTTAACCGTCCCTCTCTCTTTTTTCCCTCTCTCCTCTTTTTTTTTTTTTCCTCTCCAACTTGCGCCCTCCAGATCAAATTAGCGCTATTCAGGGTTTTTGTTTTTGGTCTGTTGTGCCATTGTCAGCCAACATGATAAGTGTCAGAAGCGTAGCCTAATGTCGCCCCATGTGACGACGCTCTTTGATAACCCACAAGCGTGTTTTCATCTGTTACCATGTTACCAGACACACCTGATTGAATGTACTATGTTTTTCATTCTCTTAAAGCCATTTTGATCTAAAGGCTTATGCTTAAATGCTTGACATTAATTTCTTATATAAATAGTGAAGTTGATGCCTATGTATGAATTTCTTTCCAAAGCCTTTGCCTTTCCATCAAGGCAAAGGGGTGACTACTTTAAATAATCTAAAATATAAGATAGCTTTGATTTGTTTAACACTTTTTTGGTCACTGCATAATTCCATTTGTGTTATTTCATAGTTGCGATGCCTTTAGATTATTAAAAAATATGGAAAATAGAAAAATACGGAAAAATGTGGTGTGTCCAAACTTTTGACTGGTAGTGTATAAGCAACAATCAAACCTGGTATGTAAAGGGTACAAAAATGCTTTGCGATTAGAATATTTTCTAACTGAGTGAATCGTTTCCCTGAGTATACACAGTACCACCCCTACTCTCTACCTCCCTCTCTCTCCCTCTCTCTCTCCATTTCGCCCTCTGTCCCTCCCTGTGAGCAGCTTGCCCACAGGACCCTCTGGCGTGTCCCGGCTCAGGTGCCCGTCACCCCCGCTTCACCACGGTTCCCCTCACAGCCATTGGTCACGGCTGCCTTGGCCCCCGCTGTGGCGGCATGTGCCCACCGCCGGCCCCCTGCCCAGTCGGTGTCTCGTCCTATCTATCTAACCCAGACCAGAGCCGCTCAGCCCGGTCCAGCCTATCTCAGCTCAGCCTGGTTCAGCTTTGGCCTTAGCAACAGCCCAGTGCCACCCTGGCAACACACTCATAATGAGATGGGAGGAGGGAGAGTGTCGAGCTGTGTGTGTGTGTGTGTGTGTGTCCGTGAGTGTGAGGTTACATGTGTTCGTCAGGCAATTTGTCAGGTGTCGTCCATCAAGGAAGCATGACCGCAACAGACAGCCATGAGCGCAATTACAGACGCATTCTCAAACACCCTTTTGCTCCAGTAGTTTCCCCACACCGTATTTCATCCAGCACTTGTCTCCATTCCACAACAGACTTACCATGATATATCCATGATAATGATATGATAACGGCTATTAGAATGTTTTCCACCCTCGCCCAGCAGCCATTTTGCCGGCATTCATTTTATCTTTTTTTTTTTTTGTGGTTCCCCATTTCCAATCCGACCATCCGTCCTGCATGCTGGCTCCTCAGGCTCCAGTCACTGCTTGTCACTCTGAATTTCAAATGGCTCCAATTTTCCCCCTGATGGCACGGAGAAGTGGCAGGCAGCGCGTCGGGGAGGGTGGTCCTAGACACGCCGCCTCCAGCAGGGGTTCTATTAGAGAGGAGAGAGGGATGAGAGGGAGGAGAGGAGAGGTTTGGGAGCATCACGCCTGTAGTGATTTTTTTTTTTTCCCCTTTCTTTCTTTTTTTTATGATTATTTTGGAGACTGCTTTCTCATTTGGGGCTGTGTGGCACGGCTGATTGTTCCATCCCTGCTTCTGGCCTGGTTAGTTATGGCGGTGCCTCTCTGCCCAGTGAAGCTGCCTCTCATTCTCCCAGCTCACTCTCACATATATATGAGCCACACAAACCTAGGTGGCTGTTACACTGAAAAGATTTGGTTTGTAACTGCTGCTGTGATGTCTTCCTATCTGAGGAACTGTGTTATGCAAGGATGGACTGATAGATTTGATTATAAAAATGTGATTATTTTGTGAGAATGATTATTTAATGGATGTTTAAATACAAATAAACCCAATCCACCTCTATGAATTGGGATGCAAACACAATGGATTTTGTAATGTATTATGTTGCCTTGTAGTTTTTCGCTCTCTCTCCTGTCATTGTGTTTTGTCCCTTAACGGCAGCCAATCAGCTATGAGGAGCGGGCGCTCTACCTGGAGGCCATCGTTCAGAACCACAGAGAGGTCATGACCTTCGAAGACTTCGCCTCGCAGGTCTTCTCCCCCTCTCCCAGCTACTATCCAATGAGTGGGACAGGTGAGACATGGACCACACCTCTGCGCCTCTCTCTCCTCCTTCATGTTCCCTCCACTCCATCTCTGTCCGTCTTCTGTCTCTCCCTCTCGATATCGCTCCATCGCGCTCGCTCTCATCCCTCGCCTTCTTCCCCCTCTCTCCTCTCTCTCTCTCTCTCTCTCTCTTTTTCCACATCGGCCCCCTCTCCTCGTCCACAGCACACCTGTTTGCCCTCCTTGCCTCCTCCGTCCCCTCAGTCTCTCCACTTTTCTTCCACACCCACGCTCGCTGATGAATATCAAACGACAGGCCAGGCTCTTCACGCTGTCTGACCGACTTCAAACACTCCGCTTTCTCCCACTTCCTCAAGCCTCGCTCACGCTCCTTCGTTCGTCCCTCCTTGTTTCACACAAACTGCATCTTTCCGTCCGATTACTCTGCTCTGAATATAAGCAGCTTTGTTAAATGGAGGTTGCAGTGTGGTTGTGTGTGTGTGTGTGTGTGTGTGTGTGTGTGTGTGTGTGCATACATACGTGTGCGATCATGACATCATCTACCCACGCAGACAAACACCAGCTAGCGAATGTCTGCCCAGCACTCTTATCAGTCCATGATGAATAGGACGGAAAACATATCTTATCTTCCTGCTTGTACCAGCTCTGATCGATCTGCAACAGCACCGAAATCAATACAGGATCGCACTTTTCCACTCGATTGGATCTGGACACACATTCTGTTTTGACACGGAAAGCGCTCCGCAGATGTCTTGTCATTTTCAAATCTGTCGGTGTGTGTGTGTTTTTAAAGGTGTTTTTAAAGTGTATGTAGTCTTTGTATTGGGCATGTTGGCATGTGAAAATTAGTCTGGATTCTTTAGACTGTGTGCTTGTGCGTGCCTGCTTATGTGTGTGCAGGACTTCAAATTCCCAGGAGGCAGGTGTGATCCTCAGACTGCTGGAGGCAGGCAGGAGGTGGCCAGCCACATTACCATACTGTTGGCCCATCTCTCCTTCAGAGGTGTAAAAACTCCCCAGACTGACCTCCAGTCACCTCTTCCTCCACAGCACCAAACAGCTCAAAGAGAAGCGCACACTGAGGGGGGGGGGGGGGGGGGGAATAGATACAGAGGGGAAGGAGAATGAAGGGGGAGCGGGTGAGACCGTGTGATCGAAAAAAGGAGAGGAAGAAAAGCTTGTAATTACCCAAAGCCCCGGTCATTCATGTCTGTTAGCTGATGTTGTGGGCTATTTCAGCCGCGGGCTCTTTTGTGGCTGGGCAGAGAGAGGTGAGAGAGGTTAGCCTAGCCTGAGAATAGAGTAATTTCTCTCGCCACTAAATGAGGATTTGTTTCGCAGCATGGGGCATGTGCTGTGGCTTATGTGAGAGGCCATAACATAATGAAGTCTGTGAAGCTGTTGTGTCACCCTCAGCGCTGCGGAAACTCACTCTGAACGGCAATTTGTATTTCTCCGGAATATACTTGTTTAAATAGATTAATAAATGTGTGTGTGCCTGCGTGTGTGTGTGTGTGTGTCTGTCCATCCATATTGTATCTAGGACTCTTTTCGTCTACAGAATATTGTAACTCGGTTTCCTCTGTGCCCACCATTATAACAATGCTGTTGAGCAATTTCACAAATCCCCTTTGCCCAGCAATCTTCTAGAGAAGGGGGATGTTTAAGCCAACTGTGTCCACACACACGCGCACACACACACACACAGACACCATACACACCATACACCAGGTGTGACTGCTCTCTGCTGCCACAATTTTCTTGTTTTTGTTGTGTTTTATGTATTCTTGTCAACTGTATTTCTTGTATTTACAGCAGCTGTGAAAAATACTTACATCTTTTTTTTTGTACAAGGAACCCACTTTGTGGCTAAAAGACAATTTTGCTTGTTTTCACAACCATAGGTATGATGTCGTTAAGGCCACAAATTTAACACACAGAAATATCCCTCATCGCTGTGGTCTGTCATAGCTGATCCATTGTGTCCCATCAAGCGTAGCTTCAATGTGGCTGTGCTGGCTGGCTTAAAAAACACTGCTCCTCATTCTCACCCTTCTGAAATGTGCTATTGCCCTCCCATGCCTTTCATCTGTGTGTGTGTATGTGCGTGTGTGTGTGCGCGCGTGTGCGCGTGTGCGCGTGTGTGCGTGCGTGCGTGCGTGTGTGCGTGCGTGCGTGTGTGTGTGTGTGTGTGTGTGTGTGTGTGTGTGTGTGTGTGTGTGTGTGTTGTGCGAGCGTGCTAGTTCTGTCCATCCATCTGTCTGTCCATCCTTCCTGCTCTGGCTCTCATTCCCGCCACTAACATGTCATCCATGCTCCATGACAGCGTGCAGGCGTTGGCCGGGGATGGTTTGGGACATGGAGTACCCCTGGGCCAAGCTGGACTGTAAGACTCTTTGCCTGCTTCCTCCACACTAGGCATGAAGCCCCGCCACGGTCCACCGCCATCCATCCATTCACTCTCAGTCACTGTGAATCCTCCCATCATCAAATAACTCCAGGGGGGTGCGCTTGATTTAGCTTCTCAGGTTTTGTGAAAGTAAAGCAGTTCTCTCCTTTAAGTACAGACTCTGCATGCTAAATGAAGCGCGCCCACAGTGTTTCAGTCTTTAACCCAGGTCTGCTTTTGTCAACCGCCCCTCTCTTTACCTGTATGGCTTGTCAGCGTCCTCCACAGCTTCCTCCTCCATGATCCCGAATGCAACCTCACTCTCACCCCACAACCTCGGGTCCAGCGTCACGGCGTCCTGCATGAGCCAGTTCCATCTGTCATACAGACCCTTGCTGTTGACGCACTACTTTGCTTTGCTCGGTTTTCATTGTTTGTTTGTTCTTTTGTATTCATAAACTAAACCTACTTTTTTTAATTTTCAAAATAATGTCAGCACAGGAGTGGGGAAAATAAGTAAAAAATAGTTATTTTCTGCAGTAGTTCTCATGAACATCCAAGACACTCCCGCATCTTTTAACTCTCTCACCCTCACCTTCCAACTGTAGCATTTGGTGGTAAATATACCTCAGACTTATCTCAGCCTGCTGTTGCCCTATGAACTGTTCACCATTCATGCTTTGTATTTCATCAGTTTCTCCTTACCGAAATCACTGAGAACCATGAATGGGACAGATTCATCAGGTACCATCAGACATTAAGTCGATTAACTCATCACCCATATCTGTTAACCCTGTGTGACTTTTGATCCTTCCAGTGACAACTAACCACGACGCCACACAAGCTGTCTGAATGCACCTGTACCCCCCCACCCCACAAATTATCTACTTTTCAGCAGCGCTGTGTTGTGTTCAAGCTGCGGTGTGGTATGGTGTGTGTGTCTATGTGTTAACTCTTCTCTTACATGATGCTCTACTCTGTTTTTTTTGTTTTCTTTTTAGATTAAAAATATCTTAAAGGTCCGATAACGGTATTTGATGAAGGTAAGCCCCGAGTCGGACCGGAAGCTTGTCGTTTCCGCCCAGCGACCTACCGACCCTTCGCTCGTTCGCTCATCCTGGCTGGTTTCCCCCACCCCTCCTTTCTTCATTCAGTACTAACCAAGCTTTATTTACCGAGCGCTCTGACAAAGGGAAGGGGACAGAGATACCGGCTGTTTATTTGGGGGGTGTCCTACTGTTTTGGCCAGGCTGGTAATTGAGAGTGATGCACGGTGGGGACAATTAGCACCTGACTAAGTAGCAGCATGAACAATACGGCTACACTTCTGGCCCACGCTTCTGCATGTGGCGCGCCTTTATCTCTTCCCCCGGCAAACACTTTTCTCTTTTCTTTCTTTCTTTTTTTCCCCCTATCCCTCCACCCCCCCCACCACCACCCCCTCCTCCTTCCCCGTTTCCTCCTGTTGGAGTGTGCCTGTTTGCCTGAGGCAGACTCTGAGACTAACACCTGCCGCACTGGAAGACGTCTTTGTCGTCTAAAGCCTTGTTTGAACTGCTGCAGGGGACCAATGGGGTAGCAGGCCCATTTAAATACTCTCTTTGTTTTCACTCTCTCCCTCTCTCTCTCTCCCTTCCTCTCTCCCTCTGAAATAAGCCTTCACCACAAGGCAGTTTGGGTTGAGTAAGGAGCGGAAATGCTGGGTTATAATGACAATAATGATGACACATTAGCCTCTCCCTCGTCTGGATCTGGGTTATTTTTTTTCACTCGGTAACTTACTATCAAAGTTCAGTTCTTACATAAGGCCGTACGATATAGAGCATCGTTTAGAAGCTGATGTGTGGCAGTGGGAGGGGTGACAGTATAGTACAGTACGTTTTAATGGCTACTAAGGAAAACGAGAAGGGTGGGTGGTGAGCTGTACAACACTACTGTCTATGTATGGCTCGTCTTTGTTGGGTCGTCCCATTCCACAGCTGCCTTGCTCCTGTCTATCACATGCAGAGGCAGCTGGGGCTCAGAAGGTGTAGGACAGGAGAGAGTTACGAGGTTATTAGTGTAGGAATGGGCAGAGTAGATGGATGCGGGAATGCCGGATTTGTTCCGTCCATTAGACCCAAAGTTAGCCCACCCCACATCTTTAGCCAAGCCCATTCCCTTTTTTTTATATTCATATGCAGATTTTGAGAATGCATGTTAGAAGCCCCCCCCCCCCGTACAATACGCACCCAATGTTCCCTCCGTAAGCCAGCCTCCTCTCTCTCCCAGTAAGCAGAGGTCCTGGATGCTGCTGGTGTCCACTGTGCTGCTGAGTGTCTGTTACTCCAGCCATCTGCCGTCCCTTTTAGCCGCTGCAACTTGAGATGCCTCAGAAAAACGGCAGGGAGAAGGAAAAAAAAAAAAGGGATGGGAAAGAAAATAGGCAACCAGATGCCATCTTGACAAAGCAGGAAAGTTGTTTAAACTCGGCATGGCTGGGATGGGGATGGGGGGGATGGGGGGGGGGGGCATAGTGAGGAAGTGGAGGAGACGTACAGAATATTTGTTTGTCCTCGCCAGCTTTTCATCCCCCACCACTTTTCACTGTTTGCCGTCCCGTAATCATTGACACAGAGGTTTTTGAAGAAGGATGGTGTTCAACAAAGGGAAGGCTCCACATGTCCACAACAGCAACATGTGAAATTTTTATTTTCACCCAAAGCATTTTGCTCTCACATAGCCCACTGAATATTTTTTTTTAGCATGCAGCTGTGAGGGCTACCTCTCTTTTTTCACATCATACAAGCATCTGGAAGAATATATTTGTGTTGGGACGATAAGCAGCATCTCTTTTAACAGGCTTGATTTCTCTAAAGCATGTGAAGAAGGCATGTCATTCACTTTACGCTGAAATATTTTGATCGCTTTCTCACATCTTCATTTTAATATGATTGCAAGGGTGAAAGAGAATCAAGTCCAACCATAGTTTACAGGGGGGTTTTTTTGTTTTTTTTTTACAGTTTGTATTATTTTTAAAGCAATATTTCACTTAGTTTTAACATGGGGGTTATTCGGCACTTGACCACCATGAAAACCAGAATATAATCTACTCACCAAGCTTGGATGCGGCTGGACGAGTTTGTAGCATTCAGATTTCAGATCAGATTTTTACTTCCCATTCATTTGAGTGAGGCCACGAAAATAGGCTGAAAACTGACAGTTTGTGAACGGATTCAACAACAGATCCCGCTACTGTGATTTTCAATGGACTGTGGGTCCAACATTTTAGAACATCATTTCGCTGAATGACATTTTTTTATTGATAGAAGAGAACATAGCGGAAGGATATCATTTAGGAGAGATAGTTCCTGTTTGGGAGACCGAATCTACTTTTAGTTTTAAATTTTAGTGTAAACCAAGAATAGAAATGCAAAATGACGACGGACCCAGGACTGCTTTATTGTCTTAAAAGCAGGATCTGTTGTTGAATCTGTTCACAAACATGTTAAATGTCAGTTTTCAGGCTATTTTTGTGGCCTCATTCAAAAACTACAAACGCCACAAACTCGTCCAGCTGCATCCAATCTTGGTGATTAGTTTATATTCTGGTTTCCATGGTGGTCAAATGCCAGATAACCCCCATGTTAAAAGTAAGTGGAATATTGCTTTAAGTTTGGTGACTGTTGGTGGAAGTGAATGATAGTGTGAATCCTGTAAACGGCAGTGTGGGTAATCTTGGTCGGGGGGTGCAGTCACATGCATGACAGAGCATGCTGGGGTATACAACGGTTACACAAAGCCCCATGAACCCCTGCCATGTCTGACCAGCTCTCTTCTCTCCCCCCCCCATCACTCTCTTCTTCTCTCCATCCACCGACTCCCCCTCCGTCTCTCTGTCCCAGGCTCCTTCACCGGCAGCACGAGTACCGAAGTCGGTACCGCCGCGGGACCAGCGGACTCCGTCGACCAGGTCTCCCCCACCATGCCCCGTGCCACAAAGAACCGAGTTTCCGGAAAACTCCGCCGATCAGCCAGCGCTATAAGCAAATCCTCCAACTGAGCTCTTCACCCCCACCCCCCCCACCCCCAACCCCCAAATGCAGCCTTTAATCTATTCTTGAAGAACCTCATATGCCCCGTCGTGACTGCAAGAGATTTGGCGTGTATCGTCGTTCTTTGTTTTGTTTTTGTGTCATGTAAACATGTAACTGGAGCACATTGCAATTTTTAATTTAAGTGGCAATTATTGATTACTTTGATACATTTCCATTTTGTTTTGATGTTTAACTGCTTGAGATGGACATGAGACTAAGCTATTTATGTTCATTCTGATGGAGGTTTCACCTAAAGAATCTTAGCAGCATAGGAATCCTTGACTGATGAGTCTTAAATCAACCTGTGATAAAAAATGTCATTATTCTCATTTTCTGGTGCAGTTTTCATGCACTAGCAAAAACTTCCATACAATAGTAAGGGAATGGGAGAGTGTTTTACTCTGTGTTTCTGTAGCTCGTCTAGCTCTACACTCAAATAACAAAGCACTGAATGATACAGCTGTAAATGGCATAATGCTAAAACTGTGCACAACAGATTGGTATCCGTATATAAATATGTCTGCCTTTTGGCCTCTCAGTGGGTTTCTCCTCTTTGCCCCCCCACACACTGCTGTGTCAAACACACTGCTTGGCTCTCAACGTTAGTGAGAGGATGATATATCTTTTGTTTTGTGGCGGTCTGATGTCCTGCTCACCAGTTTGGACCATGTTTTTGGACCATCTTCCTACAGTGGAGAGGAGAAAAGACTGACTCGTGATCTGCACCCACTACTCTACTACACAGACTTCCTGGTTACGGAGCACTGGTAGTATGTGCAGCCAGAGGCTCTTTTTTTAATTGTTTTGAACCCAGAGTGGACAATCAATGACATCTTTCTAACTTGAGCCGAATCGAAATTTGTTTTTGGGTTGTTGTTTTTTTTATCACTCTAATTTTCCTTTTTAAATGAATTCCGATGGATTCTGTCATGCTTTGATTTATGCAACTCCACTGGAATGAGAAAAGACTGCGTTTGTAATTGTTTTCTGATGTCGTTAACTTGGGCTCATGTCCGGTAATTGAATAAGTTCCCCCTGTCTCTTTCCTCTGCCATCGTTTTCCCTGTCGCGCGAAGCGAGGATTATGACATTCCAACGTTCCCACCGACGTCTTTTGCACTCACTGTCATTGAAACTAGCATTGAATGTTTCTCTCTTTGTTCTTGGATGTAAATTGCTTTAAAATTTTATTTGCGGATGTCTGTTTTCTAGATGTGTATGTAGAGATTACTATTTGATGAATTATTTTGCTGTCGTGTTGTATTATGTATTCATGTGCTGTTTAGAAGAAAAATGCCGCCGGAGCCTCAGGTGAATCTTAACTCCATGCACTGGTGTGTGTGTGTGTGTGTGCGTGCGTGCATGTGTGTGAGTGAGTGCAAGTTTCTGAAGGAGCTTTTCACAGTGCCTGTGTAATGTCTGTCCACGAAGATCCTGTCCCACACCCTCTCCCCCTCCTCTCCGCCACCGCCACCTCCACCGCCCATAATCAGATTTCTTTTGTTTCTCGTCTTCATTGTGTGAGACAAACCACGGACGGACGGCCCCGCCGCCCTGCATCACATCTCTTCGTTAGCAATCTAGAAAGAAGTGTTATGCTCCCCTGCGACTGAAAAGGTCAGTGTCTTGTGCTTCCCGCGACAAAAACAGACTGTCTGGATCCTGGGGTGCTGTGTTTAGTCTTTATTACAGGTGGCACGCCGCTCTGTCTCTCTCCCTCTCTCTCTCTCTCTCTCTCCCTCTCTCTCTGTCTGTGAATGGGAATCAAATGGCACCAACAACTCCTCTTTCCCATGATCTGCTCCCCAAGTCGCCTCATGAGGCCAGAGGGGGGGGGGGGGGGGGGGGGCACTGGTGGAGGTGGCATGCCGGAGCTGAACTCCTGCAGCCCTCTTAGCAACAGCCAGGCTGGCACTCTACCTGCTCCCCACTCCCCACTCCCCCTCCTCCTCGGGTTGCCATGGTAGCCAGGTGTTCCCCACACACACGTATATACATAGACTCACCCTCTGAGGGCTCCACCCAAGCTGCAACACTATCCCCATCTGTTGCACTACTATGCCTTATACTTTTCCCCCGTTCTCTCCTCCTGTCATTTTGTTCCGTCTCTCACATCTCTCCTTCCTTTGGCTGTTCACTCCCCAAGCGAAACGCAGGGGGTGCAAACAGCAGGAGTTGGTGGAGAGCGAAGTCTATATTTGTGCTTTTTTTTTTTTTTTTTTTTGAAGAATGTATAGACATATAGACCTGGGTCACATTAACGTTTTCATATTCCCCCAAAAGCCACTTGAAGGAACCACCCTTGTTGCTGATATAATATGGGGGTCAAGATTTCAGGGTGTATATGTTAGTGGACGGGGGTCCATGTTACTCTGTGGGGGCTTAGGAGCTGGAGACGTTAGTTTGGACCAGGATAAGGATTGTGTGTCTTATGTACTGGTTTATACTTGTGAAGCAAAAGAGCTAGTGTTAGTTCTAGTATGTTTTTTGGTTTTTTTCTTGGTTTAGGAATCCTTGTACATTGTGTCAAATCGAGGGCTCCACTACCCTCTGAATATAAATATATTAATGCCTGTAATATAATCTTTGTATAAGAGGAAGAGGAAAAAAAAGCTTGAAGATTTCATCATTACTTGTCAACATATCGAACTGTTTTTAACAACCGAAGTCCTGCTATCTTTATTAGAAATGTGAAAATTTAAACATTTCATTAAATCAATTTGAAATTCTACATTGTGTTTGTGCTTTTCACCCCCGACTGGAGTAGTGGGTGGGGTTTTTATTAGGAAGGGGTATGGAGGATGTGTATGTGTGTGTGTGTGTGTGTGTGTGTGTGTGTGTGTGTGTGTGTGTGTGTGTGTAAGGGAGGGGGGTGCTGACATGATGATGCTGTTATCATGGGCTTTCTGACCCTGGCCCCGCTATGCTAGCAGCAGCAGGGGTAACCTGACCCCGCTCCCATCTGTCTCCCCTGCTGCTCAGCCCGGCTCAGGGAGAGGCCGGCATAATGGAGCCTCACCAGGAGGTACAGGTGCAATGGTTGCAGCACCTACAGGTGCCCTGCCCTGCCAGGCCGCCTGAACATTTTACAAAAGCACTTGACCATAATTGCAGCCCTAAAACTGCGTGAGGGTGAGAAAGAACCCTAATGTTGCCTCATTTTCACCCAGCTCACCACTATTTGCTTCAATCATTGATGCAGGGAGAGTTTGCAACAGAACAGCCTGCCCTCCAAGGCTGACATTCTCTATGATTACGATCCCACACTTTATTATTATTATTATTTCATGTGTTACACTACTGTCCGCAGTCTATTTTCACACTCGAATATCTCTGTCTTGATGTATTGTCAGCACTGCCTTAAGGGGGAATCACACTCATTTTAAATGTTGGTTATTCTCAGGGCAGGTAAAACAGTAACAGTATTTATGAGAATCTAAATGATCATTTTCCTGCTCAGACTTTGCTCCCATTGACAGTCAAAGGGAGGATGATTGTGTGTCATCCTACCAAATTGGTCAAGATTGAACTGAATGGAAGTGCTATCCGTTCTGAACCAATTGAATCCTGAACTCCAGAGACCTGTACTGGATCCTCCTAAATTCAGTGGCAATGCTGTGTCAAGTCAACTGCATGTTTACACTATGTTAATTATTCTGAATTAGGCTCAAGTTTAAGGAGATCCAGCTTGGTGAATTACAGCTGACTTCATACTTACAGGTTTTGGAGGTGAGACAGGCTGCTGTGTCCTAACCAGCTGAAAGCACCTAAAGAAATCGAGCTGCATGAGTCTTCCGATATAGACAGATGTTTTCCTGCTCCAGAGGTGAGCTCTAATCCACCACCTCTTTGTCCTCCTGTCATGTCCTGACATGGTATTAGGGGGGAATTTATGATTGGGTCCTAAGTGCTTCTCTACGGCAGCGAAGCACAGTCTATTGAGCCACTGCAGCTGTGATTTGTCTGTGTGGCCCAAATAAGCTTGATAAATGGAGAATCGAAAGCCAGCATTAGGCCAGGGGTTCCCAAACTTTTTCCAATGAAAAGGCCCCTAAATAGATCTGCATTAGACCACGGACCACCGTTTGATAAGACTGTGACTGTTAGAGGGCACAGTGGGGAAAATGAAACCCAAAACAGTCATGCATTCAAACATTGTGAAAACTTATAGGGAGTGAAATAAATGTGAAATATCATCTTGCTTAATATACCTATCTACGACCCCTGGAGGTCCCCGGACCGCACTTTGGGAACCACAGCTTTAGACCACCTGATCGGCCATAACAGCCTCATAAGAACTGCACTTGATAAGAAACTTCGACTCAAGTCTCGGTGTGGGATATCCACAGAAAATGTATCCTACAGTTTTATGAAATGGGGGTAATATATTTTAGAGCCATGCAACCTTAAAGAATCATACATTATTATAAAGGTAGGCTATAACATATTGAGACTTCTTGTAAGTTTTAATTATTTAGGCTTGGGATAATTTTGTGTGAAAGGTGTGACCAGAAAATGAGACTGCTGAGAGGAATTTGGGGTAGTTTGAGGTTTCTATAGAATGCAAAATTTCAAAATACATCATGTAGGCCCATACATTCATATCGGTGTGTAGACTAGCCTACTTTTCTTTTCTAAGTAGTCTTGGTATTCCCCTTTTGTAGACTAGCCTACTTATTATCCCAAATAGCAAAAAAAAAATCCGAATAGAAACCGTAGGCCTATGATAAATTTTAGCAGAGCAAATAAAACTATTAATCCCAGTGGGAATATTACAGTCATACCATAAGATATAAAAAATATAAAGTACAATAAAGTCACTATAAACTCACTATTGAGTACCACAGACGCACTTTAACTCCCTCTAGGAATATGATGGGAATATTACAGTGATTTTCGTTAGGGAAGACAGTTCACTGTGTGGGATGTTTTTACCCAGTGAGAAAGTTAAGCACCATGAGACCAAGTGTCCTTTTGAAAATATTTTATTTCGATAGACAACAACGATATACACATACAATCAAAGCGTTATAAAAGCCAACATTTAAGAAAAATAACTTGTCCTTAAAAAAGATTGCATCTAAGGTAAGAGCTTTACGTTTGTTTGTTTGTTTTTGTTTTTGTTTTTTTTTCTTTTTGTTTTTTACAAGAGCTGTGGAGATTGAAGATTGAAACCCGACCCACGACAATTATCACAACTCATAAATTTGACAAAACATTTTGGCTATACGACATGTAAACTGCCAGAACGATTCACAGAATAATCACAACAAACACAACAATAAGTTACATAAAATAATTAGAATAAATAAATAAATAAACTTATGATGAAAAATATTGCAACAATCTTCCATAATAAAATATGTGCCAGCATTCAAAATTAAAACAATCTATGTTGACTTTTTAAGGCAGTTATACAGCGGAATTTGGATGTGTACGTAGGCTATTTCGGACTAGGCTTATATGTATACTAAAGGCATTTGTGGTTCTACTAAAAGGGAATGCTTCAGTCACTCTATTTCTTCTCATCAAAGTTGATAAGTTCTGTCACTCACAGACTAGCGTAAAGCTACAGTGATACAGTAGTCACAGTCGGTGAAGCCAAAAGACTTTGATGGGAAAAAAGATTTAGGAGAATTCAAAACATTTCTTAGGTCTAGAAGCTATCATTGAGCACGTGTGCTGTCCTAGAAAAATACCCTTTAACAGTCAAACTAACGCTTTGTATTATTTTTTTTGATAAACTAATTTGAGAAACAAAATCTCAAAATAGGCCTATGTAATTCAAAGATAGAGAGAAGCATTCAACAATCACTGATTGGCATGGAAAAAGACACCTCATTAAACACCATTTAAACATCAAGCCGCCCTGCCTGTCATTGGCCTATAGTATGGCGATGAGCATCACAAAATCTTTTATTTTTTTTCCCCCCAAAGCCTCATTTTTCCTTTTTTATCCCCCCGTCAAAGGCACGAGTTTTGTCTTGTCTTTAGCAGGCGGGGCGCACAGGCATTTGAAGCAGGATCACCTGCCTGTTCTCCGAGGGGTGGCACTTGTTTATGTGCCTGGTGAGTCCCGGCGAGCTGTAGAGAGTGGCGGGGCAGTATTTGCACGGATAAACCTGGGAGGAGTGCATGAGACGCAGGTGTCTCTCCTGGCCGGCCCTGCTGGTGAAACTCTCCCCGCACACCGGGCACAGCAGGCAGTCCACCGGGCTCAGATTAAGGGGGCTTTGGTTTGACGCTTCCTCTGAGGAAGAGGAGGAGGAGGATGAGGAGGAGGACACCGGAGCCTGCTCTTCCGCCCGCTCGCCGGTTTGAAACCCGTGCTCCTCCAGCACTTTCTTTTGCAAGGCCTGGTGTCCCATGATGTGTTTTCTTAGGTATGCCTGGCGCTTAAACCTCTTCCCGCAGAACTGGCAGTCGTACGAGCCGTCTTCAGAGCCCGACTCGGACAGACCGGGACTCGGGGTGTCTCTGTCACTCATGTCTTTGGCTTCCTCGGAGACGGACTTGACACCTAGCGGGGGCATTTTAGCCATTTCGGATTTGACGCCCTGTGCGGGTGGCATCCCCGGCGCGCCGGTGGTCCGGGGCTTGTGCCAGCGGCGATGAGAGGCGAGGTTGGCCGGGCAGCTGAACATCTTATCGCACTCGGGACACCGGTACTCGACCCGGACAATGCGGGAGCACTTGTGCTGGGCCAGGGAGAACGGGTCCGCGTACGCCTCCTTGCACAGCTGGCAGACAAACTCTCCCAAAGGCTTGTTTCCTCCGGATGATTGCGCCCTGGGTTTCATCTCCACCGGTCCCTCTTTGATTTTGAGACCGAGCACGGGAGAAGTCGTCACCTCGTCTTCAAAGTTGAGTTTTCTAATGGCTTTGGGTTTCTTGGAGGCGGGTTTGGACTTGCGCTCTGCGCCGTCAGCTGCGGGCCTTTTGGTGCCGACCCGGTTGGTTGTGGCCGGGATGCTGCTGGTGGTGCCGCTGCGGCTGCTGTTGCTGGTGCCGATTTTCAGGTCGACCGGGGCGAACAGGAGATGGTCCAGGCCGGAGAGGGAGGCAGGTGTCGGGAATGACTCGGCAGAAATAGGCGAGCCCAGATTGAAACTTCGCTCGAAATATCCCCTGTCGTGCTCCTTGCTGATGGGCCGGGTGGGGCTGTAGAGGGCTTGGTACACCGCCTCGGGGTTGCCGAACTGCGCCGGCTTCTCCAGTCGCGGCACTGGCGCGTCTGCTGCTGCGAAATCCGGCGATGCTGCGGCGCGGTCCGGGCTGGACGCCACGGACACCGGCGGGGAGGAGTCCGCCTGACTCGGCAAGGCAGCTGGGGTGGGAGGCTCCTGGAGGTCATCTTCGTCAGACCGAGTCCTATAGGAAACATGTGCAGATTTCTTGTTTCTTTTCACCAGGAATCCTTTGGGCATCTTTGCGAGTAACGGCGGAAAGGCACTTTGGAGAGGCGGGCGAAGTCTCGAGTATCCAGGTTTGTTTAAATTATGGCCACACTAGAAGCTTATAGGACTTTATCTCTCCACTATATCGATCCCTCTGTTGCTGAAATGTTTTCGTCTCCAAGGCATAGCTCCACTCTTTTTATGCCGGAATGATGCTATTGTTCTCGCCCCCCCTGTTGCAGCATCCCCGACCAATCGGATGAAACCAAGATCCCAGTGGATTTGCTTGTGGGAGGGCTCAAAGCGTGGGTTTGGTGGATTTCGTTGGAGGATGTGCAGATAGCTTAGCAGATGTACTTGCGGTTTATTACATTAATGTGTGCGCTCGGCCCCTCCCCGACAGAGGCACACGCCGGGACCCTCCTCTTTTTACGGTCTGATGGGCCCCTATACAAATGCACACGTGCCACGGCTTTGTGGCTCTCCTCCGGGGGCCCCGGAGCTGCCAAAAGGAAATGTCCGTCACTGCCACAATCATCACAATTTAGAATTAAGACGGGGATGAGGGAAGCTTGGTTAAATACAATCCCAAAGCTCCATTTCATTTGATTTACGTTGTGATATTGCTCAGAGCGGCAATTTACCTAATAGACAATTGTAGATTTATAAAACCACGCCTGTTGTGCAGCTCAAGTCAGTTCGGTGCTCCGCGTTGTTTTCATTGTTTACGTCTGCACGCTCTTCAGATGTTTATTTTTTTCTATCCATCAGCCTCTTTTACGCGTGACCTTTACGCACACGACGTCAGGCCGACCAAAGAACCCCAACTGCCTGTGTTGTTTTAAGATCTTTATTTTATTATGTGTTGCATAAACATTATTTAGAGGGAGTGTTTCTTTATTTTGGGGCACGTGTCTGTCTCGGTAGTTTAACTCGACATATAAATCAGACATCTCGCTGCATACATAAGTAATAAGAAGGCCCTCTGGTCTTTGTGCACAATAGCCACGTCTGCCCACGCTTGGATATCCCTGTTTTTTTTTTCTTTTTCTTTTTTTTTTTGTCGTTTGAAAGGCAAATTGACCTCTTCACTGTGAAACGGGACTCACGGCCAATCTGGCCCACAGCTAGACGCGTGCTGGGCGGAATCGGTGCGCCAGACAAAGAAGGCCGCAGCCGAGGCTTGTAGAATATGCTGTTGTAAAATGCTGCACAAATTTCCCAAGCAAAATGTAGCTGCCATTGTTGTCTGCTGCTGGGCTGGGAGCAGTGTAATATGTAGAAATATTGTGATGTGCTTTAACTTTCTGAATGTTTTAATTTTGGGTATAGGCCTATTACTCTTCTCTGTTCTAAATACTGGGTTTCAAGATCCAAGCTTGTCATGTCAACAGAGTATGGGATCAAATAGTTAGTTTATACTAAAAGATGATGCATTATTCGTTATCCCCTGACTTATGATAGATTTTCAAGGTTCATTTCTTAAAATAAAGCAGTTTAAATCACACAATTGTAATTGCTTGGATTCTTCTGCCTACAATCAACAAATGAGTAAATAAGACAACTATTTCCAACGGATATCTTTATAAACCATACACCACACTGTACTTATTGTGCATATTGTACACTTGTCTGCTTTTTTCCTTTTCTTTTTTCTCCTTTTTTTTTTGTTCTTATAGTAACTAAATGTAGGCTGCCGTGCGCCACTTGGCAGAGGGCGCATTCTTTTTCCTTTCAGTCGCAGACCAGGGAGGAATTAATCTCCATCGTCGTGCATTGTTCCCCTCATTTGCATAAAGCTGCAGTATGACCAAGTCAAATAATTACACAATCGGAGCTGAGACGTAGGCCTACGCCTTTCAATGGGCCTCTCTGTCCTGGTGCCTTCTCACCTGCCTGAATGCACACCGTTATTTTTATTAGATTTGTGTTAGGACGCATGGTTTGTTAACTGACAGAGTTGCTGAAATTGTTTTAATAACTTGTGAGTTTTCCTCGGTGGGAATAGGACTATTTTCTATAAGCCAGACCAGAAACTATATGCTCATAAAATAGAAACGGAAAAGTTCTGACAGAGTGAAATATTTTAATGAATGTGTATGACTACACTGAGTTGGGCGTCATTCATTTAACATTTCTTTTTGGAGAATTTATCAAGTCTGCCTGTAAACACTGTTATTGATCCTAACGAAAAATCACTATAATATTCCTGTAATGACTTATAGTGTGTTTGTGATACTTAATAATGAGTACTAAGTGACGTTATCATACTTTATGTTTTTTATTTCCTATAGTATCAATGTAACATTTCTATAGGATGTTGTATATAGTATATATTTTGCTGTGATGTTAATTTAGTAGCCTATCCTAACTTTTATTATAGGATTACAATAGTTCTTTTTCGTTAGGAGAATCATAACTTAGCCCTTCTGCCTCTGCTGCGTCTCTTTTAAAGTTGTAAAAGTTTAGCTTGCAGATCTATTAGTCGTGGCTTGTTGGGACTACAAGCTTTGATGGCATTTTAACGAGTTCCTCTTTCCCCCGTGATAATTTCTGTGAAGCGCGTGAGCCGGTGTGTTGGCCTTGGCTACGGACGCATGCGCGTGTTTGCTCAGTGGCGCGTGCTGCCCTGCGCGAGGGGAAGCACTGAAGGATCGGCGCCTAATTAGCATACAGCTGCAGCTCCTGTACTGCAGGCTGAACTACATCCCCCTAAATCTCATCACCAGCTATAGGATTTTAAATATTTCCCCCGTTTTCCCCTTTTATTAATGTTGTCAATTTAATTAAGATAGAAAAAAACGTATATGAAAAGGCAATAAAAATGTGTTGTAAAACCACTGTCTTGATACATTTGGCCAACTTTGTGCAGATGACCATTTTAAACAGATGCCTAAGCTATAGCCTGCCGTTTGCTGTCTGGCCTTTAGAGTTTGACCTCAAGAGAAACCTGAGCTTCTGGGCTGAGAGCCCAGTTCTTACTTCATTGCACCACCTACAGGTTGAAAGATTAATACTGAAGATATAGTAGGAAAGTTTCCCATAACAAGTTACTTCACAGAGGTCTCATCCTGCTGTTTCTGCCACACAGTCACAGCTATAGAGCGGGCCTTAGAGCAGTTTGGTCACTTTACACTGATTAGATCACCCGGCCCTCGTTTTCACCAGATGTACAGAAACCTCCTGTATTTGCCAAATGAACGATTGGCTCCGTGTGTTTTGCCAACCCTAGCCAATTTGAAAGTGCAATAGGACATGACTGTAATTGGTGCTCACTACATGACCACCCTCAATGCATTGTCAATCAATTATTGTAATGGATTAGCCTGAGTCCTATTCTGGCTGGGTGTAATCTGATAGAGGGCTCTTTCAGCACCATGGAGAGAGCCAGTGAGGAACCCAGATTTAATCAGGCTAGCTGTGGACACCACGCAGCCACAGCTTCAGCCTTTGTCCCCCGACTGAAAACAAGCGGGCATGAACAAGAGAACAATTACACGTTAGAACAAAAGTGCCACAGCTTAATGAAGTGATTCGTTTTTAAATAGTTCTAAATGGGTTTGTCTAAAACAGATGTAAACTATTTTGACAGAAAAACTGCCTTAAGCTTCGCCATAACTGCTGTCTTGATGAAGTTAGGCTATTCTATTCTATTCTATTCTATTCTATTCTATTCTATTCTATTCTATGCTATGCTATGCTATGTTATTCTATCCTATTTGTTTGTTAATCTACCTACCAGTTTGTTTGCATTTGTAATCTTATTCTAAATCAATATGTCCATTTGTTGATCACTTATTTCACACTTCTTTTAGGTTTAAAATGTGTGTAATACAGAGTGCAGTCATAAATATAAACCCACTGTTCTCATCTTTGGTTGTAATGAAGAGGAAGGCGCATGAGGGCCATTGACTGTTGCTAGGAGAAAGCCTATTATTCTCATTTTTTATTATTGCTGTTTATTTTGAATTGAATTTTTTTTATTTCCACTGTTTTGAAAGAACAGCACATGCTATTGTGCTGACTTGACCAGAGAGCATGTGTCCTCACTCATGACAAATTGTCCCTCATGACAGAACAAATTCCTGATGCTATTTTTGAAGACCTGCTTTTTCAGGCCAAGGGGTTCCTCTTGTTCCCAATGAAGGCATGAGGCACTGGCAGACCTAACTTCACAGACTGGGCTAGAGATCGCCATGTGGTACGATCATCTGTATCTCTTTCAGAAACATCTCCCTCACTGCCTTTTACAATAATAAAAGAATTTGGTGTGATTACATGAGGGTTATGGGTCGTCTTTAAAAGTGGACTTCAATCAAGACACTATAAAGGCAGGATGATTTTGTCTACAGTATCCTCAGGTTGATTGGACACATGGCTTTGATGGATTTTTCTCCTGGTGTACAGATCACAGAGGCATCCAGTGCTACCAAGCAGCAATAGATCAACAAGTCCAAGCCATCGGATATCAAAATTATATGCTTCCTTCTGAAAGACCAGCTGAGTGAGGCTGGCCTCTCCGCCCTGAGAAAACACGTTTGGTCCAGATGATCACTTGGATGTAAGCAAACTGCTTACATCCATCACAAGCGTTCATATGAAGAGTGGTGAACAGTTCAACCAAAGAATGATTTTCCCTTTCCAGGTTGTTTCATTTGATTAATTATCAGAGGCCTAGATGCTGAAAACTATTCTCTAATCTTCTATAGTAGAAATTTGTGAAATGTAGTGAAATATTTTTCCTATCTCACAAATCATCTCGTGACCCGCTTGGGGGGTCCCGACCCCCACGTTGAGAACCACTGCTCTCTTGCACCAAGTAAGCTTGGTTCTCTATGACTGGCTTCTCCTGGAAGAACCGGAAAAGCAGCTGTTGGCAATCTCAGAGAAGTCAGCGCGTCGCTCTGAGACAGCGGCCAACCTCCTCTTGGAACCGGCAAAACCAGTAAAAGCAAAAGACATTCTGGTTTGTACCCAGCTGTTGAAAAGCACAGAAGGTGAGCAGGGAAATTGCCTGTTTGTCTGCGAGAGCAATGCAGAGGCTGCTGTCTAGACTCTAAAGTGTACTTTAGAAGGATGCCCACCAGACCTGGTCACTGTGAAAAAGCCCTGTAAAGTGGCCGAGCAAAACAGTAATGGACCTCAACATCGACTGGAACTGTCTCCGACATGTTCTGTACTTTTAACAATGATATTGATGAGGACAAGGACAGATGTTTCCATGTCTCTTGCATCATTTCTGAAAAGCTGCTTTGACATTGGACTCAATTAGTGGAGTGGAGTCATGTTTGAGTTTATGACAAATTAGAGGAGGAGGGGGAACTTGGAGCCTCAGTGAGCGGTCTGAGTGAACAAAACATTTCCCACAACAATATATCTCTGGGAAATGCGTCAAAGATATGATAAGAATTCAAATCCAGGGCAGAACAGATACAAAATACAATATCAATAGCTGCAAATGGTTCCTGTATAATCAATCAGTTCAGGGAAAGCCACTTCAAGGAAAACCTCAGATGGTTTTATTTGTCATCTCTGTTTTCATATGTGCAAACATCTAAACAATGGTTTCTAAGTAACCCATTCTTCTCTTTTCCAAGAGCGGTGATTAATAGCATCCTATCAAAATGAAGTTCTCCCTGCCTATCGGTTGCTCAAGTCCCGGGGGCATGTTTAGCCCTAATTTACTCATCGAAAGCATCAGAGTGTCTCTCGATAATCTCTGCAGTCCGTTGGTTGTGTGAGGTGGAGTCCCCTGTCAGAAAGCATGCCCTGGAATGTTAAACACTAATTCACCTCTGAGCCGCCGAGGTGGATAAAGTGATTGTTCTATCTGGGAGCTGATTAAAACGTCCCTGGCCCGTCTCTCCCCTCTGTGCTCACCTCTGACGTCCATCAAATTCATTTCTGTATTCATGAGCGGACGACAAAGCGCAGGCGGGAGCGGCTGCCGTATTACAGATAATAAGGCCAGCGGGCGCCACATTCGCTGCTGCAGGTTTCCCCCTGCCCCGGCTCATTCAATTACTTCACAAGAGTTCTCCGAGGCACAGCTGCACTATGGGGGTGAAGAGGAGTAAATTGAGGTACATTCATGTAGACACACACACACGAGCGCGCACACACACACCTCGGGGATACAAAGAAGAGGAGAAGACACACATCCCTACAGACAAACCGGTGTACAGAGCATAATATCTTATTGACAGGCATTTACTTTGGTAGTCAATGCATTTCCCACACAAGTAGGCAGCAAAAGAGTGATACAACAAGGTCCATCTTCTGCTGCTCATTGGCTCACTGAAGATTGTAATGATATTGATAATGACTTCAATGACTCCATATAAGAAAAATGAAATCAGGGCCATTGCTCACAGACTCTTTATATGAGGTCACCATTATCTTGATGGAAGTGTAGACGGCAGATGTATCATCTAGGAACATGAAAGATGGACTCTCACAGACCTAATGGGCCACATCCTTTATCTATTGACACATGGAGCCGCACAATGGTCATCGTTCTTATAGCCTCAAACCTATTATTGGGTTTATCTCAGATATTCATCTAAAGATGCATTAGACCCATGTGAAAAACTCTTTGTTTGATAAATGCAAAGCTAGCCTATTTCTTCACAGATTCGTAATGCTGCATCCGAAATAATAGGCCGAAGTGATTTGTTCTTGATAACTGCAGCAGTACTAGGCTTTGTCCGTAATGGAAGGGCTATTGAAGTTTGTCTGCTGAGTGTTATCAGCGTTGTCGTGGGAGAACTGAGCTGGCCGGTTGCTGTCCATGGTACTGAACCTCTGCCCTTGAGTTGAGTTTACAGTACAGCATGTAACCGCCTTGTTGTGCCGTCGGCTCCATAAAACAGACAGGCCCAGTGGGAAATAAAGAGCTGCTGTCCCTTCAGAGTCATAGAGCCTGGGGTGATGAGCGCCAGCCTCATGAACACTCACAATTCATCTGTCACTCACTTTCTGACCGAGTGCTGGAGCACCCCAGAGCAAAAAGTTTGTTTAATAATGGCCATGACAATACATTTTTACAATAATCTCAGTGTCACTAATGCCATGTTTTATTTGTTTTGAACTTTCATTTTTAAGGTTTCAGTTTTATTTCAAAGTAAATTAGTTTGCTGGCAACTGGTTGCAGAGATATCTGCTATGTGCTATGAGAAGGCATATTTCAACCAGTTAATGTTCTGTTGATGTGTTGTTGTCCACACAGGTATAAGAGGGCATGAGAAATGAGTGAAGTACTGGAACAATTTTGGGCTCAAGTATGTAAGTACATCCTCTTGCACATGTACATCAAGAAAATGGCCTTTTCTTGACCTTTGATTTTGGAATGCTACATTTTCCAAACAAAGAATTCCCAGAATTGGTACACTCTTCATTAGATGGCATAATTTGCATTCTCTTATAATTGTGCTGCTTCCTTGATTATTAAATGATCACCCTAATTAGGCAGTATAATAGGGTTAATCAGACTCTGCTCATCACACTTATTATTATTCCTGCAAAAAATGAGGGAAAAAGATACTTGATTAATTATATCAGCCTTTTCATCAGCCGGGCTACCATCCCCCCCTCTGAAATTAATATCATGTTGTAAATGGAAGGAAAGAGCTGGCCGGACACAGACAGATGAAAGATTTCACTCAAATTAATTAAGCACTAATTATGCGGCGGGAGTTGGGAGCAGTTTGCATAATGAGCTCTATCAAATGAGATCAGTCATGGAGAGGGGCTGTAGAGTTTCTATACAGCCTTCAGATGATACACACAGACGCTGCTGCACTACAGTGTGACCTGAACTCATGAAGTGGGCTAGCATTGAAGTGGGAAAAGGGTTAAAGCCCTTTTGGGCTCGAGTCGTGAGGTTTGCCAGCATGCTACGAACACGAACCTTCCTCACTTAGCATGTTATGCCACAAATGTGAAATGTTTTATCGTACTTGTGATTAACTTGAAGGTATTGCATCTGGCTGGGGGTTGAGTATTTTTTTTCTTTCAGCCAAAGCTATCAGATAATGAATTCACCGTTCCAGCGATGGGCAATAAGAACGGAGTGTACCTTTAAATTCAAGCTAATCACAAACAACCTGCATCCAGACTCGAGGGAGACTTAAAGGCCTAATCACCTCCCACTCCAGTCTTTTGGTGTTCACAGTTATTGTTGATCAGGGACTGTACTGTGGCTATCCATTGAGAGCATGGGCAGAGGGATTAAACACACATAAACTCACCATCTCTTAATTGTCTGTTTAATCACAGCCACTGGCCAGTGTATGGAGTCTGAGTTACTTGAATTGATTTGTGCCGTAGTTGCAGCAATCATACATAGGCTAATCAGGGTGCACAGCCCAGCACTGCCCTTCAAGGCCTCCGAGTGGAATTACAAAGACTATGATTAGTTAATCAAATGTAGAACCCAATGTCTCGTTGGCTGTCCTTTCTTTATTTGTGTATACACCTTATCTAAATGGAAATTGTATAGCTGTGGCACTTCTAGAAGGACAAATCTACATGTGAATGATCCTCCTCGAGCTCTTGGCAGTGAATACATAATAAGATCTTTCACTCCCAATCATCCTGTTATGGCATCATGGAGGCTTATTTCTTGTCTGAACAACGATATTTGTCGTCAATTCTCATGTGAATGATGCAATCACTCAGTCCGTGGTGAAGTAAATCATAAAGCCCTAGACAACGACTCTTCAAATGCACAATGATGTGAGGCAGAATGTCAAGACTGTATTATTTTGAAGGAGGAAGCACAGGAGAAAGCAGACAGGATGTGGAAGTAAGGCAGCTTTATGGTAGTATATGATTTAAATAATTAAATCAATTGTGCGGAAGACTAATAGAGTTGTATAATTTTAAATGCCACAGACTTTGGTTTCTTTCTCCCCTTCCTATTGGAGAATAGCAGATAGCAACACGTTGATATTATTAATGCACTGTAGAGATTACAGAAACCCACTGATTTGCCTTGTAAGAATATATTCCCCCATGACTCAACAGTGTTCACTCTGCTTGGAATGGATTTAGATTTGATAGTCATTTATTTACCACATACTCTTTACCTATGTGCTGTTGCGCAACGGGATCCGTTGCTCTATGATAACTTCCGTCCAGGGGCAGCAGACTTGACCCGCTCACTCCGCCTGGAATCACCTCTATTATTCGTCAGTGACAGCCGCCCTTTGGAAGGCGGGGGCCTCCCTGAAAGGTACAGGGTCGCGGACGTCCCAATCCATCTCTGTCTGCCGGGCGATTGATTGTGATTTAGTGTGTGGGGCTGGAGACGGTGGGATTCCATTCTGATGAGTGATAGGAGGGACCCCTTTGACTCCCAGCACATGGCAAGCAGAGGCAGGGCTATGACGAGGGGTCAGAGGCAGCTGGTGGGGGTAACTGGGGTGGATCTGGGGGTTGGATAGGGGCGGTGAGGGGTAGGGGGGTGTATGGATCACAAGATAGAAGGTGTCAGAGATGCAGGACAAAACCCCCCAACCAACCGCCTGAGTCTATCACTTAGCCCATCCATCACCCCTCCGGCTTTGTGGTTGGTATAACGGTTGCTAGCTAATCGTTTCATCATCAGGGGGATAATGGAGATGACAGTGAATTCAGACTCGCAGTGAGGCCCGCTACGAGGTGGTGTGTGCCCACAGGGTGCGTCATGCCAGCTGGGTGAAATGAGTGGGTATTTCCTGCTCTGGACTCCTGACTGAAACATGAATGATTTTAGCCCTAATGGAGCCTCGCAAGGAAGGTACCTCCAGGTAGTGACTTTTGGCTCAGTGATTTTTGTTTGAACACTGGTTAATGGTTACACATGAGTGTATGACGGAGATGCTTGGATGCTTTGAAATGATCAGCTGCCTCAGTTCTTAATTCTGAATGAAGCTCACAATAATCTAAGGGGCGTTTTTCCCTGCAAAATATGGTCTGATAAAGTCAGAGGAGATATCTGCTCTGATAAGGAGAATAAAAACTTGTCTAGTGTGAAAGAGGACATGCTTGATATCCTTTCAGCAACTCTAATTTCCCAGTTCCCAGCTCTTCCAAATATCACAACACCCCAGACAGACATGCATAATGCATAATATCTGACTGGATATCAGAAAAAAAATGGCTGATATTTAGAAAATAGAATAAAGATAATCTTTAAATCTCAATACTCGGGAGCAAAGCTCGGAGATGGTGGTTCCTTCCCACTTCGGGTCTGGTATTAGATACAAGCTGTCCTTGGAAGGTTGTTAAGCCCAGCCTCAGCCTCGCTCCACTGGGCCGCTCTGGCAGCTTAACTCCCTAATCAGCCTGAGAGGCCTCATTAGGACCAGAGCTAGACTTGGAGTCAGAAGACAGTGTTCGGGCAGGAACGTTTGTGGAATACAACATGTATTATACGCTGCTTCAGATGGAGGGCTTTCAAATCATATTGATCCTAAAGTGAATTTCACACATCCTTTACATTTGATATTATATTCAAAATGTGGTAATGTCATATGTGTCTGTTATCTCAGATGAGTTGCCATATACTAAATGCTAAATGTTGTGCCAGTGAACATATACTGTAGCTGTGATCTGAGGGCACCAGTGAACAAAGGCCAGCGTATTGTCAGTCACAGGAGGTTGGGTCAGCCAGGTGACTATGTGGCTGGTAACCTGATCCGCCGTCGACAGAACAGGGACAGGTGCTCCGGCCAAACTAATCCATACATGCACGCTAGACACAGGTCATCCATTAGGGCAGATTGATTCAAAGCTTTAAAAGACGCCTCCTCAACAATCCCCGGCCCATCCTTACCCCCGCTGTTGCCATGATACCAGATTGCAGTAATTCAAGACGGCCTGCGTCGGAAAGGGAAAGGAATGCTCACTGTTTGCTCACCTAATGCTGGACGCTGGAAACATTTTGTCACACAAAGTACAAGGGAGTATTTCTCGAAATTATGTCTAAACTTTATGCAGGGACAATGAAATAGCTGGGCGTTTTTTTATCTGAAATACCAGTTTTCTTTACTTGATTTAATTGAAGTTTCCTCTCGTAAATGTTTATTGAGCATATGGGACTCAGGGAGGGTGAGGGCTGGTGGAAGTGGGGGTGGGGGCGTTACCTATTGTTATATCTTTACTGACCACTTCAGATAATATCCACATCCAAAATAGCATATAAACCATTAGAATAAATGGTCAACAGGATACACCTTGACACATTATTATTATCAAATCCACTCCCCTTTCTCTTCCATTACAGCGCTCCATACAGTCCCAAATGCCAAATAAAGGTTTACAGGCAGAGTCCAGACATCTGCTGCTCTCTGATTGGTCGACGAGCCAGCGCTAGTCTCACCTGTTATCCACAGCCCAGTGCATGGTAAACACCCTCAGTCAGACCTGTGGGAGAGAGAGCCCATCTGGTCACCAGCATTAACAACCACCTCTTTAACAATGGCTTCCAGGAAAAGGAGAAGGGCAGACCGGGCCATATCAGCCAATAAAAACAGGCTATGCATGACATTTAGCGCCTGATGCAGAGCTTAGCGGTATACAGGTTGCCTACTGTCCGCACCAGCCCCTGGCAATAAAACAAAAGGCAATCTCAAAGAGCGGGGGATGCTGTGTGTAAAGCGGTCTATGTCATATTTTCTGTGTAAGGATGCAGACAGAGCGTAAAGTTAGAAAAAAACAAGTAGGGAATCATTTTCATGTTGCTTTCAAATAAACATCAAGCAAACAAATAGCCAATAGCCTTAGTTATACAAACACTAATATTCTCTTAATATTCTTCATAGGTGTCCCAATGGGAAAGCGTCAAGGCAGCACGCACCCACCACGAGGAAGGACTAGGACAGGTAGTTTCTCATGAAGAATAGCTTGCTGTTTTGTTGTAGATGTAAAAAGAGAAACATGAAAGAGGTGAGAGGAGACAGCAAAGTTTAGAGGATCTGCCAAACCTATAGCACAGTCACTGAAGACCATCCTAGGTATTACTTGACAAAACAGTGCCATCTTGTGTCCCATCATTAACCTCAGAAAATCTGGAAGATGCAACTGATACATGAAAATGAAAGCTGTGTGTATCCTTGTATCATGTCAGTAGACTATAGAAAAGTAGCTGTAATTTACATGAAAATGAAAACTATGTATATCCTCGTATCGTGTCAGTGGACAATGAACTATTTTTACAATTTTGCACTCATCTTCCCCTGCCACTCCAGCACTGCTCTGTCCTCTACCCACCACACAGCCTTCTGATGCCCCTGCATATTCACAGACCAGCGCTGCACAACAGTGCACATTAGCAACCCTCATCAACAGAATGGATTCTAAAGGGTTAGAAAACAGGGGTCACCCAGGCAAATTAGATATTTGATGGGCTCTATTTTTTACAACTGCCTCCACCTAGCATACAAAGGATGGAGACGAATCCTCTAAATGAGATCTAGGGAATATAAAGAGAGATGTGAAGACAGAGAGGGCTGGGGTGGAGTTTGAACAGCAAGCGATGGGCTCTCTACAGCTGCTGGCACTAATGAGGATAATTACCACAGTAATAACATTAGCCTATCTGAGGGAATGGAGGGGAAGGACAAGTGGTTGTGTGTGTGTGGGTGGGCATGTGAGCGTGTGTGCGTGCGTGCATGCATGTGTGTGTGCGTGTGCGCGTACCTTTCATTCTATCTCACTTGCAGTCTCTCCCTCATTCCCTGAATCTCAATATCTCTTTGTTAGCCCACAATAATTCTATTTGGACCTCATATCCGCCATATCAGATTCTAGTTTGTACAAGGTAATTAGCAGAGGAAGGGAAGCCTCCACACCAGGAGGACAAATGCCCCCATGACATCATTCTGGCTCCACTCAGGAGGGGAGGCTTTTTTTTTTTTTCTTCCTCCCCCACATCATTTTTCCTGTCATTCAAGAAAAGCACAGAATAGGGGCAAAAATATAGTGACAAGTGAAAGTTGATGACATTGAAAAGGAGGAGAGTTGGGGATTAACAAGATAAAGAAATGGAGAGAAGGAGAAGGAGAGATAAAGGAGAGAGTGATTTAAGATGAGATGGAGGGCTGTGTTTCACTGCAGGCCTGTAATCTCCAATCAGCTTTAACTAACAGACAACGGGGGAAAGTTCGTCAGCGTTAATGCAACTTGCCATTCAGAAGGAGCCGCTGCATCCAGCTGGGAGTCGGGGGATGAGGGGGGGATTAACTGGCACTCAGGTAGAGAGATGAAGGGAATCAGATGGAGGTTGGTCACACCCTCCACTCTCTCCTTCCTGCCTGTCTGAATGTGTGTTTTCTGGGTGGAGTGGGGAGAAGAGGGAGAACAGTGTGCTTCATTGCACTCTGTTGTGGTTGTGATCTGTATCCACGTTTATGATTGTGATTTGTATCTCATGTGTGGCATAACCAAATAAAAAGGTGTCATTTTGAAGATTAGTGAGCCAATTTCTTTCCCAAGTGAACCGGAGTTGTTGTTTTCTGGGTGGCTCTATGATTTGGGGTGTGGTGCCCACTTGTGTTGAAAAGTGAAATAACATCCAAAATTCACTTTGTGAAGAACTTGAAGGAGCGGAGAAGGAGGATATGGAAGTGCAGGCCACTGTTATTATTCATTAGTTTATTATAAACATACAATGTATTGATTAGGAAGCAGGTGGCATTTTAAAAAACAACAACAACAACAACATACAAACATTCAACAAGAGTGGGCCTATATGGCCTATATGGCAGTATATGTATATGACAGATAATTTTTCATCTTATAACTGAACAGTCAGCTGTGACTGACAAATATCATGCCCTATAATTTACTAATTAGGAGTTTATCTGTTGTGTTAGTTCAATGTTCCTTTTTTTCTGATGTGTCCTCACTGTCGGCTCTTAACAGACTAGCATTCATCCCAGGTATTCTCCAGACTCTGGTTGTCCATCACCGCTGCCTTCCTCCGAATTATCAAATCGATACTCCTCTTCTTCCTCCAGATGGCCCTTCATCACCACTGATAAACAGTGTAGAAATGTAGAAATAAGAAAATGAAGAAGAAGAAAAATCAAATTCCTTAATAAATCATTGTAGGCTATATGCATTGCAGGAGTGCTACACAATGTCCCCCTGAAACACTCACCCTGTCTCAACACTGTGAGTCGAGCAGATGCCAATTTTTCTCCTAAGGCATTGCGGGAGATGCAAGAATAAACCCCTGCATCAGAGAGGTGGAGGCCCTGTATCTGCAGCCAAGTAGAGACGGTGTAGCGCTGGGGACCCCCTCGAACCTGAGACAATGAAAAGCATGAAGTCTGGACATAAGCGATATAAATATATTTAAGGACAAGAAAAGTAGGACTGTAAATGGTAGACCTGTAAACCCTGGATTCAAACACACAATAAATTAAACCAAAAACATCTACAACATTGTGACATACAGTAAATACTCAGGGAACTTACATATTTCAATCAATTATGCTCTTAAAGAGTAACTAAACCCCAACCCCAAATTTGTGTAAAGCCTAACCTCTAATGGTAAAAAGCATGCTACTGAAATTACCACCTGCCATTTCCTAATCTTTGGTGCCATGGTGATATCATCACCTGTTGTACTCTATAAAAGGTGACATCACCTGGCACCAAAGACATGGCAATTTTAGTAGCATGCTTTTTACCATTAGATATCAGGCTTTACATTTGGGTTTGGGGTTTTGTCACTCTTTAATGAAACTCTAAATGACGTCTAATCAATAAAAGTCTTATCAAACCTGGACAGAGATGTGAGGGTCGTCCCCTGGCAGGAAGTTGTCACTCCCTCTCTTCCTCCAGTTCAGGTTTGGAAGAGGGAAGGCTGACACCTCGCAGCCAAACACGATGTCATTCCCTGTGTAGTTGGACAGATCTCTGGGTGCTCTGAGAATGCGGGGTGCTGCGGTAGTGAGTGGAAAGGAGCACCCCAAGGATCAATACTAGGGCCACTGCTGTTCTCTCTCTCTACCAAGAATTTAAAGTCCCCATGAAATTAACTCCCATTACTTTTACTTCCTGGAAAACAGAGTATCTGATATCATGCTGCACTAGCAGGTGTAAATATAAATTCCAACCAATAAAACCACCACAGATTTTTGAACAATCCCGCCCTTCCGTCCCTCCCATCAAATAAAACTGCCTTTCTCCCTGACTCATATTCCATTAGACTTTTGAATGATCCCTCACTGCGTTATGTCCCGCCCCAACATCCTGTTTCAACAGGAAATACAGCAAATCCAGGAAGTAAACATGCCATTTCATGGGGTCTTTAAGACAATTGCAAATCACCAGTAATGATAAAGTAAGCATTCACTTTCCTGGACTGGTACACAGGCTTATAAGAAATGAGTGCAGTCACCAGAGTAGCAGGGTCCCTGTCCAGCGAGCTTGAGGGTGGCCTTACTGCGGCTGGCGGCCTCTCTCAGCTGACACAGGTTGGGGTAGTTCCACCCATCTGATCCACACACGGGACCCTTATCCCGGCACACGCACGTCGGCTCCGGGTCAGGCCTCCCACCCCCCCTCTGTCCCCTCTTTGTCGTTTTCCTCTGGCAGACCAGGCCCTCCCCGCAGCGGCCGTAGAACTTCTGAGCCCCGTCCGGGTCGCACTGCTGCCCCTCCACGTTGGCGCACTGCTCGCAGCACCCGCAGTTGTCCTGCACCCGTCCCGCGGGACAGTCGTCGGGTGCCGGGGGGCAGAGATGTTGACGGCACTCCCCGCAGCCCTCGCCCTCCTCCCACAGCCGCAGCCAGCCGCGGTGTTGGGGTGGAAGCCCCAGGGAAGGGTGGACCCAAACATTCATGCATATACAGACACAAAACCAGAGCTGAGCCATGGTGCTTGACCAGAGAAATGAGTCTTCCTGAAGAAAATGACAATGTGAAGAAACACAGTAGAGCCAAAAAAAAACCAGAATCAAACTCTAAAATGGTTGCTAGAACTGAACCAAATTTCAGGAGATGATATTCCTGGTTTGCTGCTGTTCTCTGAAAGCCAAATGGTCACGTGTTGTTCCTCCTCTGAGCTTTAAATGTTTCCTTCTGTCTTCTGTTCCCCTCCGTCCTCCTCTGAATGGTTGGATTTATTTTTGTTATTATTACCATGCACCCATGCCGAGAGTTTTGGCCATGTTGTCTTCCCCCTTGAGATTTCCTCATCAGCTCTGAGTCCTTTCTAACAAAGACACAGCATTTGCAGTGAATGAGGGCGATGGGAGCAAATTTCATCTCCTAGGTATCCGACTCTGTCTCTTCTTTCTGTCCTCACAGTTCTGCTGCCTTTCTTCATGTGCCAGTGGCTCTGGGCAGGGCAGGACTGGCAAAAGGGCTTCAGAAATGGCACAGCATATAAAAGAATCCTACTCAATGTGTACTTCATGGAAACATTAAGCAAGACAGCAGCTGTCCATATGACCGTAAAGATCCCATTATATACTTAACATACAATAACAAACGTACAGGGATCTTAATTAATAGGATGTGCAAATATTGACTTTACTCAGTGAAATACAACTCTCTCTGACTCTGTCCGAGGCTCGCTACCTAGTGGAGTAGTGTGAAATTCCTGGGTTTGGCAACAGGTTGTATATGTTTTTTCATTAAATCTGTGTTAGTGTTGTGGAGGCCGGGCATGAGAATGCATCTGGAAGTAGAAAATTCAACAATAAGTTTGGTTAAAGGGGAATTATTTTGGAATGGAGAAAAGGCTTGGATAAACACGTTGAGCTAGACGTGAGATCATTTGCTACACAACAGTGAGAATATATGAAACAAACAAAATACTGAGAAGGGTGTGTGTGTGTGTGTGTGTGTGTGTGTGTGTGTGTGTGTGTGTGCGTGTGTGTGTGTGTGCTGTATTTGCACAATCTTGCAGTACAATGTCAGCATCAGTCACACTATACCATCTTCAGGCATTATGCCGATAATGCTCATAGATTATGCATAATGAACATATTATATACTTCTCATCCTATTCAGTATAACTATATGGTAGACTGGTAAATTGATCCTCTGATAGGCCTACCTCTGCATCTGCTGTATGTAACACAGCCTGAATGCACATAGAGACGAAGGTACATATATTTATAGGGAGAATGATCTTCCATATATACTGTATATGGAAAGAGAGTCGACTGTCTATCTTATGTTATGTATCTTCGAGGTCTTCTTGGCCTTTTACCATGTCAGGGGTCAGTCTGTACTGTGTTACTATTGTAAGTTGTCAATGTGTCTCTGTACCAATGCCACCAAGACAAATTCTGGTATATTTATTGTTCTTGAGGAATAAAGTGATATTGATACAGGGAAGGGGCATGTATGACTAGGCCATTTAAAACTGCAAAAAGTATTATGATATCTGTAGACAGGCTAACTGGGCTACATGATAAAGCTTTACTTTTTTTTTTTCCTGAATAATTTTCCCTGAATATTTTCTAAATCACATTTTAAACGGTAACGTGGCACTTTCCCCTTGACTTTCGGTATGTTTTACAATATGCTCGCTGTCCCACAATCAGCTCCCTGTTCAGTGAATGGTCAAAGGCGTGGCTGTAAAAGCGAGTGGTTTCTGACGTCATTCCACGTGAAACTCGCACGTATCAGCGGAGACTTTGGAGAACCGTGAAGCTAGCAGTAATGCACAATGTAGTGTCCGGGGTTCTTTCAAAATAAAAGCGCTACTCAGCGTATACCAAGACAAACACAGCCGTAGCGGTTGTTTTGGCCATTAGAAAAAATAGCACATTGCACAGTCGCAGCTTCAATTGTATTATAATACAAGATAAGAGGCTTCAAACGATATGGATTTATGAATGTGTAAACCCATGCTCATGTGTACGCTTTTATTTTGAAAGCAACGCTACAGGAAGTCATGCGTTATTCGTTCACTTTACTTTCTCTTCCACGTCTTACAGGAAGTAAGAAAATGTCCAAACGAGACAGGGGAAAACTTCATTAATTGGACGGATAGGTAACTCCATTCACTCTTCACGTTCACTTTCCTTACATCTGCCGACCGGACCGAGCAGCTGTCTCTCTGCCAGGAACGAGAATTCACAGCTTTTGACGGGCGCTTGAGTAAGTATTTCCACAACCATCCTATACACAGTAGGATGTGGTCTATTGACAGTGCCTGTCTTTAGACTTTAGACTTAAGAATAGTTTGCCAGATCTTTGGCACTGAGTGGAGCTGATTAGAGTCCAGTGGCTACACAGAATATGATGCCACTTTTCAAACTCACTGTCAAGTGGGCTTTTCTGTTCTTCAGTTTAACAGGTTTGGGTTCCCACAGTATCCTTACTGCTCTATATTGTGTTTTGAATGTTGTTAAATCAGTTGGCTAACGTTACTGTGGAAAGTTGGAATATATCTGGAAACACTATGTCTCCAGACAACTGTGTCCTTTACCACCAAGGGCTCTCAAGAGATGAGGAATACAACATTGAAAACTGATAGTTGGTTTCATATTGACTTGTACAATAGCTACTACTGAATTGCTGTATTATGGTTTGACAGGTTACATGCACCAACTGGTGACGTGGGACAGTAGGTGTGGCGGGTCAGATATCCACCTCACAAACCTGTCAGTTGTGCTAGGTGGGTCTCAAAACAAAAGGATGACCTGTTTTTCCAAAGCAGTTGTATGAGATTGCCTGAATGGGCCACATGCCACTATAACCATTATATACCTTAAATGAACAGCTTAATGTAAGATACAGTTTTAAAAAAAAAAAAGTTCTGAAAAAGGCACAAACCAAGTTTACCAACTGGGCTAGAATAAACCCAACAGGACATGCGATCTTTGAATGGAGGGTCGACTAGGTGCTCTAACAGTATAGCAGTGTGTGTTATGGGGGTGTGATGTGTGCCACTGTTGGGCGACAGGTGCTGAGGATGGCAGAGAAGGTCCTGGTCACAGGTGGAGGCGGCTACATTGGCAGTCACTGTGTGGTGGAGCTCATTGAAGCGGGCTACTATCCCGTCGTCATAGACAACTTCAGCAATGCTGTGCGAGGTAAGTTTCCTTACTGGAACCAGATGCTGTTGAACATCTACATCATGATGCCTTATCTGTGGGAGAGTGTTTGTTTAGCGCTGTGTGACTGATACCTGTTAACACTCTGAATGTATGTGTGTGTGTGTGTGTGTGTGTGTGTGTGTGTGTGTGCGTCACCTCCCGTTTTGAATGGAGGAGAAGGGGATGTGCCGGAGAGCCTCCGCAGGATAGAGAAGTTCCTGGACACCAGCATTGAGTTCCATGAACTAGACCTTCTGGACCGACCCGGCTTGGAAAAACTCTTCAAAAAGGTCAGAGAGACAATCCAGTTGTTTTATTACATGTAAAAATAAAACTTGTAAAAGTGATTGTGAATTATTTTCAAGCCCTCGCTTTAGAAGATAGTGACATTTTAGAGGATGCAATTATCTTTTATGCATTTATGAAATATAAAATACTGAATGCAGGGTAACTTTTTTTCCTTTAATGGATGCGTAGCATTTTGAAGCTTTAGAAAATGCTGACATTTATGAGGATGCAGTTATCTTTTATGCCTTTATGAAATGTTGAGTAATGAATGTTGGGTAACTTGTTCTTCCTATAACCCAGGTCTGAAATTAATACCTGCCAAGCACCAAATGTAACCAGTAACTTTTTGAGATGATAAAATTTGAATGCCTCAGTTATATAGGCTTTGGTCTGTGCCTGTTCTCAAACTTTCTCCCTGCTGACCACCATAGACTGTCAAATAGCATTAAAAACAGGTGCGGTGACATATTTATATTAAAAATACATACTAATTATTCTGGCCAGTAAGAATTATTCTTGCCTGGTGAATTATTTTAGTTTACTAACCCTTGGCAGGTGAGCCAAAAGGTTAATTTCAGATACTGCCTATAACGGATAAAGCATTTTGAGAATACAATCCTTCAAACTACTCACACCCGTCACACATTCATATCTGTGTCTTTCTGTGTCGCAGCATTCCTTCAGCGCTGTGATGCACTTCGCTGGTCTGAAGGCTGTTGGGGAGTCGGTGGAGCAGCCGTTACGCTACTACAGGGTCAACCTCACCGGCTCCATCAACCTGCTTGAGGTCAGTTTGCACCCCTGTATTCCAACACAGCCTGTCCTCCACTAAATCTTGAAACACTTTGCACCATTTGAAGTGATCACTATTTACACTAATGCTCGACTTTGTTTGCTGAGTGCATGACAATCAGTGTGTGTTCGTTTGATATTTGCATTAGCTAATTATAATACTGTGATGTAATGTGATGTGTGGAGCTTGTGGTTTCCTCCAAACTCACCGCTGTGATGTCAGCGCATATGCTTACTGCTAAGGTTTGTGTGGCGTGTCGTAAGGTGCGTCTGCAAGGCGTGCGCGCTTTAGACCGCTGTCCCGCCGGCTGCTGATTGTGCGTGTGTGTGGTGTTTTTGTGTGTGCATCTGCATGTGTCCCAGGTAATGCAGGCTCACGGAGTGCGCAATCTGGTGTTCAGCAGCTCGGCCACGGTGTACGGAGACCCGCAGCGCCTGCCCATCGACGAGCAGCACCCCGTGGGCGGCTGCACCAACCCCTACGGCAAGTCCAAGTACTTCATCGAGGAGATGATCGTGGACCAGTGCAAGGCTAACAAGGTACCGCTCAAGGGGGAAGAGAGGCATTCACATACACACACCCACACATGCATACACTACCAGTCAAAGGTTTGGACACACCTGATTGAATGTACTATGTTTTTCATTATCTTAAAGCCATTTTGATCTAAAGGCTTATGCTTAAATGCTTGAAATTTGTTTCTTAAACAAATATGAATAGTGAAGTTGATCCTATGTATGAATTTCTTTCCAAAGCCTTTGCCTACTACTTTAAAGAATCTAAAATATAAGATAGTTTTGATTTGTTTAACACTTTTTTAATCACTTTTTTTGTGTTATTTCATATTCATTTTAATGTCTTTACTATTATTCTAAAATGTGAAAAATAGTAAAAATAAAGAAAAATGCGTGTGTCCAAACTTTTCACTGGTAGTGCACATACTGTACCTACAAGGTTTCTCATTATTGTCTGTGTGTAAGCAGGAGTGGAATGCTGTGCTGCTGCGTTATTTCAACCCAATCGGGGCTCATTCCTCTGGCCTGATAGGAGAGGACCCTCAGGGCATCCCCAACAACTTGCTGCCATATGTCGCTCAGGTATGTGCCTCTCTGCCAAATACACACACAGCAACTTCATAATGATTTCTTGGCCCGAAGAACGCATCCCATTATCATTCTCTGTTCAGCTTGGTGTCGTCTGACATTTAGATCCTGTGGAGGATTTGACTGTTTTGATTTGATTGTTTCATTGCACTGCTTAATTTCTCTTCTTCCTAGGTTGCCATTGGGAGAAGAAAGTACCTCAGCGTGTTTGGGAATGACTACAACACGCTTGATGGGACCGGTAATGGAGAAGCCCTGTTATCTGCAGTGCATGGCATCTGTTCACAAATTGGATTTAATTGCGTTTTAAATTCATTTTTTGGCAGAGGGTTGTGAATATCAACTAAAATGTCATCTGACTTTTTTGAATGCTCCCATTCATGTAAAACATTTTTTTCTCTCTTTTGCTAGGTGTGAGAGATTATATCCACGTTGTAGATCTGGCAAAGGGACACATAGCAGCTCTCAAGAAGCTGAAGGACAACTGTGGCTGCAAGGTACATTTAAAAAAAACTTTGAACCACCTACCATACATCATCACTATTTTTCTTCTCTCACGAACCAATTTCTGATTCGCTGTATATATGCATGCATGCATTGCATACTTGACGTGTGTGTGTGTGTGTGTGTGTGTGTGTGTGTGTCCATAGGTGTACAACCTGGGAACAGGAACAGGCTATTCTGTGCTCCAGATGGTGAAAGCTATGGAGAAGGCCTCAGGGAGAGAGGTGAATGACGTTAATGAGAGAACAGAGGGACTTGTATAGGTCAAAATGGTTGTCTGGGGTTAAAGGAAAAATGCACCCTAAAACACTTTAACACCGCATTCCTGGGCCCATTGTGTTGTTTGGTGGTGTATTTTTCTGATTCCCACAGATAATTGGCCACACATAGACATTATTTCCAGTGCAGCTAGAATTGAGTTTGATAGCAGAAAAAATTACAGCTATTTAAAACATCAACCGTAAATGTCAGGTTTTGGTACCTCAAAATCAAAAAGCAAAGGCTTCCTTCTTGACTCAGCATTTTGCACCGATTTCCAACAATCATACAGGGAGAAATCCATTGTAGAAGAGTTGCACAGTTTAACGAAATCGAGGGAACTAATTATATCTCGTGCGCACGAATGGACTAAAACGTGCGTACGTTACAGTAAATCGTGGACTCGATATAACTTTTTTTCTCTCTCAATGGCCACTCCCGGGCTCCGTAGCTGTCAGTCGTGTGACAAAAAAATAAATAAAATGCTATCTTCGACAGCTTTTTTTGTCTTTTGAACAACCGGACACACAACATTGTTCTCTGTCCACTCTCACTTTTTCTAGACTGGGAAAACTCACTGTGCTTTTCGCTGTTGCTCTCTTCACCTACATGCATAATCCAGAGCTGAATGCAACACATTCACGCCCCTTCTCTGGGGGTTGTGGGAAACGTAGGAATATACTAACTTAATTAGAAGTAGACCAGGCTTTCTTTAACCCAAAGGCCAAGGTACAGAAGGACTGACTTAGACAGTTAGAGCTTATAATGTCTTGATTTAGACGTGTGTTCCTGCATTGCTGCTCTATTTTCTCTCCAAATAAAATGAGTTAGGTGCAGTAACCAGGCTACATAACCAATTTTGTTATCCTGTGAGTTGGAGAGGTGAACCATAGCATCAGCACTGTGCTATGAAGGCTGGTCTCTGGTCCACTAAGGTTCCCCCTCCTTCTTTAGGCTAAACCATCTCACATTTTTTTAAAACTCTCACTGAATGTGTTCTCCCTAGATCTCGTACCAGATCGCCCCTCGGAGGGGGGGAGATGTAGCGTCCTGCTACGCTGACCCTCGCCTGGCTGAGAAGGAGCTGGGCTGGAAGGCCGACTTCAACCTGGAGAGAATGTGTAAGGACGGCTAACACAGTCTATCAGTCACTGCCGCTCAGCATCTGCACCTGTTGCCCACGCTTCCATCGCCTGATTTGATTTGATTGTTTTAATATCAGTAAAATATGAATGCTCCCTTGACCCGATCCTCCTCCAAAACAAGACTAGACATATTGTTCTATAGCTTGATGAGGTAAAATATTCTTCTGTATCTCCTCATGTCATTTTCTCTGTAGGTGAGGACCTGTGGCGCTGGCAGTCCAAGAACCCCACTGGATTTTCCAACGGCCCAGCCTCTTGATGCAACTCCAGCCTCTTCTAGTTTACATCATCCTCCAAGTCATCGGGCCAAAGCAAACCATAAAGTTCCTCATTTTTCTATCTCACATTCGCGCATGAAGAGACCTCAAGAGGAGCTGAATGCTTCATGTTTTACCATATTTAATTATTATTTTGATTCTATACTGACTGCGATCTCTTCTTCAAATTACCGCTTATGTTACATGCAACATGTAAAATGTCTCGTCTCTCTCTGTTTTCTCTGTCTTGTCATTCTTAGTGTTGACAATGGGTATTTTCTCTAATTATGTATTGCTCTGTGAGCCATAACAATGAGGGAATAAATTAATTTTCTTACTGAAAAAATTGTATGTCATATCACTACACCATTATGAAACTGTCTGGGCTAATGAAAATAATTATGAAATAAGTGTTGATGAAGTGAGACTACCAAAATGTTGGATAAAAGATGAGATAAAAGCAAAATGTCCGTTACTAAAAATAATTATTGTAAAGTTTTTGAGGGATAACTTCAAATATCACAGCAAAATTATACGTTCCTATAGGAATATTGTAGGGATACCATAGGAGAGAAAAAAAATCCTTTACCTGCAAGTGTGATAAGGTGACAATAAACTCATAAGACACACTATAAGAGTCTGTAGGGAGATCAGACTGATGCCATAGTAGATATAAAAAAATACTATAAATAAAGTATTATGCTATTGAGTACCACAGACACCATCAATTCCTACATAAATATTGGAGGAATATTACAGTGATTTTTTTTTTAAGGGTGAGGAATTTGGAGTTCAAGGTTGCTCTGCTGTTAAGGCTATTTTAATGTAAAGAGGGCACTGGGGCTTTAAATGGCTCCTTGGCCCTCGGGCGCCCAGTTAATAAACACCCACGTCAGCATAGTGCTACAGTCGCTCTAAACGGGTTTCGGTCTTTAGGGCTGAGCAGGAAGTGCATGACTGTGAACCCTGGACGAGAGAAAAAAAAGAAGAAGAAGAAGAAGAAAAAGGCAAAAGCAATAAAACGATGGATATGGTGGCAGACTTGGGGGCGAGTAGACTCTATCGGGCGCCGGGTGAATCAGGTCACCAGTGAGTATCGATGGATTTGTCATGGGTATCACGGCTTAGGGCGTAAGCGGGTCCTGCAGACACCGCGTGCCTGGGAACGAGTCGCTGGGTCCGGGTAGCAAGGCAAATCCTCCCCGCTGCTCATTGTGCTCCGGAGCTCCGGCGTGAAGGGAGAGGGAGGAGGAGGAGGAGGGGGGGGGGGCGGACTTTAGGATGGAAACGGGTGTGTTAGCACGTCTTATACTCGGATTGATGTACTATCTGGGTCGTATTTATTTGTCATTATGCAGTGTGTTCATTTGCTGTAGGTTTGTGTCTACGGTGTTCTATTGTGTGGGAGCTGGAGCCTGAAGTGGGCGTCTCTCCAGGACAGACTGGGCTGCTCTGGCGCGCCGCTGCCCGCTTTTCTCGCGCAGGACTGCAGCTCCCTCCTGTCTTATTGCGGGCCTACGGATGTCTGAATTACGGAGAACCGCTCGGTTAACGGGATATTTGACTTCGTTTCGTGTGACACTGTGCACTACCGGCTCTTGCGGGCGGGCGTTGCACCGTGGGTTATCGGGCGCTGCGGAGCCCCTTGTCAGCGAGCATCGCCTCATTAAAAATGAATGCGTATAATTCATAGCCTACATGAGGATAGGTAAATACCACATAAGAGGAAATGTTAGGAAGTACTAATTCTGCAAAGCATACACTATTAGGATGCGGCACATTTCTTTCTATCCTCAGGACGCACGTGTCAGGCTACAGTTTTGTATTTTGCCTTTGACATCTGTCAGGCGGCTGTCTCACATCGGACATTTCGTGAGCGCTTTAGCTTTCCTCCGGGACGACTCCGGGGTTTTGTCACCCGATGCTCTCTGACTGAGTCGGGTGTAGCCCATTAGAAAAAGCCGTTGATGGAAGGCTCGTCCGGCCAATCACAGCGCAGGATGAAGTCCTGTGGGCAGGCTCTCTGCGGAGCTGGCGCTGTTCCAGTGCAGAGACAAAGACAGTGGATGTTTGACAACGCCAATAAATGGGGTGACACTGCTGTGCTTGTAGTTGAACCTGTAGTTAATGTTTGGGTCCTGTAGTGTAATTATTTACCAAGGTGAGCTGATATAGTTACAAGGCTGCATGTCCCGTGACTCACTCAGGAGACCACATGAGTCTGTAATAAAGATGTGTGCCTGCTACTGTATAGAAGGTAAATTATATGTTTGCACATATTGAGGCCTACGCTTACAGCTCTTTAATTCAGGCACAAGAAAATGGAAGTGTCTGTCAGTTTCACTTATGAGCGCATGAACAGTGTGTGTGATTTGTTAGTTTTTTGCAGAACAAACCTGAGTCAGCCTATTTGAAATACACAGCCGATGTGAGCGCTGCCATGTTGTGTGTTGCAGGCAGCCTCAGAGGTGGTTCAACACGGCTGACATCACGGCGGCCCACCAGAGCAACCTGCTGAAGCAGCTGAACCAGCAGCGGCGGCAGGAGCTGTTCTGCGACTGCAGCGTGCTGGTGGAGGGCCAGCTGTTCAGGGCCCACAGGAACGTGCTGTTCGCCAGCAGCGGCTACTTCCGCATGCTGCTGTCCCAGGGGGCCGAGGGCCTGTCCGACTCGGTCAACGCCACCTTCGACGTCTTCAGCCCCGAGACCTTCACCGTCATCCTGGACTTCATCTACTCAGGCCAGCTGGACCTCTCCAGCCACAACGTGATCGAGGTGATGTCGGCGGCCAGTTACCTCCAGATGAACAACGTCATCAACTACTGCAAGAACTTCATCAAATCCTCTTTGGACATCAGCGTGAAGGATGACGACAGTGACCGCTGCCTCAGCCTGCCCGAGGCCTGCAGCTTCCCCCACGGGGCTGAAGAAGAGGCGACAGAGCAGCAGCAGCAGCAGGGCCCCCGCTCCGTCAGCCCCCCGCCGGCCCTCTGGACCCATGACAGCTCCAGGTCCCAGTCCGGCTTCATGGTGAAGGACCCGGACCAGGAAGCTCCGGCCTCGGCCCTCAAGACCAACCCGAGCAGCCCGGCTGTCGAGCCCAACACAGAGGCGGAGGAGCTGCAGGACCCTGAGGACCCTCTGTTCACCTTGCCGGGACCAGAGCGGCGGCGAGGAAAGGGGGGAGCCAAGAGGAGAACGCCCTACTGCACTCGCTCCTCCACCCAGCATGAAGCCGTGGAGGTGCAGGAGGCAAGGTCACAAAAGGCCGAAAAGGCAGAGGAGCTGTACGCCACTCTACCAACTATTGTGGGCGTTATAGGACACTTTAATAAAGGTGAGTGGGCCTGTATGTGAGAAAATTAGGAGTCCGTATTTCTTGTATCTATAGCAAGAGATGAGATGATGAATAACTGAGTAGTGTTATCCAGGGAGTGAAGCTCTGAACCGCTTCTGTTCCTCTCTACAGAATCCAACCCCAGCATGCGCTTCAAGTGTCCCTTCTGTACGCACACAGTGAAGAGGAAGGCAGACCTGAAGCGGCACCTGCGCTGTCACACGGGGGAGAGGCCGTACCCCTGTCAGGCCTGCAACAAGCGCTTTACTCGCCTGGAGCACCTGCGCAGCCATTTTGAGACGGTAGGGTCACCTGCAACCAGGGGGCGTCTATCAGACCAAGTTTCAGTGGGGGGGGGGGGGGAGCCGACTACAAGCTCTTGAATGAGATTAACTAAATTGTGTGTCGAGGTGCTGCTTAAAAAATATAGACTCTATTGCTTAGAAACATGATGTTTCGTCCATAATGGCCTTCATCAGATCAATACATACATGCATGACACAAGTGTCTATAGCATTAGGTTAACCCAGGTGACAGACAGTTAGGTTGATTACAGATCGTCAGAACACAATCAAGGTGGATCTCACCCAATAAGAAGATAAAGGTAAGCTGAGGCAGGGTGCCACAGGCAGAGCAGGAATCCTCTTAGGGAGGGAGGAGGAAGCCAACAGCTACACTATGCCTTGGTCAAACATAAATAAATAAATAAATAATAATGATAATAATAATAATAATAATAATAATGATAATAATGGTAATAATAATAATAATGATAATAATATTATATATATATATTTATACTTATAATTTAACCTTTATTTAACCAGGCAGGTCAATTAAGAACAAATTCTTATTTGCAATGGCGGCCTGGCAAGAGGACAAAGGACGTCTCGAAGGGTAGGGGAAAGGGACAGAAAAAAAACCCAACAAAACAGTAATAGTAACAATATGAAAAGGTAATCTATAAGAAGATACCAATGTAAAATAGACAACTAAATTAAGCAGAGGAACAGCACAAGCTCATGACTCCCATATCCAAAATTCCATTAATATGGCAAGTAGAGGCCACCGTAGAACGGATTCAGGAGCGTGGAAATAGTGACAAAATTTAGGCTGTGCTGTAGGATCAAACAGCAGAGGCTGCATCTATTTTTTATGCATAGTGTCTAGAACCACCCACACATACCTATGCACATACACATACAGAAACACCAGCAGTAGCACCACAATCCGGTACTAAACATATTTTTCTCCATTCTTATATATTTCTTATTCTTATTCTTATTATTATTCTTATATGTTTCTGTCTGACTTGTTTGTCCCTGCTCACTGCTCCACAGATCCATCAAGCCAGGAAGCTGGTATGCAGGAAGTGCAAGTGTCAGGTGACGGAGGAGACCGGACATGTGGTGTGTGAGGGCACACGGCGCTACCGCATGTGCACCACGTGCATCCAGGAAGTGGGATGTGATGCCATGCCCATGGACAGTCTGGATGAGACCAGTGATGAGCCGGCGCTGTTGCTGGGAGTGGATGGGGAGGAGGAGGGGGACACCCAGAGGTCCTGGATGGTAACTGATGATGACGACCTGGCCGAAGACTCGGGAGCCGACCTCATCATCCAGCAAGTGGACGACAGTGACGAGGAGCTGCAGTGATATGGGACCAAAGTGTGTGTGTGTGTGCGTGTGTGTACGTGTGTGTGAACATGTGTGTGTGTGCGTGTGTGTGTGTGTGTGTGTGCACAGGTACGCACACATAGTGATTGTGTATGTTAAAGCCATGCAAGTAAATTTATGCATAAAATGTATGATCCAGTTATGTAAATAGACACATTTATGATATATTAATTATCCATTAGTTAAATGCAACTGGTTAATTCATTATTTTCAAGGAAAATAATTGACTTTTGTTACAAAATGGAATGTTTTTTTGTTAATCTTCATAAAGATTTGCAGTATCCAAAGCATACTTCATGCATGCATGTTCAGTGTTTTCTTTTCTTTGGATATAATTATAAAATAGCTGTTATGATGTTATAGGTTCTTACACATGCATGCAAAAACATCTTTGCTACTTTTGAGACTCTCTGCCTTGATAAAAGTGATATTGATGGCACTAAAGCAAAACAAAATTGCAAGGACAAAATGATGAGGCCAGTGCCTCACTACTGTGAGGCTTTTTTATGATTATGTTTGATTTGATTTGTACTATGAAACAATGGCAATTATTATTTATTTCCTTTTTTACTTTTTGACACATTAAAGATATTTTTATAGATTACCTGGTCTCTGTCTCTTCAGTGTCTATCAGAAAGCTAAGAAGTTCAATAGGGTCTGGCTGTAGCTCCAATCTCCGACCAATGGATGGCGATAACGCGCCACTTTTATCAGCAGGAGGACGAGCCGAGCCCACAAGGAAGAGCTGACATCACTACCAAGCCTAGACCATCATGGCGGCCGTCATGAGGATTGTCAACAGAAGTACTTTCAGCTCCAGAATGTGTCACCAGTGTCTAGCCTTCAGCTGCTCTGCTGCTGTGGCCAAATCAGTGAGTTACTGCACTTTTATCCCCCATGTCCAATTCAGTTGTATTGTGTGGATTTTAATCAGGTAGTAGACTTACATATGTGTCAGCTAACAGTTAGCGTCCCCAGCGGTTAAATCTAGCTAGATAAGAAAGGTTACCTACCTACCTAAGCTTAGCAGGTAACATAATAGCACTATTGTCTTACACATCTACTTAAAAGTGTGTAATGTGTGTGTGTGTGTAGGTTGGTGTGAATGCAGGTAAAGCTCTCCCGGAGAGAGTGAAAATAGTGGAAGTGGGACCCAGAGATGGCCTTCAGAATGAGAAGGTAATGTGAATATAATTACACACTGACTATTCCAACCTGGCAATGTCTCTGTCTTCAACTATACAGAGGAGACTGATCAGTGTTCAGTGTTGGCAACCATGATTGTTTAACTTCTGCTGAGATGAGGCGGGGTGCATAGTTAATGTGTTCTGTAATACTCCTGTAGAAATAATGTCATGCAGAGTTATTGTTATAGATAAAGGAAATCGCACACTCGTAGCCTCGATGCAAAAATACTTCAATAATTTTTTGTAGACGATATTTCGACAGAAAGTTTTCTTCAGGGTATTTTCACACTATGTATACATAGGTCAATATATAGGATAGACAACAGGTGTGTGTACTCAAGGAGGGGAGTGTCCTCAATCAAATTACCATATTGCATCACATCCATACATTGAAAAATAATTACAAATATGTGAAGCCAGAGCCTCAAGATAATCATGAAAAGACTGTACATGTAATTTTACCAAGGAAAAACAACGAATGCCTGTATAGAAAAACAGATATGGTATTAGACTATAAAAAACAGGAATATATACAGCCTAAACCATCTCAAAAAGGATAATATAGGCTACATATGGAGAGCAAAAAAAGACCTCATGGCTCCAATTGGACAGAGGTAATCATGATTATCTTGAGACTCTGCCTACACCTATTTGTAATTCTTTTTCAATGTATGGATGTGACGCAATATGGTCATTTGATTGAGGTCACTCCCATCCTTGAGTACACACACCTGTTGTCTATCCTGTATATTGACCTATGTATACCATACTGTGAAAATAGCCTGAAGAAGACTTTTTGCCCAAACGTCGGCTACAATAAATTATTGAAGTATTTTTGCATCGAGGCTACGAGTGTGCGATTTCCTTTTTCTATACCTATACTGCCCACTGTGATCAGCACCTCTCCAATCCTGATCCCCCTGCATCCCCCTCTCTTCAATGCAGAAGTATTGTGCCAAAGGTTGCTGATGTTTTCCTCATTCTCTTGTTCTGCTGCCTCAACTCTCCCAGACTATTGTCCCAGCCAAGACGAAAATTAATTTGATTGACATGCTGTCAGAATCAGGACTGCCGGTCATTGAAGCCACCAGCTTTGTGTCTCCAAAATGGGTCCCACAGGTGAGTTTACAGTACCAGGCCCATTCTCATGCAAAGGCCTGACACACCCACTACAGGCATTAAGAGAAACTGCAAAGTATAGGAGCAAGAGTGTCATTGTTTTCTTCGGTGCTAATTCTTGTTGAATGTCAGATGGCAGACCAGGTGGAGGTGATGAGGGGGATCCGTAGGAAACCTGGAGTGTCCTACCCAGTCCTCACCCCTAACCTCAAGGGCTTCCAGGCTGCTGTGAGTATCAAGCACCACCCTCCACACACACAGCTCACTAACATAGACATTTAATTAATTTTATGCCTTATACTGTTAAACTTTGTGCTGCAGTGTGAGCTCAGATTTTGCACAAGATTTTGCACAAATGGAAAGAAAACAAAATTATTACATTGACTTGATAACTTCATTAAGTATGAATGACATCAGATGATACTTTCTCCTTCAGATTTACTGCAGTTTGCTTATTGACCTGCCCATCTTGCCCATCTCTGACATTCTGTAACTTGGATGTGACACTTCTGATAATTAGCTGTGCCTTGAGATTTGGGCTGCAACGAAAGGTTGAGAGCATCTGTACTAGATCTCACAGCTTAATCAAGCCAAAATGCCTTCCCCTTTGCTCTTGCCTCCTGCAGGTGAAGGCAGGAGCTTCAGAGGTCGCCATATTTGGTGCCGCATCAGAGCTGTTCAGTAAGAAGAACATAAACTGCTCAGTGGAAGAGAGTTTGCAGCGCTTTGAGGAGGTCATGAAAGCTGCTAAAGAGGCCGGTGTGCCAGTCAGAGGGTAAGTAACAAGTAACAATTTTGTGACAAGAAAATTTTAAATCATTGGAAATAGTGTTTGCTTCTGGCATGACTCATGTACATTTCTTGTCCCCACAGTTATGTGTCATGTGTGCTTGGATGCCCATATGAAGGCAAGGTGGCACCTGAGAAAGTTGCACATGTGAGTTCAAGTTTGCCTCTCTCATACTAATAGACGTCTCTTCATATCCCTTGACAAAATAGCAAGTGTGCATAGTGTGTCAGCCTTACTGACACACTATGCAAGCGTCATCGCTCATTTACCAGCTCAAGCTTCGTCTCCCTTGCAGGTGGCTAAGCGTCTGTACTCCATGGGCTGCTATGAGATCTCGCTGGGCGACACCATAGGAGTGGGGACTCCAGGAGGCATGACTGAGATGCTGGAGGCAGTGAGCAGGGAGGTGCCAGTCAGCGCCCTGGCAGTCCACTGTCATGACACCTACGGCCAGGCCCTGGCTAACATCCTCATCGCCCTGCAGGTCAGAACCAGTGGTGGCTGAAATTGTCTTTCACTGATGCATATAATAAGATAGGACATGCATGTAGTTGATCTGTTACTTGTCCCCCTTGTTTTGCAGATGGGCATCAGTGTGGTAGACTCTTCGGTAGCTGGGCTGGGTGGCTGCCCCTATGCCCAGGGTGCTTCTGGGAATGTTGCTACAGAGGATGTGGTCTATATGCTGCATGGACTTGGCATTCACACAGTAAGAATTCACCCATTATGTTTCTCTTTGGCTCCCCCTCTCTTTCACTTTCTTCAGTGTAGACTGCAGGTGCTGTACTTGCTGTATAATTAAAAGCATCACTGGCTTCTGTGTTTACGTCTCTACAGATGGTTTAATCTGTGGGATAGGTGTTCCTTTTTTTCTGTCAATGCTGTTATGTGAGTTCCCTCTTGAAAGGCTTGAGATGGTCATTGCTCCCTTTTGATTCTGCTGTCTGTCTTAATTTCAGGGAGTGGACCTTCCCAAGCTGATGGATGCTGGAGCTTTCATCTGCCGTTCCCTGAACAGAAAGACCAGCTCCAAAGTGGCCCAGGCCACCTGCAAACTCTAGACTAAACCCAAACACAGGAACCTCTCACAGACTATACATCATATCATAGAACACCTGGAGCCATCATCTATGTTAATTTCTTCCAATCGTGGTTTTGATTTGATTTATCTTGTACTGGTATGAGAATTTTACTTCAATATTTTGATGGTACAGACCCCTCCTTCCGTCAAGAATACAGATTCGGCTTCATAGTAGGTATGAAAGCATTGCTGGAATGGTGCCTTATGTACAGTCTGTCTAGTCATATGGAGCCCGCCTGTCACACCCAATGCCTTGACCTGTGTATCATTTTTTAGTCAAATAGTTGAATAGTCAAAGTCATAAGCCTTTGAAAAAATGGTATGTTTGCATTGATTTAGCAGTTTAACTCATGAGGGGGAAAGTGATGAAGCCACATTGTGTTTCTGTTCTTTGATCATACAGGATACGTGCACAGCCTTTATTTAAACCTAAAATAATGTGATCAGCCAATAACAATGGCTAAGGGATGGATGAAGTCGCTGGTGATGTTTAAAAAAAAAACCCCAGCTTCAACACAAAAAAAAAAAAAAGACAGAAAAGCCTTTTCCATTTCACAATCCTCTCTATACAGTGATCACTGTTTTCAAATGGATCTTTGTAGAGCATCATGGGACACAATCAGTCCTTACGAACTTGGGCATTTGCTGGCTTGTGAAAAACTGTATGTGCTGTATTCCGCCTATTTTAAACATGAAACATGATTTTGTTTTTCTTTTGCATATGTTGGGTTCTTGGTTTCACTTTAATGTGTAAATATTTATTTTAATATGTTGCTCTTCAGATTCAGAATTGTGTATATATTTAAAACTAAATTGGGAGTTTTGTGATTTAAAAAATAAATGCTAACTATTTAATACATGACGTGTTTCACAATTAATGGAAATGTTTCAGTAAGGCATCTAATCAGGTACAGGTTCTGAAACAATGTCCAAATGGTTGCTCTACACTATGAAGACAGATTAGTTATACCCATTGTATGTAACTCATTTGAAGAGTATTCAACCTTCAGTGTGTAAATGTCCCCCCTTCATACACCATAACATTGATAATATAACCATAAACTACTCCAGTGAGAGGTAATCAATTCAAATCTATATTGTTATTTTGCACTTTGCCTGTAAAGGGAATGATTCAGGATAAACAAAAACTGTTTTCTTTGCCGCACCTTGAAGAAACCTGACTGACGAGCCTGACAGGTGTACTCACATTCTTGCAGCATGTTCCCATTCCACAAACTTCCACAGGACTATGAGATTTTGAAACAAGGCTGAGGTCAGATGCCTCATTGACAGACTGCATGTCATGATTCACAGGAAGTTCAAATGGGTAAATGTGCTGATTTAAGACGTGGGAAGTTTAAATTTAAGTTTATTGTTTATTGTCATTCCACATATGCATGACATACATACAGGGAACGAAACATCGTTTCTCTTGGACTACAGTGCGACATAGAACACGTAACATATATAAAAACATTTAATTAAGAAAGTATCTAAAAAATACGTCAATAACATGGTACAAACACAGTTATACACACAGTGTAGGCAAATCCTGATAGATGGTATCGATTACCAGTCGACAGAAACTGAAAATCCAGCTCCTCAACAATAAGGAAAACTTCCTGTTAAATTAGTTCTTCAGTTCACATGAATTGGTGATGTTGAAGTTACTTTAGGCAGCTGGCAATGGTTCCAGATGTCATATGTCTTTTAAATGATTTGTTAATTTACATATTTTGGACCATATTCCAGATGGAGCCAAACTGCAAGATCTAGAAATACCACTTAGTTATCAGTGAGTAACTTCTACTGCTAGAATAAAAGAAAAAAGGCAAAACGGCAACCAGAACCACACATATCTTCAATGCTTTATTTATAAAAAATTATATTAAAAATGACGAGTGCACAAAATACATTTCCAGCTGATGATTCCATTGTGGACGATGCGTGACTTCCAGATATCCACATCACAGTTCAACGAACTATCTGTTTGTCCACTCCTCCTCCCGTCTCCTCCACTGCGGCTTGTGTGCTCCGGCTCTACCAACACAGAATTAAACAGCAGCATTCCTTCTGCCTGATTTAAATCAACAGTGGACTTGGATGAGGAGAGGTTGTGTACAACCATGTCAAAACACAGGCGGTCTATGTACAGCGTGTGGCTTTGCAGCATAAACCTGAGACCAAGCACATGCCTGCGGAGGCTTTAGATAAAGAAATACAAGTTTGATATATGTATTTTCTCACTGTAATAAACTTGATCGAAGACAACTAATGAAGTAAAAACCTTATTTTAGGCCAGTGTGCCACCTTCAAGTATTACTCATCCATAATTCTCTGAGTATAAATAATAATTACATATCAATTGCCTCCTCACTCCAGAATGATTTGCCATTCTTCAATGGCTCGGGCCCTGCTAAAAAAACAAGTCATCAGGACATCAATTTGAGAAAATAAAATGATGGCTATAAATACAACAGATAACTGAAATGTGCGTTTGGTTTAATACTCATAGTGACATAGAGAGCCGTAACACGCCACTGTCTGGGCTGGTAGTGTGGGTGAATACCTCTGCCAGGTGTGTCCTGAGTACCTGCCTGCTTGTGTGCAGCTGAGTATTTCAACATGAGTGTTTCATTACCTTCCCCTCCCATGTTACACCTCCAAGACCTAGGCAGAAACCATACTGGAATGTTCAAATAAAGGGTTGGATGGAAAAAAGTCACAAGTCACCTTTATTGTTTTCAAAAAGTAACCCACGTTGTATTGACAAATCAATTTGGCCCTAAGTTGACTTGTAAATATTGTAGATATCAACTTGTAGAAAAGGCCATGCTCTTAAAAGAAGAGTCTTAGGATAGATGTGGATTCATGGACCCACAGCATGAATCCAGCGCTGAGCGACAGCCCAACTTCCAGGGTTTGACAGAGGCTCATAGAGCTGAGTCTGTCTTCTGAAGTCTTTGATTGAGGTCTAGTCCAACACAGCTGATCTCTCAATCTTTGTCCTGATTGATTTTGTCTTAGTTTTTGATCATGAAGCAGAAGACAGGTTAGGGGCAGAGGCCCGCATCGCTTCTGAAAGTTTGAGGGCCGCCGGTCTGTAAGCAGACTTGTTCGTGGTCTTGAAGGATGGAGGCTTTTCCTTTTCCTTCAGGTCCAGCCTGGACATTTGTAGAGTGCAGTTGTTGAAGGGGTCGTCGTTGTAGTCGTTGTGATGCACGGCCACGTTGCGACTGCGCCTCTTCATCTTATTGGCGCATCGCACAAAGCGCTTGCAGATGAGGTAAATGATCTCGCAGACGTTGAGCACGATGCAGAGGGCCGAGGCTCCCACCATGAAGTAGGTGAAGACCTTCTTCTCGGTGGGGTGGCCGATGTAGCAGTCCACCTGGTTGGGGCAGGGCGACACCTCGCACTTGACCAGCCGGGGCAGGTAGAAGCTGTCATAGATGTGGTGGAGGATGTAGAGGAAGGCCACCTCGATGCCCGTCTTGGCGAAGAGGCTGAGCATGTAGGTCCACCACAGGCCGCCGTGCTTCTTGCCCGTGTTGTTGTACAGCTTGGCACTCTCGCCGTGCTTGGCCTGGTGCTTGCGCTCGCGATCGTCGCGGTACGCCACGTGCATCACCACCATGAAGGAGGGGCAGGTGACGAAGATGAGCTGCAGGGCCCACAGGCGGATGTGGGAGATGGGGAAGTAGAAGTCGTAGCAGACGTTGGCGCAGCCGGGCTGCTTGGTGTTGCAGTCGAAGTCCTTCTGCTCGTCGCCCCACACCCGCTCCGCCGCCACCACATACACCATCACCCTGAACACGAACACCACCGACAGCCATATCCGACCGAACGCTGTGGAGTACTTATTGACCCCGCTGAGCAGGGCCTGGAAGGTCTTCCAGTCCATGACTTGGGCTGGGTGTCAATTGTCTCCTCTGTTGAATTTCCTCTCTTGCTGGCTGTCGTTTCCCTGGAAACCTGGAAATGGAAGAGAAAGAATGGGTGAAAAGGGTTGTTTCGTCTACTGAATAATCTGCTCTCACACTGAAGATCAGTATTGATGGTGTCCCACATCTCTCAGGTGGCTTCATCAACAAAGAACCTTGTAATAACACTTTTTACTGCTAATTCCAAGGCTGAACATTAAAAAAATCCAGTCATGACTCAACCCTATACCTGAGAAGCTGACTGTGAAACCACCAACAATGACACACACACTGGAGTTGTTCCATGACTAGGCCTCAGACCAAGCTGTTTCATAAAGGAAACAGTGACCTAAGTTTTTTTTTGTTTTTTTTTTAAACACTTTAGTTTAACCAAATATTTGAAAAGGCAGAATTATATGATCTTATAAGTACATTACATTTAGGCCTACTTCAGATCTGTCATCTGTACACGCATCTCTCTAAATAAAACATCTAGAATATTATCAGTCATCTTTAGCTGTTGACAGAAAAAGTAAACGTTATTAGTCGTTTGAATTATTACGATTCTTCAGCAGAACAAGCTTTTTTTTTGCGCACAGGCTGTACATTCTTTGCGCATAGTTTTCTGACAGGTTTGGCTCGACCGACAAATAGCTCTTCTTTTTAAGACCATAAATGATAAATGAATGCGTTTTCATCGACTAATGTATACAATCTAGCGAATCAACGGACTTCCCCGTCACTTATACCTCATGTAAACCAAACAGCAACTTACAAATGTGCGTATCTCAACTCATCCTCAGGTACATCAAAAGTTCAGGATATTGCGTTTTCTACTCACCAAAAGAAGTATTACTCCATTATTAGTTCGAAAGAAAACGTAAGTAAATATTTCCAATAGGTTTCTTGTTGGTTTAATTTCGTTTTAGTCCTTTAACGCACAGATTCGGTTGGACTCGACAGGTAGAAGAGCGCAGTCCTGAGAACTGCGCCTGTGGGTGTGGTTACAGAAGAAAGACTGGAGCCCCAGATGTTCCCCTCTCTCTCTCTCTCTCTCTCTCTCTCTCTCTCTCTCTCTCTCTCTCTCTCTCTCTCTCTCATACACACACACACACACACACACACACACACATACCAGTGTCAGGGAGCAAATCTAATACCTTTTCCTCTTTGCACAACAGTGATCTGCTCACAGAAACAACCCCTACATAGGCCTTTACTTTTTACATGTCAACAATTACAATTAATTGTAGAAATTAATAACTAGTCATATATCTGGTAATTTGAGATCAGATCAGAACAAACATTTTTTAGGCCAGAGGTTGCCAACATGGGGTCTGGGGAGCACCAGGGGGCCTTGAGCAGTTTCCAGGGGGTCTGCAGCAAAATTAAGAGTTTATTTCCCTTATCATTTCACTCCCTAGAGGTTAGCACAAAGAGAGAATACAAAGGGATGACTGTTTTAATCACAGGTTTCACTGCCCACACTGTGGTTATCCCCCCACCTACAGTATAGACAGCTATGTAATTCTGTGCCAAGTCATATCTAATCACAACAATCCTCTTAGATGGGGTTCCTTGGGACGAAATATGATCAAATGGGGGTCGGTGGTGTTATGTGTATCTATTTGGTCCTTGATATGAAAAAGGTTGGCAGACTGTGGTTTAGTTTTTATTGTTTGTATGTTCCAGGCCCGTCTCCTTGTTCTAACTTGTCTGAGAATACCTTAATTCACGTAGGAGGCAGACACACCCTGGGTGAGTGCGTCTTTGCTCTTGTTCATTTCCTCACTCCCTATTCGTCAAAAGTTTCCAAGAGCATGACAGACACTAGGCAACATCTTATCTTGGTATGGTAAGGTGATGGAAAAGATGAAGTGGTAGTGGAGGGGTGGGGGGGCGGGGAATAAAGTTCTATGTCAGCAATGGAATTAATTAATATCCCTTTCAGAGGCTTTCATCAAGTCTGAACTTCTTATCATGTTACCAGGACTGCAACATTCAGCTGTGTGCCTCTGCTCCACTTTTGTTTACGCTTTGACTGTGTGACACTTGCAACAGGAAACAATAGATTAGGTGTATCATATTTCCTTCATCCTTTACAAATCCCAATTCTACTCAAATAACAATGTTACTGTCTGTGAACTCCCTGTAAAGAGGCCTGCAAACACTCTGAAGACCATCCTCAATGTAGGATTATGAGCTATGCCATAAGCATCCACCCACCTCTACGACCAAATTGTTTTTATTTACATGTAGAAGATAAGATTTCCCATGAGGTGTTCACATTAAAACAACGTTACTCCGTCCGTGTTTCTGTTCTGGATTTGGAGTCATTTCTGCTGGGAGAGGAGCAGATCATTACCAGTGTTTGTAGACAGCTCTAAGCCCCCAGATGGTGTTCTCCGTTGGGAAAGAACATCAAATATCGGCTTGTTTAAAATGTCCCAGCCCTGCCAGAACTTGCCAGTTCTTTTAGACGGGCGCCTGCATTCAGTGCTTTTGAATTCTGTATTCACACATTAAAAAAGGACAAAGGACTTGTCCATATATCACTAGTCATACCTTTCCAAAATGATTGTAAGCTATTATGTATGTGTAACGACAGGGATGTCATTTGTCAACTGCTGAGACCAAGTCCTCTCAAGCTCAGGATACAAAACTTTTTTTATTTTCAACATTTGTCACAATGATCTCAGCATATTAGATGCACAGGTGTTCAGTGCAGTATGTTACACATTGAACAAAATGCGATAAACTTTCAAATTATTCAAATTATCTTCATATTTTCTGCCTTTTAAATCTTTGAGTAGGTTTAGGAGCCCTTAAATTATATAGATTAATGAAATTACACATAGATTTTCCCATGGTATAATAGGCTTTAGTTTGACTAACAGTAAAAGTGAAAAGTCATGTTATTGACAGATAGGTTGTTGTAGTGCTGCCTTGTCAGAACATCTTGTCCCAAAGCTTTACAGCTAGGCTATTGATAGTGTTATAGATCATCAACTGCAGTTGCCGCTTTTCAGGACAGTTGATCTGTGGCATAAGGCTTAAACACATCTAAACAACATCTGCCTTGGCAACACTTACAGGAGTTAAACTGACTAGGAGAAGGGGTGGAAAGTTCCCTCTTGGCTCCAGATGAACTGGTCCAGGCAGTCTGCCGGGGCGCACCTGAAGGAATGCACCCCGTGACTCAACCTCTGTGAGCCGCACGTCTCAACAAGCCGACCCAACACAACAGGAAAAACACATCGCTTTTCACCATCGGTGCTCTGAGACTCTGAACACAGGGGCATGTACCAACACAGAGGAAGTCAGGACGGAAGAAACAATACCCCAGAGGGTTGGGAAGGTCTCATAATGAGATTTTCAGTCTGCACAAATAGTGGAGCTTGCTTACATTCTCAGGACCAGTAGATACGGAGGTGCATTGGCACTTTGACTATTGCAAAAACACAAAACCTGTTTTGCCACCAATTCCACTTTTAATCTCTCTTATCACCCATTGCCATGTAAACACTGGAGTCGCCCCATTCAGAGGCTGTGGTGACTGACAGGTCAAATTCCTCCGCTGGGTGGGTCTCTGACGAATCAAACTGAGGAGTGGGCAACCCCACCTCTACCTTTAAGAAAGTACCAAGCACCCTAAACAATGAGGGTGCTGCTCCTAGCAACATAGCAATCCCACGTCCAATAGGCAATGAGCTCTTTGAAAAACACATGGAATAGTGAAAGTTTGTGCTCTTTCTAAAACTAAGCAACCCTTAGGTAAAACATAGAGAGGTGGCTGGTTTGGACGTGAACCTCTTTTATTGATCTTATTGGGATGTTTTCTATGCAAAGATACTCTGTTACATACTTTCTGTAATTGATGATTGCAGGTACCTCCCTTGGAATAATGCAGATAAACCAGATTTTGAAAACATTTGAAAAAAAGTTCTTTAATGAAAAATTATTGTAAGAACAACTATGCAGACACACTGCACCTCGCTGTGTATGTCTATAATATACACATCCTGATACATTAACAACTTGGTTTACAAAACTCCATGTTATCAACTTAACTCCTCTGCCTGTGTGAAGTAAGCATTTAGCCCTGAAAACATCAGGCATGGAGAAACACAAAAATGCAATATGTACAACACATATGTACAACACAATCTTTCAAGCCTTAACTGTGGATAATTTATGTAAATTATGGTCTGTCAAAAAAACACAATAAAAACCTGTCTTGCCTTCAAATATGAAAATATGAGCGGTGAGAAAAGCTCAAGTATACTGTAGTTTCAAATTGTGGATAAAGTTAAAACCTTTTACAAAACACAGTAACATGTTCCAAAAACTATGAAAAGGTAGCACATCTCGAATTTCCAAGTCAAGGACTAACATTTCACTTATTTATTTGGCTCACATCACAATAGAAAAACGCTTACGCGTTTCGGCACAGAGCCTTCTTCAGAGCGTGAAGGAAATTTGAGATGTGCTACCTTTTCATAGTTTTTAGAACATGCTCTGGATTTTGGGTTTAGCACTGAGAATCCCATTGTTGAAGCGCAACCTCCTTTTCCAATTCAAAATACAGTAAAATACAGTAACAGTACAGTACAGTGAGGTGGGGCAATGAACAAATAGAGAGGGGAAATATTACACTGGAAAACCACACTCTCCAAACGATGGATGTTTGATCTATAACTCATGCATTTGATTCCATTGTAATCAAACAAAAGGCAGCTCTCACACTGCATCACACCGACTTGATTTTTTTTTGTTAAGGTTATGGAACTTCAACTGTAAACATGATACTGTGGCCCAAACTGACAGTACTGAACGCATTCCATATTGATGATACAAGGTATGGCAGGATGAATGCTTATTTTAATGTCCTATAGTCCAGAATTTTAAATTCCCTGATAGTGGACACTGATACAGCAGTAGTAGCCAACTGGCTCCATTATAGTTCAGTCTCAGATATCTGCTGAGAAGTCTCTCGGGAAGTGCCTGTGGATTAGAGGGAGGAAGCATCATCCCCATAAATAAATCCTTTCCTTTGTCTTCTTTGTTTCTCAAAGTCTCTGCCCAGCCTCAGCATCTCAAGATATGGCTATGCTGTATGACGGGGCCGGGGTATCGGGGGTCTTTTTGTCCGCCAGCCTTAAAGTGCTCGACGCCACCAGGCTGCCGTTCTTTCCGCCGGCCAGTGAGGTGGCCATGACCTGGCGGGAGTGATGGACGGCGGTGAAGCACTCGCGGCAGCGCTTGCCCACCAGGTAGAGGATCTCAAAGCAGGAGAGCAGGATGCAAACCAGGCTGGTGACCACCATGAAGATGGTGAAGATCCGCTTCTCGGTGGGCCGGGCGATGAAGCAGTCCACCTTGTTGGGACAGGGCTTCTGCTCGCACTTGATGAGCGAGGGGAAGTCATAGCCCTCGTAGATGCGGTACAGAAGGTAGACGAAGGTGGCGTCCACGGCGATTTTGAAGACCAGGGTCAGGACGTAGGTCCACCACAGGCCCCCGCGCTTCTTGCCGGTGTTCTTGTACAGGCGGCGGCAGTTCTCGCCGTATTTGAGGCGGTTTTTCCGTTCCCGGTCCTCCCTGTAGGCCACGTGCATCACCACCAGCAGAGAGGGACAGGTGACGAAGATGAGCTGCAGGGCCCACAGCCGCACGTGGGACACGGGGAAGAAGTGGTCGTAGCAGACGTTGTGGCACCCGGGCTGAGCCGTGTTGCATTTGAAGTCCTTCTGCTCGTCGCCCCATACCTTCTCTGCGGCCACCACAAACACCATCACCCTGAAGAGGAAGACGATAGAGAGCCACACGCGGCCGAAGGCTGTGGAGTACTTGTTCACCCCGCTGAGGAGGCCCTGGAGGAATGCCCAGTTCATGGTGAGGTTGACTCACAATCTGTCTTCTCTTCTGGCTGATTCAACACAGAGGAAGCTCTTTAAAGCTGAAATGACACAGACAAACCTTAGGTATCGAATAGGCTAAGACGAGAAAGAAACTCAGCTAAACCTTAGGTATGTAACAGGCCGAAAGAAGAAAGAAACACAGCCAATCCTTACGTATGTGATAGGCCAAGACAAGAAAGAAAACATTTGATCCTCAACACTATGAATTCAGGTATGCCTGTTCACATCTCTTTAAAAGGCAAAATAAAATATATTAATAACAAAATAACACTACCAACTCAATATTTTTTTTTCGTTAAGAAAGTAGGACGTTTTAATCCCTCACTCTATTGAGGTACAGTCGGACATTTATAACTCCGCTCAGCCATTCACTCTCCAACGGCTGCCCTAAACACTACAAAGCTTGTAGATTTCGTGCGTAATTGCGCGTATCCAAAATCACAGTAAGTTGGCGAAACAACAAAAAAGAAACATTCTAAGACATATTTACAATTACTGTCCAATTTCATTCCCATACTTACGATATAAACGCTGTTGTTGCGGTTCCGTGTTGGAGCGGAGGAACAGGCTTTGGATGCAACCCCAGCGATGAGAATCTCAGAAGATTTCTCAACAGGACGGGAGTGGAGGGGGTGGAGTTGTCTCCCTGCCATGTTCTCTCACTGCACTCAACCTGCTCAGGTGTGGCAGCTCGACGCTCTGCTGCAATTATTAATCACGACACCAACTCGTTTGTCCCAATTATGTGGAGAAATATAATGCATGTGTGCGCAAGCAGCGGGAGCGCTATATAGAACACAGGTCTCAAAACATGTCATGGGGGTCCGAGAGTCTGCAGGTTTTCAATTATCACCTGGTTTAGTTATTGGTTGCAAAAAAAACCCAAAAAAACGCCATAACACATGGTTTCAGATCAGTATACCGCCCCCCCCTTTCCTTTCTCTTTTGGGGTGAAATGTTCTTACCCGCCCCTTGGGGTTTCTTTGTTGCATCTGTAAAGTTTAGATTTGTCTATTTTTCTAATGTTTTCATAATTTATGCGAATAAAGTAAAATCTTGTCATCCATTATTGGACTCCCTGCAGTCTATACTTGTCCAGTTGATCATTCTTAAATCATTTACATCTAGTTATTTGCAAGGGATTTTATTTTGAATGTATATATTTTTAGAAAAAATATTTTATATACATAAAAACAAAACACTTATGTTCATAAAGTTCATGCTTGGGAGTTTGGGGGCCCTGTACTTCAACATTTATTTGACAGGTTACTGAACTAATGAACAAATTAATCTTTTCCAAAATAATAAAGGAAATGTAGGAGTTTGAATGGAAGGGGTATGCCATGAGAGCAGATCAATTTGACATTGAAGTTGTACAAAGTAACACGCAAACAGGTTGTGTTTCTTTATAAAAGTGTTTATTGAAATATTTACAAGGCAGAGAAGGTGGGTTCAAGGTGGAAAAGACCATGAACAAATGATACTCATCATTCTCTCAGACATACGCTGCCCCCAACACACATACACACATACAAGCGCACACTTCATTTTCATTCACACATATTCTCCACAGTCCGAGATGATCACTTTCTGCTTCGGCTTGCCGTCTTTTGCTCCCTGAGCCTGTAGAAACAAGACAGATTAAAAGATTTTACATTAGGAAATTAATTGCCAAAACCCAGCTCTATTCTTTTGAAATTCTGTGAGCTCTTATATTACCCATTTCTATCACTGTAACCATAAACACCAGAGTGATGCAACATCATCTTTCTCTCCAGAGTTGACCCTGAAGGGCCATATGATTATGGCTAAAATTATAATCCATTTGCTGAATATTGTAACCATAATTATTATCTTTGATTTTTGGAACAACATTTTAATGCACTTTTTGCATCTTAAAATCAATGTTGACTATTTGCTAATTTTTAATTTTGTCCAAACAAACCACGTATCATTAATTCTCACAGCTATCCCTGAACTGTAGGCTATTTATCTCTTCTTCCAACAGCTTGCTCAGTTTAGTTTCTACTGTGCCTTTGCATGCTTTAGTCACATGGAACACTGGAAGTGAAGAGCAATAAATAAGCTTGCACATTGTTAATATCCATGTCTGGCTAAAGAACTCATTGTGAATATCTGAGAGCAACTTGATACGACACGGCAGGTGTTGTGAATGACATTTATGTGTAAATATCATCAACATCACTGAATTAATCCATTATTAGTCTTGGAAGGTAAAATTGTGATATTTTATCATAGACAACCGACTGCACAGCCCTTGTATACCCCCTTCATCCCTTACCTCCATTGAACGTAGCACATCCATCCCCTCCATCAGCTCTCCAAACACCACATGTTTGCCGTCCAGCCAGTCCGTTTTGTCAGTTGTGATGAAGAACTGAGAGCCATTAGTGTTTGTCCCAGAGTTGGCCATGGAGAGCTGCCCTGTGTGCACAACAGAGAGGCATTGGACACTTATCCACAGGACATGCTAACAGACACAATCCTGGAACCACGCAACACTCCTTCACAGACCATACACCATCAGAGAGCTGCTGAGAAACGTCTCACCTGGAGCGGTGTGTTTGAGGACAAAGTTCTCGTCGTCGAACTTGCGGCCGTAAATAGACTTGCCACCGGTGCCATTGTGGTTGGTGAAGTCGCCTCCCTGGCACATAAACTGAGGGATGATGCGGTGGAAGCTGCTGCCCTTGAAGCCAAAGCCCTTCTCGTGTGTGCACAAGCAGCGGAAGTTCTCTACAGAGGATGGAAGAAAAGACAGTGTCAGTGTCACTGTTTGTCATTTTGTTTTCTTCCTGTTTTTAGAGTTTTAGAGACGCTTTTACTATCCCTTTGTGGTTTCTTTGTTGTCTCTGTACAGTTTATTTCTTGACTTTTTCCCTGCTGTTTTAATCATTTGTGCAAATGAACTAAACATTTAGTCCATTAGTGGGCTACTTGCAGCCTATACTTTCTCCAGCTGATCATTCTTAAATGATTCATTTACATATTAACATAGACTTAATGTGGAGCTATACATTTTTCACATGGATATGATGATGAAACCAAAACCGGGAAAAGCATATAGACCTGCTGTCATGGGAACGATGTCGGCCCGGAGCAAGAAGCGTAGTCTCCCTGCTGGCTTGTTGCCGATCTTGATGTCCATGTAGACCTGGGGGTTAACTCGGCCCTTCTTCGCTGGGGGCTCAGCCTGCAAAAACAACACCACCATATTAATCATACTTCACAGATGGGTTAAGAAGGTTTACCTCATATCCCAAGATCAGACAAACCAACACACACTGGAAAGAAACACTATCTCACCTCCTGTGTTGTTGTGCCGGCGGTTTCTCCAGCAGACTCCTCCACCTCAGCCTCCTCTGTGGTCTTCCCTGAGAACTTCTTCAGCCAGTCATCATCCGACCAGACTGAGGGAAAGACAGAGTTAAGATCATAACCATGGATTCAAATCACAATCCAGACAAAGCCATCACTGAATAGGATTTCATGAATCACCTGGTCGAGAAGAACCCTCTTTGATTCTCATGGGTTTGGCGATGTTGACCCGGATAGTTCGTCCAAAAAGCTCAGACTCATTCTGGTAGATTAAGAGAGCAAAACATATATTTCAAGATCAAAAGAGGAAGCTCATTAATTGAAAGTTTATAGTGAAATCACCACCACTAGGTCACAGAAATTAAAGTGCAGTGACAAGCATACAGACTCAAGCCAGCAATGTGATCAACTCACCATGTTATCAATAGCAGCTGCAGCATCCTAAGGTGGATAAAGCACATAAACGTTAAGCGCATAGACAGATTCACCACCAAGCTGATTCCATACAAGGTCCACTAGGTGGCAATCAATGCTGCAGCATAATAGCCGGGACTTACCTCTGCCAGCTCAAACTCAATGAAGGCAAACCCTCTGTGCTTTTCTGAAAATAAAGATGAGACACATTAATGCAACTTAACATTTGGCTACCCCATGGTGTTTAATGTAAAAGTACAGACCAATGCACTGTGGGTGCTGTCTCACACATTGCAGAAAAACTACTTATCTTACCTGTTTCATAGTCTAACGGTATCTGGATGTCTGTGATATCTCCAAATGGAATAAAAGCTGCATGTAACACCTTCTCATCCACCTCCTCTGCCAGCCCACCTGTCAGAAACACAATGCAGCGTTGGAGAATGGACTGACAAATATTAAGTCACTGTGACTTATAAACTACGTTAAATCTTATAATGATGGTGTTTCCTATGAGAAAATACAACCATAAACATTTTCCTGTTTACATATTAAGTCAGGACAGCCGGGCAGGTGAAGATGCTGCGTTCAGGACTCATGGATTTTACCCAATTTTCCCTCTGAGGTTAATAATCTTTAATCTTATTTTTCGTCTCATATCACCGTTCGTTCCGTTACAATTCACTAAACAACCCGAAATAGAGCGCTTTACACGGGGTGTTGGAAAAACTGTATGAATGGCCTCACTTTGTAAGAGTGAAGTTTTAAAAAGTTTCCATCTTTTGAGCTAACGGTAACACGTTAACGTTTACCGGCTAGCTCTCGCCATTTCTTTTATTTTTTACTTATGTTTAACCACTAGCTGTGCCGCAAACGTAGGTCGGGTTGTGTCTACTTGAATTCTTTCAAAGCAATGCGCTCAGTAGGTTAAAATACTAAAACAAAATAGCTTTAACATAAGTTTTGTGAGCAGTATTGTTAACTCACCAACATAGAGCACTCGTTTGGTCGCCGCCATATTGGATTTAACCTTTCAACTCTGACCCCCGGAGCTCCTCATTGGTGCATTGCAACTAAAGCCCGCCTCTCTGGTTTAAAGTGAACTCTAGCGCCATCTGTCTTAGTTTAGGACATCACTCTGCAGTATTCATCGCCTGCACGGGACATCTGATCATACATTTTACATTTAACATATTTAGATGACTCTTATCTAGAGTGACTTACAATGACTGAGCAGATTTGGTGCTCAATGTCTTGCTCAAAGACACTTTGACAGGACTTATGGTTGTTGTGGGGATTTAACCTGTGACCTATCTGTTGAAGTAGCCTACATTCCCTCTAACCGCCATGTTTTGCTTTATTGGACAGTTTACAGTGGAGAGAGACGGTAAAGATGGGAGAGAGGGGGCCCAGGTCCCAGCTTCATGGTGTGCACCTTGGCCAACTGAGCCACCAGGATGCCCCTACAGCATTATTTCAGTATGACTCCAACATCAGATGCATCAAAATCCTCTTCCAATTTACTTGAACCCCTTACTTAGACCTTAAATGTGATCCAGCAGATGTTTTGCATAGTGTATATAAGCTTTTGGTCCCTATTCTTGTATTTCATAGTTTTCTTCTAACAAGAGAACACACACACTGCACACTGATTATGAAATGCACTTGGTTAGCATAATTTTTGTAGAATCTACCATATATACACACACATACTGGAAAGAAATTGTATAGGCTGCATATAAACATTTAACAAAAAACATACAACAGTGGTAAATTTGATATATCATCCCTTTATTGAGAATACCACACACCCATGATAACATAATGGGATGGAGGAATCCATCAAATCAAAGCAAATCAAACATAAAACTTTCAAACAAAGAAATAGAGCGAGGCTCATTTTCCTTATAGAAAAAGGGTTCTGTCCGTAGCCACAAAACGAAGGGCCTTGACTCCAGAGAATACCCTCATTTGCATTATTGCTTTTGGTATGCAGTTTAAAACTATTACAGAACTAAGAAAATTAAGTACTGTAATATTTTTCAAAATGTTCAAGTATGTTTTTAATTTATTTTTTCTTTTTTTTTTTCCTTAATTTTTGTTTTTGCATATTGTTCAGAGGACTCAGGTGGCTGGAGTCAGTATCGTGTTTCTCTCCCCGTCTCTGCTCATTTGTCTGTGCGCTGAAATAAAATGACATTTCATTAGTGCCACAAACCTCAAAAAGTAGTGAAACTACATGATATAATAACTACTATTATTTGTACATGAACTAATCATTCAGGGTCAAGTGCAGGAGATTCGACAGGCTTTTGAACAGCAGCACTGCAGTGGTGTGTATGTGTGTGTATGTGTGGTCGTACCAATCTAATAAAGCACGGCGTCTTCAGGAAGTGGCAGCAGCAGCAGTAGTAGTGATACCACCCACTTTCTGGGTGGCGTCTTTCTTTGCCTGATGGGCCTGTAGCACTGCGACAGCTTCCTCCACCTGCACAAACACAACATCAAACATGAAGGACATGATGATATAGTGTAACGACAACAGATAGGCCATTTGCAAAGTGACAAAAATGGCACATCCATGCGATAAATGAGCACAAAAACACAATAATGATGATGATGATGGAGGAGAGTGAGGCACCTTTGAGCGCAGAGACTCATGGGACTCCAGCATGTGCAGCAGCTCAGAGTTATCAATCTCCAGCAGCATGCCGGTGATCTTTCCTGCCAGGTTGGCGTGCATGGCCTGAATCAGAGGGAAGAGACGTTCCCCTATTTGCATGTGAGAGAAAAAGACAGACAGTGACGGAGAGAGAGAGTGAAAAACAGAGAGAAAACTGGTGAAGGGGAGTATAAGTGAATCAATCTGTCGAAAACAGAAAATCCACATTGTACAGTGGGTGGGGATAAACCCCACTCAATATCTGCAACATGTATCATTAAATAATTTTTTTCTGTATGGCGATATGAGATTCTTACCCAGCATCTGCTTCTGCTCTTGAGGGGGCGCAGCAGCCAGCATGGAGGCTGTGAGAGGCTCCTGTCCCTGAACATGCACAGCTGGCTGAGCCTGGAGGCGATGGATGAAGAAAACAAAAACATTAACAATAAGTTGAGAACAGAAATCACAGCCTAAGAGCTAGATAGGATTGAAACACCTATAAACAATGTGATTGGTCTTCCAGTCATACCTGCTGTAAGGCAATAGGTTGCACCACCTGGGGGTTGGGGTTACGGACACCTGTGGCATACTTGTATGGTGGCATGGCCCGGGGGCCAGGGACTCCCATGGAGGGACGGGGACCCATGGCCTGGCCACCACCTAGCAGTGGAGGGCAGGAAAAAAGGAACAGGATTCACACAATGTCAAAGTATCAATTAGATTCACTCTTGGGTCAACTGGGCCCAACCACCTGAGAACTCAACAGTCCAGAAAACCAGTATAGAAATGACAAATAGAATGGTTTATAAGAAAAAGTTGACCTCAGTTTCAAGACTAAGAGTCTACAGTGTGTCATAGTGCTCCCAGGTGGTTCTCTAAATGTAATGCCATAAAAATGCCAAAGCCAGAGCCAATAAGTGGATGTTGATCGTTTTGATGAACTGATATGACTGGCGGACGTACCTCGTGGGCCCTGGGAACTGGCATTGGGAGTCATGTGTCTCAGGTTGGCACGAGGACCTGGCTGACGCAGTGAGTTGGGCATCCCTTGGAAACCACCTTGGGAGTGGCAGAAGTGGTGATGAGGACAGTGAGATGGGGTACGGAACTAACAGTGAATTAAAATTTCACATATTTTGAGTAAGACTATTACAGTGTCATAACTATGGCATTTGTTATAGATACTTGTACAATCATGTGCTCACCTTGACCTCTACCTCCTTGCTGCTGCCAGCGGGGGTTGGGTCGCATTTGGGCCAGCTGATTGGGTGCATAGTAAGTCGTCCTGTTCTGGGCCTGGTGGGCACAGACAAGTGCAATGCATAATGTTACGGCATTACAATCATGCCTCAATAGCATTGATGAAGTGAATGCTCCCTTAAAACAATAATCTGCAACATTTTCATATAAATAAAATTCAGTTTTATATACTGTATATATATATATATATATATATATACACTACCGTTCAAAAGTTTGGGGTCACCCAAACAATTTTGTGTTTTCCATGAAAAGTCACACTTATTCACCACCATACGTTGTGAAATGAATAGAAAATAGAGTCAAGACATTGACAAGGTTAGAAATAATGATTTGTATTTGAAATAAGATTTTTTTTACATCAAACTTTGCTTTCGTCAAAGAATCCTCCATTTGCAGCAATTACAGCATTGCAGACCTTTGGCATTCTAGCTGTTAATTTGTTGAGGTAATCTGGAGAAATTGCACCCCACGCTTCCAGAAGCAGCTCCCACAAGTTGGATTGGTTGGATGGGCACTTCTTGCGTACCATACGGTCAAGCTGCTCCCACAACAGCTCAATGGGGTTCAGATCTGGTGACTGCGCTGGCCACTCCATTACCGATAGAATACCAGCTGCCTGCTTCTGCTCTAAATAGTTCTTGCACAATTTGGAGGTGTGTTTAGGGTCATTGTCCTGTTGTAGGATGAAATTGGCTCCAATCAAGCGCTGTCCACTGGGTATGGCATGGCGTTGCAAAATGGAGTGATAGCCTTCCTTATTCAGAATCCCTTTTACCCTGTACAAATCTCCCACCTTACCAGCACCAAAGCAACCCCAGACCATCACATTACCTCCACCATGCTTAACAGATGGCGTCAGGCATTCTTCCAGCATCTTTTCATTTGTTCTGCGTCTCACAAACGTTCTTCTTTGTGATCCAAACACCTCAAACTTGGATTCATCCGTCCACAACACTTTTTTCCAGTCTTCCTCTGTCCAATGTCTGTGTTCTTTTGCCCATCTTAATCTTTTTCTTTTATTGGCCAGTCTCAGATATGGCTTTTTCTTTGCCACTCTGCCCTGAAGCCCAGAATCCCACAGCCGCCTCTTCACTGTAGATGTTGACACTGGTGTTTTGCGGGTACTATTTAATGAAGATGCCAGTTGGGGACCTGTGAGGCGTCTGTTTCTCAAACTAGAGACTCTAATGTACTTATCTTCTTGCTCAGTTGTGCAACGCGGCCTCCCACTTCTTTTTCTACTCTGGTTAGAGCCTGTTTGTGCTGTCCTCTGAAGGGAGTAGTACACACCGTTGTAGGAAATCTTCAATTTCTTAGCAATTTCTCGCATGGAATAGCCTTCATTTCTAAGAACAAGAATAGACTGTCGAGTTTCAGATGAAAGTTCTCTTTTTCTGGCCATTTTGAGCGTTTAATTGACCCCACAAATGTGATGCTCCAGAAACTCAATCTGCTCAAAGGAAGGTCAGTTTTGTAGCTTCTGTAACGAGCTAAACTGTTTTCAGATGTGTGAACATGATTGCACAAGGGTTTTCTAATCATCAATTAGCCTTCTGAGCCAATGAGCAAACACATTGTACCATTAGAACACTGGAGTGATAGTTGCTGGAAATGGGCCTCTATACACCTATGTAGATATTGCACCAAAAACCAGACATTTGCAGCTAGAATAGTCATTTACCACATTAGCAATGTATAGAGTGTATTTCTTTAAAGTTAAGACTAGTTTAAAGTTATCTTCATTGAAAAGTACAGTGCTTTTCCTTCAAAAATAAGGACATTTCAATGTGACCCCAAACTTTTGAACGGTAGTGTATATATATATATATACTGTATATATCTCCTTTATTTAACCAGGTAAAAGTCTAATTGAGATTAAAATCTCTTTTTCAAGAGTGACCTGGCCAAGAGAGCAGCATAAACATTGTTACAACAATAGACACAAACAATACAAACAGACAAATACAACTGTCACACACTACAAATGAGAGAACATAGTATCCAGTTAATATGTAAATACAAGGTCAAGGACAAAAATCCAGTTATGATGCATAAACAGGTAAAATTTTCTAAAACGATTTCAGTGAAAATTTAGGAGCAATCACATTGACCAATAGTACTATTTTCTCAATCCTTTAAAATTGACTTAAATTCCCCCATAGAAATCAGCTCTGACAATTTCAGGTCCTTCTGTACATTATTCCAGGAAGAAGGGGCAGCGTATTTAAAAGCTTTTTTGCCTAATTCTGTTCTAACTCCGGGGACAAACATCTGTAGAATATCATGAGAGTGCAGGCCATATTGATTTTAGTTTTTACTCATGTATGTACACAGTTAAGCAGGAACCAGCCCAAGGAGAGATTTATATATAAAAGCCAACCAATAGGAAAGTCTGCGGACATACAGAGATGGACACTTAGCAGCAGCATACAGGAGTACAGTGGTGTACGAGATTGCCACAGCCAGTAATAAAACGTAAAGTACAATGGTATACGGTATATGGTATCAAATGCTGGAATGCAGCATTTGATAAATTATCACAAAGATTATTTACATATATGGAGAACAGCAGTGGTCCTGTGTCAGCGAGGAAGGAAGAGGAAGACCCAGCAAACTGGATGCATTGTGTTCTAGCTGACAAGTAATTTGAAAACCAACTTACAGCATGCCCAGATAAGCCAATATCGTAGAGTCTATCCGCCAAGATGACATGGTCAACTGTGTCAAAAGCCTTGGACAAATCAATAAAAAGAGCTGCACAATATTTTTTGCAGTCCAGTGCCTCAATAATATCATTCACCACTTTAATAGCAGCAGTTATTGTGCTGTGTTGTTTTCTAAAGCCTGGCTGATTAAAAATTATTTAAGTTGTTCACTAACAAACTTTTCAAGGACTTTAGCTAAAACACATAATTTAGAGATCGGCCTTTAGTTATTAACAACTGAGGGATCACCTCCTTTCAGCAAAGGGAGAACATAGGCAGATTTCCATATGTTAGGAATCTCATTGTTGGAAAGGGTAAGATTAAAAATATGAGTCAGAGGTTCTGCTATAAAGTCTACAGCTAACTTGAGAAAGTAAGGATCAAGCTTGTCAGGACCTGCAGATTTATTAGGATCCAATTGCTTTAAGGCTCTATGGACCTCTATCACATCAAGAGGAGTAAGACTGAATGGTTGAACCACAGAATTAATTGGGGGTGGTGACGAGTAAACCCGCTGCTCATTAGGCTGTTTTGGATCTGGATTTAAAGACTCAAATAAAGAACCTGAAGAAACAAAATGTTCATTAAAGCAGTTAAGAATGGCTGATTTATCAGTTAGAGTACAAGTCTTTTACAATGCAGGCTGGCAACTCATTCGTGGTTACACTCCCAAATGAAGATTTTATTACTTTCCAAAATTTCTTAGGATCATTTAACTTACTAGTAGTTTTAGAAAGGTAGAACTCAGATTTAGCCTTTTTGATGAGAGAGGTAAAGCGATTTCGGAGCTGTCTAAAAATCAGCCAGTCAGCCTGGGATTTGGAATTTTGCTACTACTGCTGACTGATATTACACAATAGTGATTCAACCTATACCCAGTTCAAGCTTTTACATTTGCTGTTCTGAACACCCGATGTCTGGTAGGTCTTTCCAAGAAAAAATAAACCTTCTGTCGCACAGGGAGTGATGCGCTTTACATTTACGGTTTGTTTGGAATAAATACTAGAAGAACTTAGTTAGCATGAGCAGCAATAACCACCGTGGCTGAACAGACAAAGAAAAGAGCGCCACCTACAGAAACTCAGCTGCATCAACAGAAAATCCAAAGAAAAAGACGTCACAGTACTGGACACACTGATTGACAGGTGATCTCTGGGAAATGCAGTGCAGAAACACCACAGCAATGACCAAAGCACCAAAGATGGCGCAAAAAATCAAAAGAACAAGAACCTCACAGATTACCACTTCAACAAACAAATGACTTGGAAAGTGACTTGGAAAGACTCAAGTGAAATAAAACATACAGCGTCATGTCAGATTTTAGATTCTCTCACCTGTGGCACAGCTGGCATGAAGTAGCCGCTGGTGGGCTGGAACTGATTAATGATGGCGTTGGCTGGCATGGCTCTCATGCCAGCGATGCGCTGCATGTACTGGTTGGTGAGGTGGGCCTTGCGCTCCTCTTTGCGCTGGGCAAGAGCCACGTAGAGAGGCTTGGAGCCAACAATACGTCCGTTCATTTCAGTCACGGCCTTAGTGGCCTCCTCAGGAGAGGAGAAGCAGACAAAGCCAAAGCCCTTGGAGCGACCCTCCTCCAACATCACCTAAAATATAGACATAACTTCAAACATACAAATATAACCAAAGCTGTAGCAACACCTATAGTGTAATGACGTCACCACACTGGTGATAATGCAATGCACCCATCTGTCTGATTTCTCTCACCTTAGCACTTGTAATGGATCCGAAAGGAGAGAACTCCTTACGCAGTTTCTCATCGTCTATGGTGTCATCGAGGTTCTTGATGTAAAGATTAACACCCTGAAACCAAAGCCAAGCAGTCATGATCCACACCATGAACACACACATACTCTTTCAACTGTCTTGAATTTCTAACACACAATAGATATGATTCATTGAAGGTTGAACAATGAACATCATTAGTTTGTGCTGACCTGATAACGACTGATCCTTTCTTGTTTCAGCAGCTCAAACTTCCTCTTCAGCTCTGCCTGGCGCTCCATCTTCTTCTGGGCTCGGCCCACGAACACAGTCTTGCCATTGAGTTCAGTGCCGTTCATGTCCTCGACCGCCTTTGGATACAGTCGTAATTATCAGAAAGGACTCATGACAGATAAACACACACCGACGCAATTACAGACACTGGAAAGTACCTTGTTGGCGTCCTCATGTTTCTCATAACTAACAAATCCAAAGCCTCTGGATTTGCCGGTGGGGTCTGTCATCACCTTCACGCTGAGTGTTTTACCTGCAGGGGTTAAAGGTCAGACAAGGGGATGAACATAAACCTGTAGCTTCTGCAGTCAGATACGCACACATACTTCAGATATGATGCTATATGAAACATGAATTAAAGAGATACATTGCTGTGTCTTTGTTTGGATTGTTTGATGTTGATTATAGAAATGAGAAATGAGTCTATGTTTACCATATTTGTCAAAGAGCTCCTTCAGCCGTTCGTCATCCATATCATCCCCGAAGTTCTTGATGTAAACGTTGGTGAACTCCTTGGCTTTGGCCCCCAGTTCCGCCTCCCGCTCCTTGCGAGACTTGAAACGACCCACGAACCTAAAGACGGAGGGAGAGCAGCGATACACACTCTTGTAAAACAGTCCTGACTGAGCCGGGAAAACAAACCAGGATCCGTCTCTCTTGACTTCCTTTTTCAATCTAAAACACTGAGGTTTCCAGGCTTCCGGGTACAGTAGGCTCCCACCGCAATGACAGAGGGAGACCTGACCACGCAAAGGACAGCAAGTAGGAGAGAGTACATTCCATCACAAAAAAAAACATTCACAAAGACAAATTCACAGCCACATCTCATCATGTGACTCATCATTCCTGGGATACGCAATGAAAAACCATTTAATCGCTGTTAATATCACCAGAGGCAGGCAAATAAGTCGGCATGCTAAACACAGACAACACAGTGACAACCGTCATAATTCTTGGTCCAAGATTTGGTGAGGAGGTGGATGGAGAGGGATGGAGGGACAAAGGAAAGCTGAGGAGGACCAAATGATCTTATATACCTTGCTATGAAGACCTCTCCCAATCCGCCATCCAGTATTGCAATCCTGCATTCGATCCATCACTAAAACACACAAGCGTGGTCATACACACACACAAACACTCTAAGGCGGGTGGACCAGCAAGTGGACAAATGCACAAACAGAAAATGCATCTGGTAGGAAAGATACAAGTAAGGAGGAGTGTTTAGTTTTGTTATATCAGTTCAGAAGTTATCTTGACATTGGCCATGGTGAGAAATCTGCTTGTTAGTCATATTAATCACACACAAACTCAAAAACCTACCACTCAACAACAACATGAAAAAAGACATAACGTGAAAAGTCAGATCACTCAACACAGGTGCAGAACAGACAAACAGCAGGATATATCATTCTTTGTACCATCATCACTATAAGCATTGTCCTTAGGTTACACACATCAGATTAGACCATACAGTCAAATATTGTAGAAAAAGTTAAACTGGTAATGCACCTTCTGCTTCTGGACATTCAACATCATAATCACTGCTGCCACCAAACCCAATCAAAGTCATTTTAAAGCTCTAGCAAGATGGTGATTCTTTAAAAAGTCACACTGAAACTTCAGTCATTTCTTAAATAGATCGTCTTAAATGGATCTTATTAAACAGTAATAATGATATGATAATATCATTATTATGATAATGTAATAATGAACTCAGTCCCCCTTCCTTCCCATAATCCCTCCTCTCTAAGATGATCAGACACTCACACCTTGCGGTCATTCAGAAGCATGCCGTTCATCTTCTCAATGGCACGATCAGCAGCATCCTGGGTCTCAAAGTGAACAAATGCGTAGCCTTTGGAGCCATTCTCATCACACACCACCTGGGCCAGAGAAGATATTACACTGTTTAAGATATATATAAAAAGGCAACATGTATTGCATTTAATAAAGGCAGATCCTTTAAGCAGCATGGGTGAGGGAGTATGCAGTCGTCTTTGTGAAGTTAAACTATGTACAACATCTCCAAGTCCCAAAACATACAGTCTGCCATAAACCAAACTCTTGTGTCATTGTGTGTTCAGGTGCTGGTTGGAAGGTCCGACATTTGGGACTTCCAAGTCGGCTGCTAAACAGCATTGCTTTCACATGCTATTTTGTTCAAGCAAACCCGGAAGAAAAATGATAAACACCGACGTCCTGAAAAGGATGATGTGAATTTGTCCGCTTCTTAATTTTAAAAAGCACTTTTTAAAAAGCTACAATGCTGCCAGTTTCTTCATGTAGGAGGAGAGAAAACATATCATGTATGTGAGAAAGTAGATTTTACACAATTATATTTTTTGAATTTGTCAACCATGTTTAGAAGGTTAAAGTGGGTAAACGTGGGTAGCAAAATTTCCCTGACTTTCCTTCATCATCTGACTTTAAATGGCGTTCATGTGAAATTTGTTTTTCTGATATATCCAATAGCACGTGAATGTATGGTCAATCCATGCAAAAGAGCATAAATAAAATTCTTGGATTCATTTTCCTGTTGCACAGATAAAAGAGACTAATATTTCTGTCCCTCAGTCCTATCTATCCCATTTATACCTTGCAGGAGAGGATGTTGCCAAAGGCGGAGAAGGTGTCGTAGAGGGCCTTATTGTCAATGGACTTGTCCAGGTTCTTGATGAACACGTTGCCCACTCCAGACTTCCTGAGGGAGGGGTCTCTTTGGGACCACATGATTCTGATTGGCTTCCCTTTCACCACGTCAAAGTTCATGGTGTCCAGGGCTCTCTCCGCTGGTGGAGGAGGGGCAAGAGGTCATGAAAGGGTAAGAGTGCTTGTTTACATGGAGCCAGGAGTCTACAAACTTCAGTCAGCAGTATGTACACTACACATCATGCTTTCATCCATCATGGTCCGCACATGCTCTATTGCAGTGCACACTTTCACACCATGACACGTTATTTCTAATTTAACCACAAAACACTGCGCTATCCCACAATCTCCCTGTAATAACATGAAGCTACAAAAAGAGTTTGTCCTCCTGCGTATGCCACCATGGAGAATCCCTACTCCCAGGCCATTATCAAGGCACGTGTAACATGGTGAAGCACTGCAGTAGACCATGTGGCTGAGGAGCCATAGAGGAGCAGCTGGGACTGTTAGTGTGGGGACAGCTGCTGTGGGCAAGCAGGGAGCACATGGCCCTCTCACTCAGACTGATAGGAAGAGCAGTGCAGTGACAGGCCACATGCTGCTGGGCCAGGTCCCACCTAGACGAGTCGAAGAATAGGAGATGTCTGGCGGGCCACTGGGTAAAATAGACAGTATGAATCTACATAATATACAAGTTATATGAACGCAAATAGGCCAAATCAATTGACTTAAGTAATATCTGTCCTATAAAACTATACTATCCATTTTCCAAACAATTCTCTGTGGTCCAGTTTAGACCCTGAAGTTCAATTCATACTCTTTTTTTCTCTCTCTCTTTCATGTCAGCTCTCATGTCCAGTTGGGCACACATGCCAACTGGCAATTGTCCCTTTGTTCAATCACTCCACAGTAACACACACACACACACACACACACACACACACACGCCGGGCTTTCCAGCTAAAAATGTCTGGTAAACAAAACGGAGCTGCCTTGCGTCTGCTGGCATCAGCAGTTTGGCCTGCAATTGTACTTCACAACCCGTGTGCTCAGAGAAGGTGTGTGATCATGGTCAAACATGTGGGTCTAATTCTGGAAGGTTCCCAGTGGGGTTCTTGATTAAAGAAAAAAAAAAAACAAGGCCACAGTCAGCTGTGTAATACAGGGATAATGATGCATGAATTAAATAATGTGTCAGACAAAACTCTTGTGATTTAAAACAATACATGCCTCAAATTAAATTTCACTGGTCAGTGTAGCAAAATGTACAAGGTGATGGATCAAAAATGAATTATTGGCACATGACAAGCGTGTGACAAGAGTGTTGCCTCTACTGTTAACCCATTTCGGTCATTTAAGGAGTTAAAATGTTTAAATATTGTGGTCAGGCAGAATTTGGGCTGCCTAAAAGAGGTTCTAAAATTAGAGAGGGGTCCTGAGAGGTATGTGCTGGCATGGAGTGTGAGTAGAGCATTCTCTACCATTGATGGGGAGGAGACACATTCAACAAGAATGTTCAGATGAGCAACACCAGGTCTTGAATGTTTACACGTACAGTTGTGACATGATGAAACCCAACAGAGATGATACACAGCCTTTTCTACTTGCCTAGCCTTACCATGCATGAAATCCTCTATATAAACCAGTTGCAAGTCTGGTCAGCCACCCAGGGAAAACTACACCTGGACGGTCTCATTAGTCATATTTAATGTTGGTAAATATGCTCTGTCTCTCAGCAGGCTGTTCCCCCACAGGCACGTGGTAGGGCTTCATATAACCACCAATAGCTACCATCCCCCATATCTACACCTCCAAACTGCCAACAAATGGCGTCTCTTCAGTTTCCCACTTGTGGCTCCTCTTACATTCACTCCAGTGAATGATACTACCTTTCTGGAAGTAAGCCCGTGGTAACCTAGTCATTGCAACAGCTTTAAGTAACTGCCTCAAGTGCAGATCATTTGTGACAGGTGTTTCACGTTGATACAACAGGCCAAAAAGCTCACACTATGTAAACAGTTTCACATGGCCACCCACAACACCCGCCATCATTGCTCAATGCTTTGATGCCATATGGTCTCTAACTGGAAAAGGGTTACAACAATGGCACTGAAATAACTCTTAATGTTTTGTCTGAAGACAACAGTATTTTCGTATCGGACCTCCAATGGCCTCTTGATAGAGGACTAAATAGTCTACCTAATATGTGTTGCGCCTTTGAATCAAACCAATAGGAACCCATTTAGGCAGAGCCTAGTCAACATAGAGGCACTTGAGAATAAATTGGAATAGCGCTACTGCCAACATATGCAATAGTTCCTGATAGATAGCAATCAACAAGCAAATAAGTAATTAGAATACTGCAGATGAACCGCCTAGGTGATATGATTGGCTTATTCAACTCATCCTAAAGCACTTCAAAAACAAAGCTGGGGTTAAATCAAAAAAGAAACAGGATCAAGTCTTTGATATTATTTCATCTATTAGACAACACATACGCCCGACATGTCAAGCAGTCAAATGCAAGAGTTATTGTTCAGCTGTGCCTGTCCCTTTTCTTCCTTTCAGTGAGTAGCAGCAGAGGGCAATGGGAATTAATTTCACTACAGAACTGTCCCTCAGTGGCCCTTTAAATAGGAGCAGAAATGGGTCAGTTTGGGTTAGGCATGGAAGAACTGCAAAAGGATTTCTTTGCCCATTGCAGTGTTAGGCTACATCATATGTGATGGACACAAAATGACTTTTCAATAAACTTAAAAGCTTAGCCTACACATACACCAAACTGTATGCGGAGAGGTGAGTGCTTAGATCCTACCAATGCCATACACCGCAGCATGCAAGAACTGGGCCATTGCACTTAGGCTATATGGGTCAAATGATTACTCCAGCCAATCTGGAAACCTCCATGCTTATCCTATGGTTATTTCAACAGAGAGCAGTCAGATAATCTGATCAATATCAAAGCATAATTCAGTGTAAAGTCATAGCCTAATTTTAAATTTACCAATGTTTCCTTCATTCTGCATGTTATAGTGGAAGCTGTAATTACCCAAAATCGGGATTTAGAGTTGACATTGAAAGCATGTGACATTGTCACTAAGGATGAATCTATAGCTTTCATCACCTAAAGATAACGGGGTTTTAAATATCACTGAAGGATGTAGACTGATCAAGACAATGATGCAATCATTTCAAACCAATAGCTATAAAACATTTTGCAATTTTCCATGCAAATAGCAGAATCACATTCAGTCTCATAGGTAGTCTCCGTCTCTTCTGCCCTATGCTTTGATGCGTGCAGGTAACATGCTGATAGGCAATCGTATCAACTGCATATCACTGTATCTTTGGATGCATGCATTATTTCTTACCGTCAGCAGGTTGTGAGAAGTTGACATAAGCATAACCAAGAGATCGTCGGGTGATCATATCTCGACATACTCGAATAGACAGCACCGGTCCAGCTGGGCTGAATTTCTCATACAGCATAGCCTCCGTGATATCGGGGTGCAGGTCGCCAACATAGAGAGAAGCCATTGGATAACTCCCCGTAGTCGCCGTGTTCATATCTCGGACTTCACAAAGTAAATGAACGCTATTCTTCCCTCAAAAGCCAGAGAAATGTTGGTCTGAATTGTAATCCGGGGACGAATCAGCGCGTTAATTCTCACCTAATGAAGAGACGCTCTATAGACTCAATGGGTCTCCGATATAAATAAGTTTTCCAGCTTGCCGAGTCCTAAAAATGAAATGACAAGCCTAAAAAGCAGGGTAATTCGGCGTGTCCCGAAGTATTTCTGCCTTTAGACGCCAACTTCGGGTTAAGCCCGAGGCCTCCTGTTATTGTTTTTAAAATTAAAGATTTTGCTATTTTTTTTTTTTTAATGTTTGTATTTTTATTTAAATATTACGGTACTTATTTTTTATAAAGATTTTATAGATTTTATATTTTTTTATTTATTTTTTTCTTAGGTTTTTCAAGAACAGTGAGTTAGACACTCACGGTTGTTTTGTGGCCGGGGAAAGAGACTGCGTGAGAAAAGCATGGGCACTTTATAGTGAGTGCGGCGCGGAGGAAATAGTGGCCAGGGTCAAACTTAGGATAGAAAAAAAAAAAAAAAACACAACACTGAGCATGCGGTGTAAAAGGGAGAGCGCACACTGCGCTGTCACAACTACAGAGCCGAGCTCGCTACAGCGACATCTAGGTGGGAATTCAATAGGATAAGGAGGGGGGAAACATTGGAATAAACGCTGTGAAACCACACTTCTGAGACGGGGTTTCTTTTAAACTAACAATTTGTAGTCCGTTTTGTAGCCTGCACTCGTGGCCTTCCATGGTACAGTACATTATCTATCCCTGCTCTAGTCAGTAGAACCTTGGGAATAACATGGGGAAAAAAAGATGTATAGTTCAATTCGTTTATTCAGTTATCATTTATTCAATTAGAAAAGTTCCAAAAATTCCAGTTGCACTATTCTGCTTTGTCCAGCCTCCTGGGGATAGGGGAGATAAAATAGTTACCATATAGTTCACATGCAATGGGGGGTGGGGGGGGGGGGGGGGGGTTAAAGTTGCCAAAACATGTTATGGAATTTCATTACATCATAGCTAAAAATGTAACAAACATCCTAAATTTCCAAGATTAAATACCTCAACAAATCCAGGAAAGTTGAGAGCAGCCTCTTCTGTCCGGTCTCCTGTTTCCTCTTAACAGCTTTATCTATCCCAAATCCTCTGATCATACCTTTTCCCTCTTGAGGCCTCACCACTTCTTCCTCATAACTCAGTGTCTGCAGCCCATCCATGCCTTTGGAGAACTGCAGCTTTGAGCGGATTACTGGTTGGAAGTCAGCCATTGCTCCTACTTTCTGCATCATAACCGTATCTGCCTGCCTTTGAGCCAGCTCATCTCTCTTAGGGTTGAAACTATTCTCATGCAAGCTCAAGTCATTCACTGTGTTTTCAGCTGGCAGAGTGCTGTAGCCCTCTTGTGGTGCTTCTGTGTGAAGCACCCAATATCCTCCACCCCACTGTTTCCTTTGTGATTCTTCTGCAACAGCTGCTTCTTCCAGCTGTGGAGGAATTGCCCATGCATCAAACCCTGGAAAATTCACACTCTGCATAAGAGCATCACTTCCTCCCTCATTTAGACCTTGACCCCCAATCTCATTTGTGGGCGTATTCAGAAGAGAGTCCTGATCTGTGGCTGCTGCTGGGTGAAGCTCTGGGATGTCATTTGATAGTGCGTCACTCAGCTGTAATTCAACTGTCACATCATTTTCTGAGGGCGAACGGATCTCGTCATCGAGTCCTGCATCGGTGACCTGCACCTGTCCGGGCAGCCACAGGGTCAGTCTTGCCATTGGGTCCTGACTCAAGACAATCAAAGCCTCTTGGGAAGAGTACCAGGGGGCTTCTGGGATCCTGCTTCCTGAGAAAGAAGCAGCAGACACTATCCAGTCCTTTCGGGCTGCAGAGCCAGACTCTGAGGTTGAGGAGGTCTGGTATTCAGAGTCAGACTCTGAGGTTGAGGAGGTCTGGTAATCAGTCACTGCAGGATCAGAGGCATCAGACTGCATGGAGTTGGCTACAGCGGTGCTGGAGGCGTCATGGGGTTCAGGGGCTGAAGGGACAGATCTCATAATGAATTCTTTGTCCACAAAGACTAAAGGGCCAGTGCGGACTACAGCCTTGGCATCTGAAACGACAGCGTTGGTAGTGAATCACTGTTGAAGCCACAGACCAGAAATAGCTTTGTAAAGTAGGATTGCGGGACTAGGAAGAAAGCCTATTGTCCATTTATTGTTGCAACATTTGAGCAAAAACACAGCAAGCACTGACCAACACGAAGGTGCTTGAGTGAAAGGCCTTTACACCTTGAGCTGCAGCATCTGCACACCTCCATGTTTCCACTCACCTCCTCCCATCTGAAACACCAAAACAACTCAGTAACTTATGAATAATGAAGTCAAAGTTTCATCTATATGTAAATACCTTGACTGGATCTTGTTGTAGTTGCAGGATTTAGAACCTGAGGTGATGCCCTGGTCTGAGATGAGCACACTACAGTGGATGTACACCTTCAGAGGAGAGGAATCAAACATTATACAGTTTATTAATAATTGAAGTCGCATCCAAGTCGATGCAATCAGTTAACACACTGACCTTAGAGATTAGATGAGACGTGTCCAGAACAAAATTAACCACATCCTCTCTCTTGGAAGCTACAAATTGTGTGACAGCCTGAGACCCCAAAGAGGCTGTGCACCTGGCAGAAGACAGTCAGGAGATTATGTCCTACACCTAGTATAAATTGGAGGTGATGCATGCTTCCCTGTCCCAGCAGCTTACCCTTTATTCACTATGACTGCATGCCTGGATCTAGTCTGAGGGTCAGGGGATGCAGAGACGAAGCAGGACTGGATGAAAAGCTGTTGGTCAGGACCGGGTTTGGCAGACACCTGGAGATAGACAGTCTGGCCTCTTTGGTAGATGTTGGACTCTGCTGTGTGGGTCCAGGATGCTGCAGGAAGATGAGTAGTTCATAAATAAAAAGAAATACAGAGAAAACTTCAACCCAACAGCAGCCCTTTGCCCCTTGTTATTACTCACGGTTCATTGCTTTTATGTCAAAGCTCCTGTCAGGCTCGGGAAGTGCCGTTGGAACAAGAAAGCTAGGATTGTTGTCCGACCTGAAAGACAGTTTGTGTGCTCAGCATGCCACTTGTATGGTTATTTGCAACCATTTACAGATGCGATAAGAACCCAAAATAGACACCTCATTGGGATGCAGGAGATGGGCACTGTGAAAGGAGTTAGCCACCAGGTAAAGAGAGACTTTCTGGGATTGAAGTGGAGAGAGTTGGAGAACACCTCCAAGCCATTTTGCATCTGTGGAGCAAAGTGTGGTTTCAGAAAAGCCTTACATAAAGTTGTGAACATTGGAAAAGCCAGTGAAGCGTTTAGTTTAGCAAACTCACCACATGGTCAGTTCCACACTGAGCAAAGTCGTAAGTAAAGACAAGCTGGTTTTCTAGATCTCCATTGCTGTAGCAGCCGTCACCAAACTGTAACTCTTCTCCATTCAGTGCGACACCGTTGAATCTCTTATCGACCAGCAACATTACCTGAGATCTGTTACAAAACACCTGTATTTTGGGAACTTTCATGTGGGGAGGTGACTCAGCAAGCATGTGAAAGTCAGGGGTCCTAGTTCGCCAGGAACTGAAAATGGTGTCATATGGGCGGTCAAAATTCCTTTCAACAGGAAAACGATAGATATTGTTTATGAAATCCCGGGAAAACTTGGCAACCTGTTCTGCTATTGTTGACTGAACAGGAATAAAAGTTCCAGCAACAAAGCACAGAAATAGCTCTAACCTCCCCATAGCAAATCTCAAACAGATTGCTCTCTGGTCCCCTGATCACACAAGCTTGTCTTTAACAAGATGGAAGCAGGGACAGGTGGTGTTAATAAAGCTAATGAAGCTGATGCTGCATTCAAGTCATATGCGATTCTCAGCTTTTTCACCCTCAACACAAATGCAGCCAGCAATAAATTTGAGTTTGTGTTTTAAACCACACATCAACCACGTATGAAAATCCCAGCAAGTATAGACTAACTGTGTCATGCCATGACATTTTAGTTGTGATCACAAAATGGTGTGATGAAAATCGTTGATTGTGCTCGTTTTATACCATTTAGCATTTGCCACCTGGCAGCTGAGGTCAAAGTTATTTTCAAGTAGGAATCTCGTATCTACCATTTTTGCCACGTGGCCTGAATGCACCATTAAGTACACACTCACCGAGAATGTCAATTCAAGGTCAATGATTACGAAAAATTAACTAAAAATCTGAATAATATTCCTATAATATCCTTACAGTCTGTCTATGGTAGGCTACTCAGTAGTGAATCTATTATGATTTTATGTTATTGTATAGCATTTTTATCTGCTGTGGTATGGGAAATCCACCATGCTAAATTTAGGTAAGCTAACCGTTTTTCGTGTGCTTCAACAGAATGTAAAGCAGTTTGACAGAATATACAGACCTTTGCTTGTTCAATCAGGAGAGACAAGTGAATGAAGTAAAGATAATAGTTTATTATAACAGATGATTTGGTGAGAATTAGGACTTAACGAGAGTCTTTGGCGCTTAGACTCTACAGGGAGATTTTGAAATCGAGGGGCACCAGCCCTGAGCAGCAGCAAGATAAATCCCCCTGTGGAGTCCAGACACTGGTGGTGGTGGCTGATGACTTCTGCTGAAACTGATAGCTGGTGAGGTTGATGAGTGAAGAAGCTGATGAAGCTGATGAAGCTGATGAATCTGCGAAGACTGGGCAGAGACGGGGAGGCGGAGGGGTGCGCATAACCACAGCATGGATGGACTACAGCAGAGAGAGAGACATATTTAAAAAGACAGCAGCAAAATGATAGGCTAACGATAGAGGTGTGTCGCTGTGCTATTGGATAGATGTGACCAGCTGATGTAAACAGCTGATATCTCAATTGACAGCCCGGGAAAAGACAGTAAGGAAATAATGAGTGAGCATGCGTGAGAGAAGTGAATGGCAGTATAGAATGAGAAGTGAAACTACAGCATAAGCATGCAAAAGATAGTCTTCCTGACTGAACCTTCGCTAAAGCTCCATTATAACTTTTTAGGCATGGTCAGCTGTGTTCCAGGGTGTTGCTGTCAGGACACTCCAAATAATAACTTGTTTTGTGTGTTTTTTTCATGCAATGTTAGTTGAAAAACACCAAATGAGGGAAGATCTTTTGGAAGAATGGTGTTTCATCCCTCCAGTAGAGTTCCAGAGACTCGCAGAAGCTATGCCAAGGCACATTGAAGCCGTTCTAGCGGCTCGTGGCCTAACACCTTACTAAGACAATCTTTGTTGGTTTTTCCTTAAATTTGCCACCCGTCTGTACATACTGTGTGTACAGGCATACACCCCCCCCAAAAAAACAGACATATAGGCTCATTACACAAACAGAGAAAAAACAACTTTAGTTTTAAAAAAAAGTCACATAAGGTCACTATAAATTCACTATTGAGTGCGACAGATACACTATAAGAAAAATAAATTAGTGATTTTTTTTTTTGCTAGGGTCTAAACAGTGACATTACATGACAATGTATGTGAACAGCAAACAGACTAGCCATGTTATGACCAAAAACGGTGAGTTTTTCCACAGCACCCAGCCATAGGCTTGAGTCAGACAGACCAGCAGTACAGATATGGTTACCTGACCCCTCAGGCCTTCATCTGGTGAATGTTTGAACACCCCACCCTAAGCTTTGTCCTTTTTTGTTCATGGGTGGTGTTCCTATTTTTAAATTAAGACTTTTTTTTTAATGTTTGTAACAGTACTTTGTGAAGGTTTCATAGGTCTATATTTTTCTTAGGTTTTTCAAACAGGTTTTTCAACAGTGAGTTAGACACTCACGGTTGTTTTGTGGCCAGGGAAGGAGACTGCGTGAGAAAAGCATGGGCACTTTATAGTGAGTGCAGTGTGAAGGAAATAGTGGCCAGGGTCAAACTTCTAGGATAGGAAAAAAGAGCATGCGGTGTAAAAGGGAGAGCGCACACTGCGCTGTCACAACTACAGAGCCGAGCTCCCTACAGCGACACCTGGGTGAGAATACAATAGGATAGGGAGGGGGAAAACATTGGAATAAACGCTGTGAAACCACACTTCTGAGACAGTGTTTCTTTTTAAACTAACATTTTGTAGTCTGTGTGAAAACCTGCACTCTTGGCCTTCCATGATACATTCCCTGTCCCTGCTCTAGTCAGTAGAACCTTGGGAATAACATTCAAAAAAGGGGAAGAAGTGGTTATAGTTAAATGTGTTTATTCAGTTATAGTTTATTCAGTTAAAATGAAAATTCAGTTATTTATTCAGTTATAAGAGTTAAAATACCAGTTGCACTATTCTGCTTTGTTCAGCCTCCTGGGGATAGGGGAGATAAATTACCATAATAAGTCACATGTAATGACAACACTTGATCTTATGAGATGAATATTTGTCACATGGAAATTAAAGTTGGCAAAACATGCAATGGAATTTAATTACATCAAAACTAAAAATCTAACATTAACAACCTAGATGTCCAAGATTAGATACCTCAACAAGTCCAGGAAAGTTGAGCAGCCTCCTCTGTCCAGTCTCCTGTTTCTCAACAGCTTTATCCATCCAAAATCCTCTGATCATACCTACCAGTATCTATCTGCCTTTGAGCCAGCTCATCTCTCTTAGGGTTGAAACTATTCTCATGCAAGCTCAAGTCATTCACTGTGTTTTCAGCTGGCAGAGTGCTGTAGCCCTCTTGTGGTGCTTCTGTGTGAAGCCTCCAAGATCCTCCGCCCCACTGTTTCCTTTGTGATTCTTCTGCAACAGCTGATTTTTCCAGATGTGGGGGAATTGCCCATCCATCAAGCACTGGAAAATTCACACTCTGCATAACATCTGCTTTTTCCAGATGTGGGGGGATTGGCCATCCATCAAGAACTGGAAAATTCACACTCTGCATAAGAGCATCACTTCCTCTCTCATCTTTAACCCTGATCTCATTTGTGGGCGTATTCAGAAGAGAGTCCTGATCTGTGGCTGCTGGAGGGTGAAGCTCTGGGATGTGATTTGATAGTGTGTCACTCAGCTGTAATTCAACGGTCACGTCACTTTTCGAAGGAGAAGCGATCTTGTCGTCGAGTCCTGTATCACCGACCTGCACCTGTCTGGCCACCGGGTCCCAACTCAAGACGGCCACAGCCTCTTGGGATGAGTACCAGGGGGCTTCTGGGATCTTGCTTCCTGAGAGAGAAGGAGTAGAAGCCATCCCATCCTTTGGGGCTGCAGAGCCAGACTCTGAGGTTGAGGAGGTCTGGTAGTCAGTCACTGCAGGATCAGAGGCATCAGACTGCATGGAGTTGGCTACAGCGGTGCTGGAGGCGTCATGGGTTTCAGGGACTGAAGGGACAGATCTCATAATGAATTCTTTGTCCACAAAGACTAAAGGGCCAGTGCGGACTACAGCCTTGGCATCTGAAAAGACAGCGTTGGTAGTGAATCACTGTTGAAGCCACAGACCAGAAATAGCTTTGTAAAGTAGGATTGCGGGACTAGGAAGAAAGCCTATTGTCCATTTATTGTTGCAACATTTGAGCAAAAACACAGCAAGCACTGACCAACACGAAGGTGCTTGAGTGAAAGGCCTTTACACCTTGAGCTGCAGCATCTGCACACCTCCATGTTTCCACTCACCTCCTCCCATCTGAAACACCAAAACAACTCAGTAACTTATGAATAATGAAGTCAAAGTTTCATCTATATGTAAATACCTTGACTGGATCTTGTTGTAGTTGCAGGATTTAGAACCTGAGGTGATGCCCTGGTCTGAGATGAGCACACTACAGTGGATGTACACCTTCAGAGGAGAGGAATCAAACATTATACAGTTTATTAATAATTGAAGTCGCATCCAAGTCGATGCAATCAGTTAACACACTGACCTTAGAGATTAGATGAGACGTGTCCAGAACAAAATTAACCACATCCTCTCTCTTGGAGGCTACAAATTGTGTGACAGCCTGAGACCCCAAAGAGGCTGTGCACCTGGCAGAAGACAGTCAGGAGATTATGTCCTACACCTAGTATAAATTGGAGGTGATGCATGCTTCCCTGTCCCAGCAGCTTACCCTTTATTCACTATGACTGCATGCCTGGATCTAGTCTGAGGGTCAGGGGATGCAGAGACGAAGCAGGACTGGATGAAAAGCTGTTGGTCAGGACCGGGTTTGGCAGACACCTGGAGATAGACAGTCTGGCCTCTTTGGTAGATGTTGGACTCTGCTGTGTGGGTCCAGGATGCTGCAGGAAGATGAGTAGTCCATAAATAAAAAGAAATACAGAGAAAACTTCAACCCAACAGCAGCCCTTTGCCCCTTGTTATTACTCACGGTTCATTGCTTTTATGTCAAAGCTCCTGTCAGGCTCGGGAAGTGCCGTTGGAACAAGAAAGCTAGGATTGTTGTCCGACCTGAAAGACAGTTTGTGTGCTCAGCATGCCACTTGTATGGTTATTTGCAACCATTTACAGATGTGATAAGAACCCAAAATAGACACCTCGTTGGGATGCAGGAGATGGGCACTGTGAAAGGAGTTAGCCACCAGGTAAAGAGAGACTTTCTGGGATTGAAGTGGAGAGAGTTGGAGAACACCTCCAAGCCATTCTGCATCTGTGGAGCAAAGTGTGGTTTCAGAAAAGCCTTACATAAAGTTGTGGACATTGGAAAAGCCAGTGAAGCGTTTGGTTTAGCAAACTCACCACATGGTCAGTTCCACACTGAGCAAAGTCGTAAGTAAAGACAAGCTGGTTTTCTAGATCTCCATTGCTGTAGCAGCCGTCACCAAACTGTAACTCTTCTCCATTCAGTGCGACACCGTTGAATCTCTTATCGACCAGCAACATTACCTGAGATCTGTTACAAAACACCTGTATTTTGGGAACTTTCATGTGGGGAGGTAACTCAGCAAGCATGTGAAAGTCAGGGGTCCTAGTTCGCCAGGAACTGAAAATGGTGTCATATGGGCGGTCAAAATTCCTTTCAACAGGAAAACGATAGATATTGTTTATGAAATCCCGGGAAAACTTGGCAACCTGTTCTGCTATTGTTGACTGAACAGGAATAAAAGTTCCAGCAACAAAGCACAGAAATAGCTCTAACCTCCCCATAGCAAATCTCAAACAGATTGCTCTCTGGTCCCCTGATCACACAAGCTTGTCTTTAACAAGATGGAAGCAGGGACAGGTGGTGTTAATAAAGCTAATGAAGCTGATGCTGCATTCAAGTCATATGCGATTCTCAGCTTTTTCACCCTCAACACAAATGCAGCCAGCGATAAATTTGAGTTTGTGTTTTAAACCACACATCAACCACGTATGAAAATCCCAGCAAGTATAGACTAACTGTGTCATGCCATGGCATTTTAGTTGTGATCACAAAATGGTGTGATGAAAATCGTTGATTGTGCTCGTTTTATACCATTTAGCATTTGCCACCTGGCAGCTGAGGTCAAAGTTATTTTCAAGTAGGAATCTCGTATCTACAATTTTTGCTACGTGGCCTGAATGCACCATTAAGTACACACTCACCGAGAATGTCAATTCAAGGTCAATGATTACGAAAAATTAACTAAAAATCTGAATAATATTCCTATAATATCCTTACAGTCTGTCTATGGTAGGCTACTCAGTAGTGAATCTATTATGATTTTATGTTATTGTATAGCATTTTTATCTGCTGTGGTATGGGAAATCCACCATGCTAAATTTAGGTAAGCTAACCGTTTTTCGTGTGCTTCAACAGAATGTAAAGCAGTTTGACAGAATATACAGACCTTTGCTTGTTCAATCAGGAGAGACAAGTGAATGAAGTAAAGATAATAGTTTATTATAACAGATGATTTGGTGAGAATTAGGACTTAACAAGAGTCTTTGGCGCTTAGACTCTACAGGGAGATTTTGAAATCGAGGGGCACCAGCCCTGAGCAGCAGCAAGATAAATCCCCCTGTGGAGTCCAGACACTGGTGGTGGTGGCTGATGACTTCTGCTGAAACTGATAGCTGGTGAGGTTGATGAGTGAAGAAGCTGATGAAGCTGATGAAGCTGATGAATCTGCGAAGACTGGGCAGAGACGGGGAGGCGGAGGGGTGCGCATAACCACAGCATGGATGGACTACAGCAGAGAGAGAGACATATTTAAAAAGACAGCAGCAAAATGATAGGCTAACGATAGAGGTGTGTCGCTGTGCTATTGGATAGATGTGACCAGCTGATGTAAACAGCTGATATCTCAATTGACAGCCCGGGAAAAGACAGCAAGGAAATAATGAGTGAGCATGCGTGAGAGAAGTGAATGGCAGTATGGAATGAGAAGTGAAACTACAGCATAAGCATGCAAAAGATAGTCTTCCTGACTGAACCTTCGCTAAAGCTCCATTATAACTTTTTAGGCATGGTCAGCTGTGTTCCAGGGTGTTGCTGTCAGGACACTCCAAATAATAACTTGTTTTGTGTGTTTTTTTCATGCAATGTTAGTTGAAAAACACCAAATGAGGGAAGATCTTTTGGAAGAATGGTGTTTCATCCCTCCAGTAGAGTTCCAGAGACTCGCAGAAGCTATGCCAAGGCACATTGAAGCCGTTCTAGCGGCTCGTGGCCTAACACCTTACTAAGACAATCTTTGTTGGTTTTTCCTTAAATTTGCCACCCGTCTGTACATACTGTGTGTACAGGCATACACCCCCCCCAAAAAAACAGACATATAGGCTCATTACACAAACAGAGAAAAAACAACTTTAGTTTTAAAAAAAAGTCACATAAGGTCACTATAAATTCACTATTGAGTGCGACAGATACACTATAAGAAAAATAAATTAGTGATTTTTTTTTTTGCTAGGGTCTAAACAGTGACATTACATGACAATGTATGTGAACAGCAAACAGACTAGCCATGTTATGACCAAAAACGGTGAGTTTTTCCACAGCACCCAGCCATAGGCTTGAGTCAGACAGACCAGCAGTACAGATATGGTTACCTGACCCCTCAGGCCTTCATCTGGTGAATGTTTGAACACCCCACCCTAAGCTTTGTCCTTTTTTGTTCATGGGTGGTGTTCCTATTTTTAAATTAAGACTTTTTTTTTAATGTTTGTAACAGTACTTTGTGAAGGTTTCATAGGTCTATATTTTTCTTAGGTTTTTCAAACAGGTTTTTCAACAGTGAGTTAGACACTCACGGTTGTTTTGTGGCCAGGGAAGGAGACTGCGTGAGAAAAGCATGGGCACTTTATAGTGAGTGCAGTGTGAAGGAAATAGTGGCCAGGGTCAAACTTCTAGGATAGGAAAAAAGAGCATGCGGTGTAAAAGGGAGAGCGCACACTGCGCTGTCACAACTACAGAGCCGAGCTCCCTACAGCGACACCTGGGTGAGAATACAATAGGATAGGGAGGGGGAAAACATTGGAATAAACGCTGTGAAACCACACTTCTGAGACAGTGTTTCTTTTTAAACTAACATTTTGTAGTCTGTGTGAAAACCTGCACTCTTGGCCTTCCATGATACATTCCCTGTCCCTGCTCTAGTCAGTAGAACCTTGGGAATAACATTCAAAAAAGGGGAAGAAGTGGTTATAGTTAAATGTGTTTATTCAGTTATAGTTTATTCAGTTAAAATGAAAATTCAGTTATTTATTCAGTTATAAGAGTTAAAATACCAGTTGCACTATTCTGCTTTGTTCAGCCTCCTGGGGATAGGGGAGATAAATTACCATAATAAGTCACATGTAATGACAACACTTGATCTTATGAGATGAATATTTGTCACATGGAAATTAAAGTTGGCAAAACATGCAATGGAATTTAATTACATCAAAACTAAAAATCTAACATTAACAACCTAGATGTCCAAGATTAGATACCTCAACAAGTCCAGGAAAGTTGAGCAGCCTCCTCTGTCCAGTCTCCTGTTTCTCAACAGCTTTATCCATCCAAAATCCTCTGATCATACCTACCAGTATCTATCTGCCTTTGAGCCAGCTCATCTCTCTTAGGGTTGAAACTATTCTCATGCAAGCTCAAGTCATTCACTGTGTTTTCAGCTGGCAGAGTGCTGTAGCCCTCTTGTGGTGCTTCTGTGTGAAGCCTCCAAGATCCTCCGCCCCACTGTTTCCTTTGTGATTCTTCTGCAACAGCTGATTTTTCCAGATGTGGGGGAATTGCCCATCCATCAAGCACTGGAAAATTCACACTCTGCATAACATCTGCTTTTTCCAGATGTGGGGGGATTGGCCATCCATCAAGAACTGGAAAATTCACACTCTGCATAAGAGCATCACTTCCTCTCTCATCTTTAACCCTGATCTCATTTGTGGGCGTATTCAGAAGAGAGTCCTGATCTGTGGCTGCTGGAGGGTGAAGCTCTGGGATGTGATTTGATAGTGTGTCACTCAGCTGTAATTCAACGGTCACGTCACTTTTCGAAGGAGAAGCGATCTTGTCGTCGAGTCCTGTATCACCGACCTGCACCTGTCTGGCCACCGGGTCCCAACTCAAGACGGCCACAGCCTCTTGGGATGAGTACCAGGGGGCTTCTGGGATCTTGCTTCCTGAGAGAGAAGGAGTAGAAGCCATCCCATCCTTTGGGGCTGCAGAGCCAGACTCTGAGGTTGAGGAGGTCTGGTAGTCAGTCACTGCAGGATCAGAGGCATCAGACTGCATGGAGTTGGCTACAGCGGTGCTGGAGGCGTCATGGGTTTCAGGGACTGAAGGGACAGATCTCATAATGAATTCTTTGTCCACAAAGACTAAAGGGCCAGTGCGGACTACAGCCTTGGCATCTGAAAAGACAGCGTTGGTAGTGAATCACTGTTGAAGCCACAGACCAGAAATAGCTTTGTAAAGTAGGATTGCGGGACTAGGAAGAAAGCCTATTGTCCATTTATTGTTGCAACATTTGAGCAAAAACACAGCAAGCACTGACCAACACGAAGGTGCTTGAGTGAAAGGCCTTTACACCTTGAGCTGCAGCATCTGCACACCTCCATGTTTCCACTCACCTCCTCCCATCTGAAACACCAAAACAACTCAGTAACTTATGAATAATGAAGTCAAAGTTTCATCTATATGTAAATACCTTGACTGGATCTTGTTGTAGTTGCAGGATTTAGAACCTGAGGTGATGCCCTGGTCTGAGATGAGCACACTACAGTGGATGTACACCTTCAGAGGAGAGGAATCAAACATTATACAGTTTATTAATAATTGAAGTCGCATCCAAGTCGATGCAATCAGTTAACACACTGACCTTAGAGATTAGATGAGACGTGTCCAGAACAAAATTAACCACATCCTCTCTCTTGGAGGCTACAAATTGTGTGACAGCCTGAGACCCCAAAGAGGCTGTGCACCTGGCAGAAGACAGTCAGGAGATTATGTCCTACACCTAGTATAAATTGGAGGTGATGCATGCTTCCCTGTCCCAGCAGCTTACCCTTTATTCACTATGACTGCATGCCTGGATCTAGTCTGAGGGTCAGGGGATGCAGAGACGAAGCAGGACTGGATGAAAAGCTGTTGGTCAGGACCGGGTTTGGCAGACACCTGGAGATAGACAGTCTGGCCTCTTTGGTAGATGTTGGACTCTGCTGTGTGGGTCCAGGATGCTGCAGGAAGATGAGTAGTCCATAAATAAAAAGAAATACAGAGAAAACTTCAACCCAACAGCAGCCCTTTGCCCCTTGTTATTACTCACGGTTCATTGCTTTTATGTCAAAGCTCCTGTCAGGCTCGGGAAGTGCCGTTGGAACAAGAAAGCTAGGATTGTTGTCCGACCTGAAAGACAGTTTGTGTGCTCAGCATGCCACTTGTATGGTTATTTGCAACCATTTACAGATGTGATAAGAACCCAAAATAGACACCTCGTTGGGATGCAGGAGATGGGCACTGTGAAAGGAGTTAGCCACCAGGTAAAGAGAGACTTTCTGGGATTGAAGTGGAGAGAGTTGGAGAACACCTCCAAGCCATTCTGCATCTGTGGAGCAAAGTGTGGTTTCAGAAAAGCCTTACATAAAGTTGTGGACATTGGAAAAGCCAGTGAAGCGTTTGGTTTAGCAAACTCACCACATGGTCAGTTCCACACTGAGCAAAGTCGTAAGTAAAGACAAGCTGGTTTTCTAGATCTCCATTGCTGTAGCAGCCGTCACCAAACTGTAACTCTTCTCCATTCAGTGCGACACCGTTGAATCTCTTATCGACCAGCAACATTACCTGAGATCTGTTACAAAACACCTGTATTTTGGGAACTTTCATGTGGGGAGGTAACTCAGCAAGCATGTGAAAGTCAGGGGTCCTAGTTCGCCAGGAACTGAAAATGGTGTCATATGGGCGGTCAAAATTCCTTTCAACAGGAAAACGATAGATATTGTTTATGAAATCCCGGGAAAACTTGGCAACCTGTTCTGCTATTGTTGACTGAACAGGAATAAAAGTTCCAGCAACAAAGCACAGAAATAGCTCTAACCTCCCCATAGCAAATCTCAAACAGATTGCTCTCTGGTCCCCTGATCACACAAGCTTGTCTTTAACAAGATGGAAGCAGGGACAGGTGGTGTTAATAAAGCTAATGAAGCTGATGCTGCATTCAAGTCATATGCGATTCTCAGCTTTTTCACCCTCAACACAAATGCAGCCAGCGATAAATTTGAGTTTGTGTTTTAAACCACACATCAACCACGTATGAAAATCCCAGCAAGTATAGACTAACTGTGTCATGCCATGGCATTTTAGTTGTGATCACAAAATGGTGTGATGAAAATCGTTGATTGTGCTCGTTTTATACCATTTAGCATTTGCCACCTGGCAGCTGAGGTCAAAGTTATTTTCAAGTAGGAATCTCGTATCTACAATTTTTGCTACGTGGCCTGAATGCACCATTAAGTACACACTCACCGAGAATGTCAATTCAAGGTCAATGATTACGAAAAATTAACTAAAAATCTGAATAATATTCCTATAATATCCTTACAGTCTGTCTATGGTAGGCTACTCAGTAGTGAATCTATTATGATTTTATGTTATTGTATAGCATTTTTATCTGCTGTGGTATGGGAAATCCACCATGCTAAATTTAGGTAAGCTAACCGTTTTTCGTGTGCTTCAACAGAATGTAAAGCAGTTTGACAGAATATACAGACCTTTGCTTGTTCAATCAGGAGAGACAAGTGAATGAAGTAAAGATAATAGTTTATTATAACAGATGATTTGGTGAGAATTAGGACTTAACAAGAGTCTTTGGCGCTTAGACTCTACAGGGAGATTTTGAAATCGAGGGGCACCAGCCCTGAGCAGCAGCAAGATAAATCCCCCTGTGGAGTCCAGACACTGGTGGTGGTGGCTGATGACTTCTGCTGAAACTGATAGCTGGTGAGGTTGATGAGTGAAGAAGCTGATGAAGCTGATGAAGCTGATGAATCTGCGAAGACTGGGCAGAGACGGGGAGGCGGAGGGGTGCGCATAACCACAGCATGGATGGACTACAGCAGAGAGAGAGACATATTTAAAAAGACAGCAGCAAAATGATAGGCTAACGATAGAGGTGTGTCGCTGTGCTATTGGATAGATGTGACCAGCTGATGTAAACAGCTGATATCTCAATTGACAGCCCGGGAAAAGACAGCAAGGAAATAATGAGTGAGCATGCGTGAGAGAAGTGAATGGCAGTATGGAATGAGAAGTGAAACTACAGCATAAGCATGCAAAAGATAGTCTTCCTGACTGAACCTTCGCTAAAGCTCCATTATAACTTTTTAGGCATGGTCAGCTGTGTTCCAGGGTGTTGCTGTCAGGACACTCCAAATAATAACTTGTTTTGTGTGTTTTTTTCATGCAATGTTAGTTGAAAAACACCAAATGAGGGAAGATCTTTTGGAAGAATGGTGTTTCATCCCTCCAGTAGAGTTCCAGAGACTCGCAGAAGCTATGCCAAGGCACATTGAAGCCGTTCTAGCGGCTCGTGGCCTAACACCTTACTAAGACAATCTTTGTTGGTTTTTCCTTAAATTTGCCACCCGTCTGTACATACTGTGTGTACAGGCATACACCCCCCCCAAAAAAACAGACATATAGGCTCATTACACAAACAGAGAAAAAACAACTTTAGTTTTAAAAAAAAGTCACATAAGGTCACTATAAATTCACTATTGAGTGCGACAGATACACTATAAGAAAAATAAATTAGTGATTTTTTTTTTTGCTAGGGTCTAAACAGTGACATTACATGACAATGTATGTGAACAGCAAACAGACTAGCCATGTTATGACCAAAAACGGTGAGTTTTTCCACAGCACCCAGCCATAGGCTTGAGTCAGACAGACCAGCAGTACAGATATGGTTACCTGACCCCTCAGGCCTTCATCTGGTGAATGTTTGAACACCCCACCCTAAGCTTTGTCCTTTTTTTGGTCAGGAGGGGCTCACAGATGGGTGCTTCAACTTGCCTCAGGGGAAGGAACAAAATGGTGGAACAAAATCCCTAGACCCCTTTCTCAGACTCTGTTAATGAATTGCCATAGCTGCAGCATTTTGTAGTATTGCCTTGTCAGGTGAATGACGTCTCTACCCCTCTCTGCAGGGGTCAGGGATGTGTGTGATGTGATAAGTGTTGTCTTACTGAACCAGCCTGGCCCACGTGCTTCTTGCTGTGCTGAGACTACAATGCTGCTACGATGTCAGCGCTCACACAACCTGATTTTCTTCTTTATCAGCCTACACTTTGTCAGTGTAACAGCAGACACAGCCATGCTTTATATTTCAGCTCAAATTTAATAACTTGCGGTGTGTGTTGTTGCTTCATTAAGCCATGCCATGTTGGTTTTGTCAACATGGAGCCGATGCTTGCACAGCTGGCATTTACATACTGTAATCTCATGAGTCAGATGCAGAAATCTGAGAATATTGGATTTGTTGCACACACCTGTAATGAGGCATTATACACTACCAGCCGAAGGTTTGGACACACATTTTTCTTTATTTTTTAATATTTTACACATTTTAGAATAATAGTAAAGACATCAAAACTATGAAATAACACAAATGGAATTATGCAGTGAAAAAAAAAAGTGTTGAACAAATCAAAACTATCTTATATTTTAGATTATTTAAAGTAGCCGCCCTTTGCCTTGATGGAAAGACAAAGGCTTTGGAAAGAAATTCATATAGGCAATGGCATCAACTTCACTATTTATATAAGACTTGTAAGAAAACAAGTTTCAAGCATTTAAGCATAAGCCTTTAGATCAAAATGGCTTTAAGATGATGAAAAACATAGTACATCCAATCAGGTGTGTCCAAACGTTTGCCTGGTAGTGCATATCTTATCACAAAGGTTAATTCAGGAAGTCAGGCTCATGAGATCAAACTAGTTTTGTCTTTTAAAAAGCATCCCTCCACCTCCTCTAGGAATATGCTGCGCCAACCTGAAGGACAACAAAGCCTTGATGAAGATGGGGCTGGGCTTGGTGCTGGTGGGCCATGTCAACTTCCTCCTTGGAGCACTGGTGCACGGCGCCGTGCTCAGGCACATCAACGTGCACGCTCAGGCCCGGGCCATGGTGTACGCCATCTCCAATGTTATTGCCATAGTGGCTGGCCTGGTGGTGAGTGGTTCACACTGATGGCGCACTGACTCCTGCAGGCATGAGGGAGCGATGCACCGTAGAGCTACGGCTGTTTAGCCTGGACTTAACAAAGAATCAAAGCATAAACAATTTGATATTCAGTTAAAATATCATTGTCAAATCTATAATTATGAACTTGTGCTGTTGTATTTGTTGCGTTTTGAGTAGTAATATTGCATTACTAACTTATGATCAATGGGATCTGTCTTATTGGCTGAACATGTTACTTCTTGTGTCCCGCAGGGAATTATTAGTGGAATAACAGCCATTGTCTTGTCGAAAAACAAGAAAAACAGGATCCTGGTAAATACTGCTCCCCTTTCCTTGGCACAGTTTCTCCCTCCTCTGCTCAGGACTCACTCCAGTCAGTCTTGTGCCGATTCCTGTCAGAACTTGCCTTTTGTTTGAGTGTTGAGTGCGTGGTGTGTGGGGGCAAGGAGGATGGTGGATGTATTTACATAGATAAATTGCACGCACATGCAAATATAGGCATCAATCTTCCATTCAAATGTGGAACGCCTTTCCCCAACACATGCGCTCACGTGTGTGTGTTCTGCTCTCTGGTCCTTTTTACCTCTTTCATCTATTAGTCAGGAAAAACACATTACCTTCACTGAGGAAAAATAATGTCTTTTCACATAGCTACAGTGTTTTGTTTCACTTGAAGTCTCCAAAGATCATATAAAGGCTATTATATTATACAAACAAGGTTGAATGCTCATGCTCTCCTTGCAGAAGTGGGTCCTGTTGGTCATCAGCTTCCTGGCAGGTCTCTTGGCAACTGCCTCCACCTTGGGCCTGTCGGTTTCCATGGTGAAGGCCATCGTTAATAAAGGGCGGAGCCTGCTAACGCACTGCAAGTTTCCTGATGCCATTGGCTATTCCAGCATCACAAACGAATGCCCCTTTGACCCCACCCGCATCTACGTAAGTTTAAAAACATAAAGATGGATATTTAACCAAGAGCGGCTTTGACAGTGACATGAAATGCTGCAAGAAAGAAGTGTTTTGGTCATGCTGCCTGTTTCCTCTACCAGGGAACCACAGTCATTCTGTGGGTGCCTCTCATCTTGATGTCTGTGGTGGAGATGGTGTTCTCCTTCCGCTGCTTTGCTGCCTGCACCTCATTCCTCTACCTCTGTCCATGCAGCAGGAGGAGAAGGCCCATCAATGCTAGAAGGGTAAGTTATTGTTATTTCACTGGCTGCCAGTGTTATTGTTAGCATGTCTGCATGATGTGTCACTGGTTGCACATTTATGTATGACAGCATGCATTTCTATGCTGTGATTGATGTCACCAGTAAAGTGTGCCATCACAATAAATGTCAGTTCAGTCACGTATTGAGTATGAACACTTTTATTGAGAATAAATGTAAATCCGTTTTTAACTTTGGTGTCAAGGCTGTTTCGTATCACTCGCTGTGAATTTAAATCCAGCCGAAAGTGAGAGCAGGGAGAGATCAGTTACATCCCCCCATGGGGAACCATAGTGCAACAGAGCCTACAGGTGGATGCTGGGGTGGAGGTGGTGGCTTAGTTTCACTCAATTCTGTTTCACTCACTGTTCCAGGTGCGTATCCAGAGACGGAGTGAAACCCCGTCATCGCCTCCTCCTGCACCAGAGCCAGAGCCAGACACTGAGGCAGAAGCTGAAGCTGCAGAGCAGCACGAACTGCTGGAGTGCAACTCTCCAGCGGAGCAGAGCCAGTGGCTCTGAACCAGCTAAACCTAATGAGATAGGTTGGAAACTGCTGGGCCTGAACTGCAGTCTTAATGCTGTGTCTTCTGTGAACTTGGATCCCTCAACTCCAGAATGTTGTATTGGGTGTTCAAATGGTTATCCATGTTTCAGTTCATGGAATGTCTGATCAAGACATTTTGTTGGACTATGGCAATGTCACTTGATTTCCCTTCACATGAAAAGGAGGGATGTTTTTAATACTGCTGTGTTGGTTTTCTTAAGAAATGATCAGCAGATTCAGAACTATGTATGACTTTACAATAATAGTTAAGGTGTTCATTCCACAAGATTTCGTCCATTTAAAAATGTACCTGATATTCATCACTTGATGCTTAAAAATATGAAGATGAATTCATCCTTTAGGTATTAGCATTTTGTAGATAAAGGTCTTAAAATAGCTAAAAACTTGAATGTTCTTCCTTAAAGTCACAATGAAACCGTATTTGGAAAGGATCTTGCTTCCTTAATTTGATGTACTTAAATATGCTGTATTCCTGTTGAAACAGGATATTGGGGCAGACATTCAGGGATCATTCATGAGCGTAAACCAATGAGATATCAGTTAAGGAGAGAAACAGTTACATTTGATGTGAGGGGTGGGATTGTTGAGAAATCTGTTACAGTTTTATTAGCTGGAATTAGGAATTAGTGGAAATTCACCACTAAAGATTTTTTTGGTTTCCAGGAAGTAATGAGATTTTGCTATAAAAATAAAAAATAAAATAGTCTTTTTGGCATAAATTGTCCAGCAGGTGTATAGTATGATAGTTTTAATTTTTCATTTCATTGTGACTAAGTTTTACTCTCAGGTCAATTGTTTTGTAAGACTAAGCATCACATTTGTGAAAATCTTATTTTGTTGTTATTTTATAACAACTTTATATTTTGTAGAACAAGAACATATTTTAAGACCCAAGATCGTAACTTTTCATAGCAGTTTTTATTGGTGTTGAAAAGTGTTGACAATACAGACTGAGGTCTGCCACAGATTTATATGAAATTTGCAAGCACTCTTGTGGAACAATTGTCCTGATGTTTGCAGAATAAAAATATTTACAACAATAAATGAGTTCTGGCACTTGCCTCCCATTTTACAATGTATACTATACAGTACACTGGACATTCAAGTCCCAACTGCAGTGGAATCTAAGCCTCTCCTACAGAATCTCACTTTCACCTGATATGAACATTTTCTAATATTCAACACTACGAGGCTGGATTCACATAAATTTGCCACTGAAGATGACTAATCAGTAAAGAACGCATACAAAATTATGACCCAAAATACAAGAATGTAAATTACTAATAACATACTGTGATGTGGAAGAAGTGTTCAAGTTTATACAACCCTCTGAACCACTCTTTGTTGCTTTAGCAGGAAAGAGCGGTGACAAATTTATCCGAGAAGTGAATCTACTGTACGAACATGCTTCAACTACATATCCAAAAGGCACAGACCAAAAGTGGGCCTGAAAGACACAAAACAAAAAAGTAGCCAAAATATCCATGATTTAAATAAATTAAATCCAAAAGATGTATAAAAAGCATACATGTGCTAGGCCATTTTTAGACTACAGAACTGCTTATCAGGTTTAATAGAATAGAAAGATTCAGGACAAAAAAAAAATCAAGACAAACCACTAACAAAGCGTACAAAAACAATACTTATAAAAACACTCCATTTGACTTAAGTCCATCAACGGCAATATTTTAAAGGTGTCCTAGAAAAACATGTATAGATCCCGACCCCTTTTTGAGGGGGTAGGGTCTGTCTTTAAAAGGTATAGTCCTTCATTGATATCCACTGCAGCAGCCTGGAAAGATGAGTGGTCTGAAAAACAAATGTGTTTTCAGATCCATTCTGAACAGTTGCATTGGCATCGTTAGGGGTTAGGGACTTCAAGGCGTCTTGGACTCCTCTTTTGGCCTAAAGGATCCAGAGTAAAGAAATGATTAACATTCTCAATCTGTCACTTCCTTGACAACATGGTCAATAAGTGTGTACAATGTTTGCTCACTTAGATGTGTCCATTTTCTCCTCCTCTGGCACCTTCTCTTCTTCTTTTACTTCTGTAATAAAACAATAGATAGCCATCCTCATAGTCACACAGCCTATCTGCATTATATAAGATGGTCAGTCTGATTTAAAACAAATGTTAATTCATGTAAATTAATGAGGATTTCTTTATTTTACAGAATGACATGAGTAAGGTGGAATGAGAAAGAAAAAAATGAATGAATAGATACCTTTTGTCTCCTCCTCACCTTTCTTCTCTTTCTCTTCTCCCTCTTTCTCTCCCTCAGTCTTGGTTCGCTTGGCTTTCTTGTAGCTGGCTGCATTTCTGCGGCCTCCCTCGCCCTCGTCTTCAGAGTCGGAGAACTCCTCTTCACATGCTATCCTTTTGTCATGAGCACGGACTAAACAAGATCGCAGGACAGGGGTAAGTTAAACATGGTACACCCTTGTCTAGGAGGGTGAAACTGCAAGATGTTACAGGTTTGGTGTCATTGAGTGTGTGTTATTTGTGAGAGTGTCTTACTGGAGATGCGTTTGTTCGGGTCCTCCTCCTCCTCGTCTCCGCTGTCTTCCTGTACAGCGTCTTCTGGGATGGCCTGCATCTGAACCCCCGGGGCATGGGGCAGCATACGCAAGTTCTCAAACAGACGCTGCCTAGAAGATAGAACACAGGTCACATATATGAACTCCAGTAATAATGGGATCAGACACAGTACAGCTGAAACTGTATCTACAATATGGCCAAACTCAACTATTCAATCACAGGATATATGAAACTAGGGATGGGCAATTTCATTTTGTTTTCCCAGAAACCGAATACTGAATTTTAGAGTCAGAACTAATTCAAAACTATTTCTAATCAATTTTTTTTATTCCTTTTTTAAGCAGGAAGTCTCATTGAGATGAAGATCTCTTTTTCAAGAGAGACCTGCTAACAGCACAGTTAACAATCAGCAAACAAAGACAAATCAGTGGAAACAGTTACAGTCAGCTTGACGAAATAGAAACAGACAAATAGTAGCACTTTCATTTGAATGGCAGATTGACAGATAGAGACAAAAGGACTCACTTGATCTTCTCCAGGTAGTCATTGGTGTTCTGGTTGGTCATGTTAGAGGGGCTGATGTGCAGTTTGAAGTCCGGCCCAAAGTACTCAAAGTAGTCGTTGTATGGGAGCTCTATGGAGTAAAGATTATTTATATGCAATCAATATACCGTACATTCTCATCGCTTAGTAAAGTAATTTTTATGCGACTGTTACTATTTCAGCAAAGCAGCCTATAGTCCTTCTCCCATTTCACCTGTTGTGAAACAGATTTTACTACTTACAATAAGTAGCTTCAAAGTGTTATGCTTTTGATAAGAGGATTTGGATAGATTGGATCAATAATGTCTGATTTAGCGTATAAAGTTTTTGCAATATGAATAATACAATACTAAAAATAGTGCTTGACTGCCACTCCAGTAGAATCTGATTTCAAGCCAGAGTGAAAACCAGACCACTGACGTTCATTATGAGGACTCACCATTGGGGATGGAGCTGTCAAGGGCTACAGCCGTCTCGTATGTCCAGCAGCGAGCCACATTACGGATAGTGTAGCCTCCTCCACCCAGCATGAGCAGCGGCAGGTTGAAGCTCTTCATGTACTCCACACACTTAGCATGGCCTGAGTACACAGCATGATTGAAATATTACAAAATAAGGCTTGCATCGATAGGATCAAACCTCAGTGAGTAAGCTCCAAGTACACAACTGTACAAAAGAAGGCTCTAAATATATAAGATACAAAAGTCCCTAAACCTAAGAAAAGTTAAGGACCAACTCTTTGGTTTCTCAGTGCAACTTTACTCGAGACAGCCAAAGCCCACTTTATTTATCTGTGAACTTACTGTACCTTTGATGGTGAGGTTGAAGCAGCCAAGCCTGTCTCCTGATAAAGAATCAGCTCCACACTGCAGAACCACGGCACTGGGCTGGTACATCTCCATCACCTTGGCCATGATCTACGCACAGACACAAAAACAACTGCTATCTAGAATGCTTCTGCTATGTATGAGAGATATAAACTACCAAAACACACCAGTGGACATGAACAAAGAGATTGTATTTACTCACAGGTTTGAATATGGCTTCATATGACTCATCGTCAATCCCATCCCTCAGTGGGTAATTCACAGCGTAGTATTTACCCTTCCCAGCACCAATGTCCTGCAGAGGACAAGACGAAAATCAGTTCACTGACATAATACATATTGAGACCATGACAACATAACTTGTATGAGTCAAATAGTTGTCAGCCTTACCCTGAGGTCTCCAGTGCCAGGGAAGTACTCTCCATACTTGTGGAAGGACACAGTCATGACACGGTCTGTGGTGTAGAAGGCCTCCTCCACGCCGTCCCCATGATGGATGTCAATATCTATGTACAGAACTCTCTGGTGGTATCTGGAGGGAGGGGACAGATACTTAAAAGTCCTGACCCATGAAAGACATCTTACTAGTCCTTGCAAACATTCCATAACTATAAAATGTCTTTCCCTTACAGCTTCATATACATCTACAATCTGAAAAAGGTAAGGCCTGATTGGTAGGACAACCAACCCTGAACCCCCCCCCTTCATTTTTTCAAACACAGCCATTGGATCATCCATGTAGTGCTCCATCCCCTCATTCAAAACAAACGGGTACTTGAGTGGCTGTGATAGTGCTTTTGTACTCACTTCAGTAACTCTAGAATAGCTAGTACGATGTCGTTGACATAGCAAAACCCTGAGGCCTCAGACTTCTTGGCGTGATGCAAGCCACCGGCCCAGTTGATGGCGATGTCAGTCTGCTGTTTGTTCAACTTTACAGCACCGGCTGGAACACAGTGAGGAGGAAAGAATGAACAGATTGCTTATACTGAACTTAGGTATTACTGGGGCAATGGGTATGATGGTATGGCTACTGTTCGACACAGCATGTCTGAGCAGCGTAAATAAGAAAACTTACCAACAGACCCCCCTGTTGAGAGCTGGCAGAACTCAAATAAACCATCGAATACTGGACAATCCTCTCCCACATTAACTGTAGAGCAATAGTAGAGAAAAAGTACTCAGAACATTGCTATGTCTCATATCAAGACTTGCACAATCATAAGCCTTGCACAATCAGTTCAGCGAACACAAAAACAACACTTTATCTACACGGACCACCTCTCTGACTCTCTGACCAAACTTACATCTCTGCATCTGTTTGCTATACTCTGACATGTTGTCCGGCCGGATGGAACGCAGGAATTTGATGTAATCATCACTGTGATACTTGGTCATCTCCTCTCCATTGGCTTTGTGGGGACGCTGAAACAGAGAGGATGAATTAGTCCCTGAAACGCACAGCAACTGCTACTGAAGCATCCAGTCATTTGACTGACTAAGCAACATTATTGTTGTATTTTATACATACATATATCTCCATCTTTCTGTAGAGGCCATAGTTGAGCAACAGGTTGTGTGTCATGCGGATTCTGTGGGGCTTCATAGGATGTCCCTGGCCATAGTAATAATTTCCCACATCACCTAAAATGAGAACAGAGAATGTCATTTTTCCTCCAAAGCCTAAACAAAGGAAATTATCAACTAATTGTAGCAGATTAAATATGTTAACTAAAAAACTGTGTCTACGCAGAACAAGTATTCAATCATATTTGGCGTCAGTGAGAATGTAGGTCAAGAAATTCATCAACACTATTACAGACAGTTAAGACCTCTAACTCCCCCAGGCTATACTCAGTTATTTAGGTTAACAACGTAATTCCGCCTTTACGAAACTATCCGAACCAGCTACGCTTATAGGATGGAGCTTTGAATTACAAACTACTTGTAATGTCGACAAAACGTTACTACAAGCTTAACTACCTGGTATCTTACGGTAACTAGATGAGCTAATTTCACTAGCTTAGTGTTAATGTTAATTGCGGTGACAATGAAGTACTCGTATTCCCTTTGTTAGCTCGCTAGCTAGTAACTAATTGAATTAAAGTAATAACGCCAAGTAGTTAACGAGCTAAAACAGCATTTTCAAGGGAAACTGTGTGTTTGGGGAAAATTACCAAATCTCATTAGGTAATTTAACGTTATGCTCTCTCTGGACTCAGCCACACTGTGCCAGACTGGGGTGATGAGCAGCGCTTGCGGGTCAAGCTAGCTAGCTTAGCTAACGTTAGCTGTACAGCTTGATAGCCAGGTCGGCAAGAGGTAAAATAAACTGCAACCTTTGTTGGACCAAAGCGACTGAGTTTATGGATCGGTGTGTTCGCTGTCCAAATTATAGACACATGAACACTTACCATCATAGTAGTAGCAAACTTTTTTCTTTGTTCCTTGCGAAGTAAGCGCCATTTTAGTCTCTTTTTTTGCTGGCTTGCCACAATATAGAACCTCCTTGGCTTGCCACCGCACACCGAAGGAGAGAGAACAGCGACAGAGGCGGATAGTTTGTATCACGTCGTCGAATCAATGGGACGCAATGTTAGAAGCTTTCAAAGGAGGGCGCTGCAGGTCCAGATACAGTCTATCCCGCCACAAACACTTTCCTGTGTTCCTGTTTACTTATTAAGAAAATCCATTACATACAGAGAATCACTACTTTAGTACTTCCACTTGCTCTCAGTCAGTGAATTCCCACACGGAAATAATACATTTTACATACTAATATGTTTAGAGATGTGTTTCAAAATGTGCAAAAATATTTGTACATGTTAACATTCAAAAACAGCACACAGGAAGTCAACAGCACACAGGAAGAATGTTTTTCCAGTGTCCAAAATATGTTTTGAGTGAATTTCATCTACATCATGTAGGCCTACTAATAGATTTTATGACCATGTCTGTATATTTTAAAACAATTATCTCTAAACATTCTCTTAATATTTATGTGAACTGTATATATAGTATGGGTTTGTCTGCAGAATTTAGTTAAATCCCACAAAAATCAAGCATCAAGCATCAATCAAGCATGCGCAAAAAGCATTTTTTTGTAAGTAAAATAATTTGAAATTCTTTATTAAAATGAGTTACAAAGGTAAGACACGCTGAAGCAGTTTGAAAGTATTTACATCTTAATATTGAGTACCAGGACAGCAGTATTCAGTCTGACATATTCCAGCTAGGCCTATATCAAATACATACTAGTTTTTGGAAGATGGATTGAGAACAGTTCTCAGTATCATCATTCAGTTTGGTGACCACTCTCCTCTCTTTTCTTTAGCTTGCAGTGATCCAGATGTTACACAAGTAAATCAAAATGCTCAAGTCTTAAGATATGTCATTAGACTGTGCTCTTTGGGGTTCAATATTCCACATAAGCCTGGGTCATATTTAAGAAGCCACACCAGAAAACATTTGATACAGAAGCAAAGAACTCCTATTGGGCAAAACTCAGTTTGTACCCTCTCAGTTTATATGCATTTACTCTGCAGCGAACAACACAAAAATGTCCAATGTCCTCCATCACAGGCTGTCCCTTTAGTTTGAATATGAATGTGTCTTTGATGAATGTGTCTGTCTGCCTCAGCAGGGTTGATCCTGGTACTGCCTCTCTGTGGCGGTGAAGAAATCCTCCAGGACGCTCCTCAGGTACTCAAAGGTGGGCCGGTCCTCTGGGCCTTCCTTCCAGCAGTGGCACATAATGCTGTAGAGCCCCTCAGGGCAGTTTTCTGGCCTCGGCATCCTGTAGAAGCGCTCCAGGTTCTGGATGACCTCTGGGTTGGACATGCCTGCACAGCACAAGGGAAGAGGATGTAGGCCGGTAATTATCTTTTGTGAAACTAGAGGGCAATGCAATCTCACACATTGGATGTTTTCAGTAAGTACCATCCACGCTAGACTTGTTATTTGGAGACACTATGAAATGATTTTGTAATGTATATGATTAGAACTCTGAATGTATAATGCATTCACCAATTGATGTCAAAATGTGGCATGTGATGCTCGGTGAATAAGGTACATACCAGGGTATGGTATGCGTCCATATGTCACTATTTCTGTCAGCAGGATCCCAAACGACCACACATCAGACTTTATGGAGAAGGTGCCGTAGTTTATGGCCTCGGGGGCGGTCCATTTGATGGGGAATTTTGCACCTATGAACAAAAGAGGAAATTCCCTTAATTTCCCAGAAACACACGAACACTTGGTGGAGCTCTTGTACTGAAAGGTCATCTCATGTTTGAGAGCATTCACATTGGATTCACATACTGGAACACAACTATCTTTTCTCTCTTTCACTTTGTGTGATCCCACCTAAAATATACAAATGTTTGGACACACGCATCTTTCTTTATTTTTTACTATTTTTCACATTTTAGAATAATATAATAAGACATCAAAGCTGTGAAATACCACAAGTGGAATTATGCAGTGACCAAAAAAGTGTTAAACAAATCAAAACTATCTTATATTTTAGATCCTTTAAAGTAGCTTGCCTTGGTGGAGAGGCAAAGGCTTTGGACAGAAATTCATACATAGGCATCAACTTCACTATTTATATTTGTCTAAGAAACACATATCAAGCATAAGCCTTTAGATCAAAATGGCTTTAAGAAAATGAAAACATCCTACATTCAATTAGGTGTGTCCAAACGTTTGACTGCTAGTGTAGTTTCATAGATAACAAGTGTTTAAAAAGCCTCTGAACAAATAATGTTATATTTTAACATCTATTAGGTTCCTGCCAGGTCTGTTTACCCTCTCTGGCTGTGTATTCGTTGTCCTCAATGAGTCTTGCGAGTCCAAAGTCAGCAACCTTACAGATGAGTTCATGAGACACCAGAATGTTGGCCGCTCGCAGGTCTCGATGGATGTAATTCTTCTGCTCAATGAAGGCCATGCCATCGGCCACCTGCAGGGGACAGCACATCATAAGAATGGGCCCTCCCTATGAGCCCTGTGTGTGTGTACATGTGTGTGTGAATCTGTCTTTCTGTCTGTGCGCGATCTGTGTATGTTTGAGTATTTGTGTTTGTGTGTGTTGGATAGACGAAGGGACGGAGATTCCCAAAGCAGGGAGGTTCCCACTTCCCCAGGTCAGTCCCTTGCCCCTCACCTCTCTACTCCACCCAGGTTACACAGCTGTACCTCCTATACTTCCTCATACTAATAGTTGTAGTCTCGTAATTTTACCTAACCACAGACTGGGAGATGATTCCAGTAGCTGTGGCTGTGATTGAATTAAAGACTACATGAGTCATTTCCACATAGACAGATAAGTATTTCTTGGAAGAAAAATGGCACTGCCCCTCTTCATGTGTGAGGAAATTGATGTGTGAGATAACTAATGTGCAAGAAAATGCTGATGATTTCTGTGGAACCCGCCATGTACGCATGGGAATTGTGTCACTGTGTGTATCCATGTGTCCATATATGTGTTTGTGTACATGTGCATGTGTGAATATAAGTATGTTGCCGGGTCAGTGGTGCATATTTCAGACCTAAGAATCTATCACATAGGTATCATAGGTCCTGGGGCCCTTGGCAGAAAACTGAGATGTGCGTATGTGTATAGCATGAACTTCAACCTTTGTCTTTACCCACTCTGGAACCTCAATGCCTCTATTCTTTCCATTGCATTCACTTGGATAGGCATGGTAGGCGTCACACTAAAACGAAACCACTTTTCGTATTTACCATATGAGACACGTACTTTGCTGTAATTTCCACTTGACTAAAATCTCAACTTTCTCTGATTACATATATATACATAAACCTCTTCTGGCAGAAGACACAGACACAAGGATGTAGACAAGAGTTTCGACTGTTCAGGCAAGAGTCATCACTTTAAATTCTACAGCCAGTCACATGATGGCTAGACTTACATGCTTACAGCTATTACCTTGAATGCTATCAGTGTACTGACTATTGCTTGAAAACATCCTTCTCCACAATACATTTGCAGCATAGCAGCTCTTTAGGGCTGTAAGGCATCTTTGAGAATTTGCCTGCCTTTTCCAAATATGTTTGGTCTCGTTACACTCTAACCCCTTTACCTCTTGTTGTGGTTGTGTTTTCCATTTCATTAACATAATTAGATGTGGACATAATTAAATATTCATAGTAATGTGATTAGATAAGTGTTATTTATTATTTATACCTAAACTTGCAAACAAAGATGGGTCATTTGTCAGGAGTTAAATTGTAGATTCGCAACATCATAGACTTTTATTAAGACAACAATATATTTTTGATGTCACACTGCCATAGATGAGCCGCTGCTCCACAAAGCATCTTATGGTGATGAAATTCATTAGAATTGACGGAAAAATCACCACGTCATAGATTTTCCATTTTTCTGTTTTTCTCACCATACCCTGATTTTGAAAATGTCACTGTGATGGCAACTGTGTGTTCAACTTGATCAAGAAATTTGTAGTGTGATAAGAAATCTTGTGGTGTTTGCCCACTCTTAGGAGTGGCTTGATAGGGACACGGTTGTATTTGTGTCAAGGTGTCTAGACCAATACTCATCATAACACACACACACACACACACATATCCATTGTTATTGCAAGATTTAGTGCTGAGTGTACGCCTGGTTACAACAGTGGCTGGTTTCCTTTCTATGAGATTCATGCGGAGAGAAAAGGAAGTGAAAGAGTGGAGCGAGAGTACAGACATAAGAGCACAGACACACTGAGAGATAAAAAAGAGATTACTTGCCTGAGAGGCCATGTCTATCAGAGTGCTGATGGGCAAACTGCTTCCCTCTGTTGTTTTGAGATAATCCACCAGACTACCTGTAAAGCATTAGATTCAGATTATTAGAAGTATGACATGTAATGTAGTGGTAAATAAAAAGGTGGGTAAACTATGACCCCCAGTCATATGATGTCAATGAATTATCTTTTCAGAAAAGCATTAGCTCATGCGTTTTTCCTTTAAAAGACCCCATCTTCATATAACCTACACAAGGTTGATACTACTGACTAAGCTGTAGACTATAAATTGACCTCATAAAGATTTATGGCATCTTTAAAAAGGTTGGCTACTGTAAATCTATTCCTGCAAATAAAGCAGTGGTTAAACTGGGTTTAGGTGGGCTTTCCCTCCACCATATCTCTGAGCATGACTTAGTTACTTTCACATCTGCAATATACTCATGTTTATTGTGTTAGAAGTGCCATGTACTGATGCTTATGCAACAATATGTAACAAAGAAAAATCTATGAATTATCTTATCTGTTATATAAAGACATGCTTTGCTCAGAAGACTAATGACATTTTCCTTTGTCAAAAACACCAAGATACCCCTCTGGACATAAATAGACAGAGTTGAACCAGAATAGCCGTTTAAATCAGGGAACATAACATTGGGAGGAAGTGCGCTGAGCATCAGTCAAGCTGATACAGGGTCTCTGATGGCAGGCTGCGGCTCCTGAGAATCTGTGCTGAGTTTGATTAGGACAGAACAATACCTCCGCACTCCGGCCAGCCAAGGCAGACCAAAGGAAATACTTTAAGAGGAATGACCGTGCCAGGAAAGAGGAGGCTGTTGCTCCTCTGCTTAAGTCCGGAAGGCCTCTTTTGAAGTCTGAGAGCCAAAGGAACGGTCTTTGTCAAGGTCACAGGGGAAGCTGGGATGCCACACCTGTTATTTTCCATCTTTGTTGTCTTCGGTAATAAAAAAAGGGACAAATTGAGAGGATGGGAACTCCAAGCCATCCTTTCTCCTGACAACAGAGGCGACAATTGTGTCCTGTCCACACGTGGATCCCAGACAAAGGGGCAGCCTCATGTAGAGCCACTGTTGGTGGTTTACAGGCCTCTCATAGAAGACCATACAAAGGCTTTCCATTCAGTTCAATAGTAAGGCTGTTGTTGCACCAGTACAGCATCTCTCTATGTACTTTGTTATTGTTTCTGCTCGTGAAAAAGAATTACAAAGACCGCAACCTTTGGGGGTTAAAGTGAAATAGATATTGGCTCACTTTCATTCGACTGGCTTGATAAACACCTTTACAGGGCATAGATGTTAAATTCTACATGGGACTCTTCTGTTTGCACCTGTTGCCATGGTTTCATTTTATTGTGGCTTTTGATTTGCAAGCCTTTCACATGCACTCTCTGTGTCTGTTATGTGAAAAGGGAGGGAAAAAGAGGAAGATCCAGTGGCAAGCGGCTGCACAACCTGGCGTTGTTGTCGCTGGGTTTGGCGCTGCTATATGTATTTGTGTGTATGTGTGAAAAAGAGAAAAGAGAGAAAAGAGAGAGCGTACAAAAATGTGTTTTCGCTCATGTACTGTACATGTGTGTGTGTTAGTGTTTGCAGGTGTGTGTGTGAGAGTGTCTTTGTCTGCGTGTGCATGTGTGAAGTGCAGACTCTGGAAGGGAGCCATGTGTCATTAGGGATCTCAGTCATTAGGGGTCTCAGTGAACAATGTGGTGAATCACCCTCTCCTGTTTTAACATCCCCCCACCCCCCCACCCCCCCGACCCGCCAGAGGAGACTTCCCTTTGGTGAGTCAACATGAGAGACCTGTCCCGGGGGGGAAAAAGAAGTGAAAGTTCACGTTTGCTTTGAAACATTTTAGCACAGGGCAGCGAATGCAGGAGGCTCATGAGGAGAAGCTGAAAATAGCCTATCGGAAGAAAGGCCACTCCAGCAGAGCGGCATGTTTTGAGAGGCCAGGCTCATGACTTGCTCCCCATTTCGGTTTGTTCACACGCTTGAATTCTTTTACAAAGTGAAATAATCTCAGGTAATGTCTATATAGTTCCATTCATGTTCATCCCATATCATATATCAAACACAAGTGAGAAGGAGAGCAGATCTGGGTGTCAGATCAAAAGGTGTTCGGCTAATTTTACAGAGTCACTGGAGTGGAGAACGCGTGTGAAAAGACTGTGATTCATGAAAGGAGCGAAATGCACGGGGCAGGTACGCAGCCCGGTCTTTTGTTTGAGCATGTGCTCTAGCTCCCAAACTCCGATAACAGGTCAACATGTTTGATCCTGAAAGGCTATGACAATACACTGACTGTAAAACAGTTTCTTTGTCTTCCCTCCAGGCACAGAGCGAACCGTGATGACTCTGCCTTTGGTGTTCAGTCTAACGGGGCAGGAGATTAAGGGAGTCATGGATGCAGACAGGCTCAGACATATTTTTTAATTGACTAAGCTAAACTGAAAGGAATAGCTATGATTATAAATGGATTTCTTGATCATTTGTCTTCTGCTGTGCAAACATTAGTGAGATTTCATTTCATGGAAACGCCCAGGGGCCATGTTGTCCTTTTCTTTTGCCAATCATATTGATTCTTTTGATGACACCTGGGATTGCCATCTTATATGGGCATTGAATAAATCACTGAAATGCTGTGATCAATGTTTCCACCCACCGTTCTCCATGTACTCTGTGACGATGTAGATGGGCTCCTGGGTGACCACAGCGAACAGCCGGACGAGGCGAGGGTGCTGCAAGTTCTTCATCATGTTGGCCTCGGCCAAAAAGGCTTCTACTGACATGGTGCCTATCTTCAGATTCTTAATGGCAACCTTCCTGTCATTATTGTAGACACCTGAAAATAAACATTTAAACATCAGCATTGGGTCTGTAAAAGCTAGCGATTTAAGAGAACATTTTGTGCACATGAATGAATAAATTACACTTATTCTTTCCTATCAGCTATTGCAGGATCAGATGGTTTAAAACAGAAGTCATCTTGCAGGGAGCAGAAGCACGGTGCTACTACGGTTATGTGATGGGTAGTGCTCAAACATGGACTCAATTAGGACCAGCTCCTCCTCGTTCTCATGCAAACAGGATCTCATTCCAGCTCCGGTACACTAACAGTGCACTATGTGTAGATGCCACTCATGACCAACCAGGTTTACTATCGGTCATAAAGCAGCGAGCATCTTCAACCATGCGTGAAGCTCAGTAATGGTGGGAATAAACTGTATTTACTATTCAAAGCATTTCTCTTTTATCTGCAGTGGAAATCTTCTGGCTGAAAGGCTTGGTTATAACTTATTTTCTATTCTAACACACATGAATAAACATTTCATGGCAAATGACAATCACTCCCATCATGCGGGCGCATTCAAGAGCCAATGTTTGGATGAGGGCAGAGAAACAAACACAGTGCCAAGATCACATGCAACTAGAAGCTGTAAATAGAAAGTGGCTGTGAAATGAAGACAAGTTCCATGGTCGGATATTTCTGGCTCTGATACAGTGGTTTGTTTAGAATGTTGTATTGTGTTGGCAACTGGAGATGGAAACTAGGGGGGGAAATACCCGTCCAATTGAAAAATAAGGGGTAGCGGCAGCACAGATTATTTCAACCGATCAAAACATTTTGGCTTCTTGTTTAACCTTGGCTTCCACAATCACAATAGAGAGTAATGCAAGTATTGTTAAAGAGACAATATAGAAATCCAACCCATGAGTTTATTTGAAAGGGAGACTTTATGTGGTTTGAGTGTAGTTGCGCAACAGGGCTAATACCCGGCATCAATCCCTGGCTCACCAGCTCACACAAGCCTACAATTAAGGCTGTATTGGGGAAATCGCACACGATGCTGAAAAACCCTGGCCAAAGCCTTTTTGGCAGAGGCACACACACATTCAGTCCAACAGATTGAGCAACTGGTTCTATATGTGGAGCATCTGTGTAAACTGGCACTTATGAGTATCTATTATCTATAAATGCCACACTCAAGTGATTGACTCAAACTCACTGACAATATCCACCAAACACTCATAGTCCTGTGATTCACATCCTTCATGACGCTCTCTCTCTCCACTCAGTCTCCCTCTTCCACATACTCTTCTCTCTCACTCACCCATCCAGACTTCTCCAAACTGGCCGGCTCCGAGCCTGCGCTCCAGTTTGAGGGACTCGCGGGGAATCTCCCACTCGTCCTGCCACCAGGGCTTCTGGGGCACCCTCGACTGGCACGGCTTCACCAGCCTGGTGCACAGCCCATCCGCCTCACCTGGATGACAGACAGACAAGGTAAAAACTCATTACATCCGGTGTACATTATGCACCTCCGTGAACTTTACACCGATCGATTCATCTTGATCGTGAAACCCCTCATGAGGCGGCACGCACGTGTGTGATGCTGGACCAGCTCGTTCAGGGAGTTGAAGGATATCTTGGCTGTGATGTAATATCCTCCGTTGTCCATGTTGCGGATCCTGTAGTGCTTGATGTTTTCGCCGGACATGTGGTCCAACTCCCTTACTGATAAGGAGTATGAGCCTGGAACACAGAGGAATATTACACCAAAGTGAGATCAACCAGCCCTCTGAGATCTATCTATCTATCTATCTATCTATCTATCTATCTGTGAAACATTGGGTATGTAAACATAGGGTTAAAGGTCCTACGTGTAGCATTTTAACATCAATACATCTTAACTTTGAGAAAAACAAACACTAACAATGCCACTGGCTAACACTAACCCAATTAATTTGACAATGATATATTGATGTTTCAAAATGCTACACGTAGAAAGGGGATGTAACATCAGTGGTAACATTGAGAGGTGGTGCCACATCCAGGGGCAGCAGTAGTGCTGAGAAATGTAGACCACTATAAGAAATATGAACCCCGGCTGTGTGAAAGCACGAGTAAAAGCACTATAGTTATGATATACGACAATAAGATGAATCCACCTGGAGTCGTCTCACTCTCTCGGATCAGGAAGGAGCCCTGCGTGTTCCCAGGGGCCAGGAGGAGCCTGATGGCGTCGATTCTAGAGAGGTTCTTGAAGAACCACCTGCAGCGCAAACAGACAAGACGTCCCACACGTCAGCTAACCACATCCCTTCCCCCAGGGGCATAGAATATATCACATGAGATGGTGTTGAGGTGGGGTGAGGTGGTGTTGAGTGCAGTATCATTATATAGTGTTTCCTGTATGACATACGGCTCAGTCTCCATTGTGTTCATGGTGGCAACAAAGTTGTGTGGGATGTAGCCCCTCTGGCCTGTGATGAGAGACTCTGCCATATACCACTCTGGGTCATCCCTGGTAGAGAAAACAGAAACCAAGAAAACCCACGAGTGAGTTCATATCTGTCATGCCTCATAGCACATGACCTTTTCACTCAAACTTCAAACAAATGGTGTACGTTTCAATTAGCTACCACATGTGTTTCTTTGCAATGTAAATGCTTGGCTCATGAAATGAACCACATGAGACTTAGTAAGTGTGGAAAGATCTTGTCATGCATACCATCCATCGAAACTAAAGAGACTTAGAGAGACAAGAGACACACTCACTACTGACTTTTACTCTTGTAGTTTCACCACATTGTATAAGATTTATTAAAGCTTTGAAGCTTATCAAACGAGTAGTTCACCCCAAAGTTCCATCTTAGCCCTCTCAAACTATTGAAGTTTTTCTCAGTCGCTTTGGTACATTTCTCAGATCAGAATTGAAATTCTCAAAACTACTTGTTCAACCTCCACATCATCTAGTCACCTGTGCACATCATAAAATCAATTTCTCATTCTTTTGAACAAATTGCAAATGCTTTGGAACATTCATGCAAATGATTATGTACAATTGTCTGCTGTTTCCTACATTGTCAATTGCGTATGTCATGTTGATCAAAATGTATTATACTGGTTTGCTGTTAAATAGTCCTACCCCTCAAAACATCTAGGCATTAGTTCATTGCATAAGTCATTACATTCAAAATGGTTGAACCAGTTGTCATAATCTGTCAAGCATATTTTCTATACATTTCTATTAGACTTTTTTGTAAATGTGTCCTGAATTGATGAATTACTCTCAGGTGAATCTTGACTTTCACTAATGAAGGGGAATGTGTGAAGCGTTAGATCAACCAATGATCAACCAGTTCTCTAAAATAGCTCAGAGGTGCATCTCATGAACCTTCAATTGGCAAGCATACTGTATATAGACAGAGCACAACACAGTGTTACAATGTCTGACAATGGAAGAACAACAAGGAAATGAACAGGGTCAACAGCCGGGAAGAAGAAGAGGAGTAAGGCTGCGTGGTGGAAGGGTAGGGAGGCAAAACAGAGGAAGAAGTAGAAGAGGCCAAGGACATAGGCATGTTCCCGATGAAATACAGTAAGGGCCACAATTGTGGACCATGTTCTCAATCACGGCCTTACAATGGCTGAGGCTGGTCGAAGGGTGCAGCCAAATTTTGGGAGAACAACCGTGTCCTCAATCATGCAAACGTTTCATAGACAGAACAGGTATGTAATCCAACAATGTGCACTGTACTGTAATACTGTATACCTACTGTAATGCTTCATATTACAGTATTGTATTGTATTGTATGTTTACATTTCTAATTTAGTATTTTTTTCCTTTGTGCTATGCTGTGCTGTAAAACAGTCTTGTCTTTTTCTTTTCTGTATTGCAATGACATGGTCTGTCAACAAATTACAATACAAACAGTAAAAGCGTAAATGTGAATCCTGAAAAAGTGCAGCCTTGTGCATTTTCAATCATTGTCATCAAAAATCTCAATCTTAGCCATAGTTTACATCAGAAAATACTTACAGAGTACACTGTTATATTGACAACATGGCTAAGCATTTTGACTATCTTGTTTGTAAACAATGACACAAGGACTTGTCATTCTGATGGCACTGACATGTTCATTGACATAAATATTTACTTTTGAGAGATAAACCAAGGATTTTGAGCAAGATACAGGCTTTTGCAGGTAATCCATTGTGTGGTGCTGTTTGTACAAATTGTTTGGAGAAATGCACTTACTGTTTTGCAAATGTTAAGGATGATTCGAGAAAAATACCAAAGCGACTGAGAAAATCTGTAACAGAGCCATCTGTTTGCAGCTCCAAAAAGGCATAAAATGTCCATCAAATTTCTCCAAACAGCTCATGCCGCATAATCCAGGTGTTTTGGTTGGTTACAATATTTACCTCATTATCTATGTTCCCACCGTCAATGCTCAGGTCATGTGCAGCTTACAGCGCTCTGGCAGAAGACTCTGCTAGCTACTGTAGGGTGCATATGACCAGAGAATTGTCTGTGAGGAAAATATAGGAAATAATGAGGTAAATATTTGACTTTTGGACCCATAGTGCAATCGTTTGGCCCTAAAAAAAACACTTGGATTATGCTGCATGAACTTTTGGAAATTTGATGGATATTTTATGCCTTTTTGGAGCTGTAAAAAGTCGACTCCGTTAACCCACAGCTACCTTGCTGTGTGTTTGGTGGTCCTACGAACTGACATGGGGTAAGTAGATAATGACTGGAATGTCATTTTGGAGTGAATTATTCCTTTAACAATGGGCACTGTATGCTCAGTATCAACTCTTACTTGTTGATGATCTTGAGCTTGTCTCCCTTCTCAAAGCCCAGGTCATCATTGTGGGTGGGCTCATAGCTGTATATGGCCACCACGAGGTTGTCTGCAAGAGGAATATTGGTGTTAAATAGAATCCACAGAATAGAATTCATTGTTGAAAAGCACTGGGCACAATATTCAACTCACAATTATGACTATCCTATTTTTGAGTTTGTTCTCTGTTGTTTCCACATGATTACTGCAGAACATGTTTTTTGTTTTTATTTTAAATCCAAACAGCACCCAACCCTACTCACGACCTGTCGTCACAAGAATGATTTCCCCTGTTCAGGTTGTTTCATTTGATAAATAAGAAGGTCTAGAGGCTGAAAACTATTCAGTAATTCACATGAAAAAAAGCAAACATTTGATAAAAGTAATAAAAAATAGACAAGACAATAAAATTGTATAGTAGAAATATGTTTTTTTCCTATCCCATTAATCATCTTGCGACCACCCAAAATTATCTTGCGATCCCTTGGGGGGTCCCGACCGTCAGGTTAAGAACCACTGCTCTAAAGCACCAGGCACAGCTCACACACACACACATACACACACACACACACACACACACACACACACACACAGATTCAGTCTAACTGTATGATAAAATTCCTACACCACCAACATTGCAAGTAACCGGACTGCAAGGGTCAAAAGCCACAGCTCCCTGACAATACATGTAAACAAATATTCCTGTGACCCTAGAATAACCATGTATGATAAGTAAGGAAATAAGTGCTGAGGAGCAAATGTAGAAACATGATTTTTACTTTTACTTTTTACTTCAAGACAGGAATATATTAGAGCAATTGGAGGAAGAAGATATGGGAAAGGGGGGATGTGAGGTATTTCTGGAGATTAATCTCTAGGTTACAGCAGAAGATAGGGAGCAACGCTGCTGTGAATCGGAGCACATATACACGCAAAGTGCCTACATAGACACTCAAACACACACATGCACGCACACACACCCCACACAGGAAAGTATATGTTGTCACCTGGTAAAGGAGATGTAGGAGGTGAATGCTGTGATGGGTATGGGATCAACTGATCTGTGTACTGGTGAAAGACAAAACCAAGATTAGATTACATTTACATTTTGAGTTTGAGCTTTTTGCGATTTCTGAGAAAAGAACAGAACATTTATGCAGCATGAGGCATAATGATTCGTCACGTTCACACAACGCAAGTTTGTGATTGTATACACAGATCTACACTGAAGTAGACAATTCATTTTCTGTATTTAATTTATTTTTGTTTTTAGCTCCCAGACAAAGTGTCTCGCAGCATTGTGGCACTCACATGTGTTATTCTCTTCTAATTCTAATCTAATGGGATATCTAACTGACGGAGGGGAAACAAACAACATCGAGGGAATGATTTCTGTTCCAATTAATTACACATACAAAAGACAACTTCCCTCGCAATTTATTTTTATTTAGCAAGTTAAAAATTCCTGGACCCAAACATAGCAACTCACACAATGCCCAGCAGGTACTGCAGGTAATGTACTGTACACTATAGGGTGAAATCATTTACACAGCGTCAAATACACACACATTATTTTGCGTGAGCCCACAAAAAATATCACACCTTCCCCCTTGCATTCAGCTTGTTGTGTGAATGTCCGCCGTGTGGTCATTCACATTCAACCACACATACAATGACAGCCATTCATGTTCAAACTCACTCAAACACAGACACTGACACAGACACTGACACTGACACACAATACAGGAGCGCCAGCCGATGTACAGACATGTTATTGACATGGACATGCAAAGGTGTGCACAAATACTGTATACAGGCATGCACACACACACATACACACACACATACACACACAGACACACACACAATATGCATACACACTTACTGGATTGCTTGACTGGGGTGGTATTGGGCAGTTGCAGTGTTCACAGACTTCATCCAGGTTCTCTATCCATTCATCATTGTCTGAATAGTCTGAACTGCAGTTACATCCCATTTTTACTGAAATTGGACAGTTCATGTTAATGTTATAGATAAAAAATCTTAGGAAAACCAGATATCTATATTTACAACTTTAATTGAACATCAAGCTGTGATTATTCAAGCGATTTATTATGGCTTAGACTGGAAGGGATTGGCTTGGGTGGACAAAAATTCTCTGATGAAAGTACTTTCTTTGAGGCCCAAAATTGTGGCCAGGATCCCAGTCAGCTATGTTGTTGTAGAATAAGTGTGACCCACTTGACCATAATAATTAGAAGGGCTTAAAATTCAATACCAGATTTTGAATTGAAGTCGTCAAATATGGAGTCTTCATATGGAACAAATTCGAACAAATACCTAATTAAATTCAGCAGAGATCATATGATTTCAGGGCTAAGCTTTCCGATTTCCAGGCAATAGGTCAGAGATTGTCAACACAGGATTTTTCAGAGGTTTGCAAATTTTTTTACCGGATGTCACTGTCACTGCCGATGTCACCGCCTTGACACAAAATGGTGGATCAGGCTAGAAACACACCCTAAGGCCAGTGACAGCTATACTGTTTGTACTGGATACTGTTTTAACACGGTGTAAACTAAAACTTGGGATGTTTTACAACAGAATTACATAATTTACTGTATTGACAGCCAAATAAAATCATACAAATCGGCTTCAGAAGTGTGACAAAGAACTAAAGCGTTGGCCATTTTAAGCACCGCAAATCACTGGCTGTTCCAATTCTAATTCAGACTTGATTCATCGCTTTATATTTCACAAAAGGCCATGCTAATCCCGTATTATCCACAGTCTGCACGTGCTCCGTATCGTGTTTTACACTGCTGCACTGTTTCTCAAGCTCACTTTGCTCCCATCGGACCACTCATGTAACAGGGTCAGTGGGCTAATCACAGCAGCCGTCTGTCCCAGAGGCTCAAAGCCGTGAGAAAATACTGAGGAAGCCTGACCTAGTGGTACTGGGACCCCAAGGAACCAACCAGGGGAGGATCACTGGGGGGAGAAAGGGTTTTATTTGAATATCAGCCCTCCTACGCCCACTGGCAAACTATCAGGGAGTCACACAAACAAAGTCAGCATTTTCCATTGAGGGGTTACCCTCTTCTTATTATAACCTGCAGCTGAAAGGCCTTCCAAACAGATACTGCTGAGTGTTATTGTTTGTGTACAGTATTATTGGAATGGTAGATGGTGAGTGAGTTTTGTTACAGCAGCCTAAGCTTTAACTTTGAGATATTTTTCTTCCAGACACATTCACTGGCTGTCAGTGAGGCAGTGGACTGATCAAATGCCTTTCCATTTGACACTGAATTCAAAATAAAAGAAGACACAAGATCTCCATGTAGAAGAATAATATGACAAATGTGTTTTTTGTAAAAGAAATTTGTGTTATATTACTATTAAAAAGTAACTCGCTGATCCCCAACAATCACATTTTTCTTTGTACGTCACACCCAACAGCCATTACCCTGAACATGTCTCGTATTTGGACGACATGTTTGAAATTTAAATTTAACAATAAAATAATAAAATGGGTTAATAAGATGAGTCAAAAGTGCATTTTTTTAAGACAATGAGCAAAATCTCAAAATTATTCTTCTGTTCTCCCATCTTCGGTGTAATATCGATTTCTCGTCAAACAGTGACTATGTGACAGCCTGTATCTGAAAATGCGTTGTTATTGGCCTTCATGTTAAACCGGGCTGTATACACATGACAAGAGAACAAAAAGACGACTAAAATGATTTTGGCTCATTGACCCTTAGTTATGTGTTTGAGATACCTGCTATTTCTTATATCTGATGACGAATTTTCAAAATACCATCAATTACATTTATTTAGGAAAAAAACAAATAACAACATATAATAATACAATAACATAATAATGACATCCTAATTGACATTGTTTGGCTATCTGCCTTACTCACAGTCCTTTCTTTCATATATTTTACACAAGCCGTATGCTGACAGAATCACAGGTTTAACACTCACCTCTTGAAAATTGAAGCTGCTTCTCTTTGAAGGTCCAACAATTTCAGATTCCTGGAGCCGCAACACAGTTATCCATGATGAGAATACGTTAGAGTGATAGCTTCTATTTCTGAAAATAACTATTTAACAATCAGGGAGTTTTTTTACCACCGGAGTTTGGGTGTGAAGATGTCATCATCAGTTTCTCATTTCCTAACTAACACATATCATTGCCAGGAGTGCCGATGTCTGCTTGTATACACACACACAAGTACACGAACACACACACACACACACACACACACACTCAAGCAAAGAGACTTTGGTGGCGCGTTAGCAACCCAGAGTGTTTCCTGTCGTTGAAAGGTTGAGGGTTGCTGTGCAGGCTTCTAACAGGTGCTTACCGTGCAGCTGTGTGTTCGCACAGGGAACGTTAGGCTCCATGGTAAAGGGGTCAGGACAGCACCTTTCCCCAAAAAGGGAACCTAGATGTGAATGTTCCATCAGTTAAAAATGGAGGCGAATAGCAGAGTATGAGACAGTGCTGAGGTTATATTTGGTGGAACTTTTGCATATAACATCTGTGTGTCTGTGACTGTTAAGATGAGGAACACTATCAGTTTTGGGGTTGAAGTGGGTTTTTCAAAGGAACAGATCCAAACAGATGCAGAGAAGTGGCATTTTGTCCATGTTCAACCAAAGGAAACATCCTGCAAGTTAACATCAATATCAGTCACACTTCCTCTGCAGTGGTTTCAGGCCTGAGGTGTAGTATCCTCAACAACGCAAGGCTATTTTTGTCAGTTATCTGTGTGGTTTGTCTCTATTCTGAAATTTGGCTTTGGTTTTCGCCACTGCCTCATATTTTTAACAAAATGGTCACCTACATATAAACAGTATATCTCACTGACAAAAAACAAAACAAATGTATACAAACGCCAACCACTGGATGAACCTCTTATGATCCATTCATTAAACCAGGGCTCTTTGGCAGTAGTGGGCTGCCCTGTGATCATATTTAGCCCTGAGAAAAGACATGAATTAACAAGTCTTTCACACAGTTCCTAACAAGCGCTCACGCTCGCTCCCTACCAGACACACTCTGCTATGGGCCGCATCACTTTACATGTTGTGGCAGGCTGCAGCTTCAGAGCGTGCACTGACAGGAAGTTGGTCCAAACCTTACAGGAAGTGCACAGAAATAGGCGCTCAGATGACTGCTGCTGCATAGATTAGTTCGCACACGCTAACCACCTAAGTTGACTCTTTTTCCATTAAACGAGTGCATACCTGAGGGAAGGAGCAGCTCGGAGAGTGTAACTCGAATTGTGCCGAGGAGATAAATTATGTTAGAAGTAGTTTCATGTTCATTTTGATAATGATATACAGTATGTACCCATTTATTGAGATGGTTTCAATAAGAAAAACAGATTTGCATTGAGGAATGATGAGAGGCATGTGCTTTGCTGTAGCAGTAATACCAGTTATTACATTCTTGTGATGAGATAATAGTGCAGATCAAATTGCGCATGCCTAAAAGAGTAGCTACTGTCTATAGAGATCAGCTATCACCAGAATGTATGAGGCTTTCGGGGTAATCCTGTTTTCCCCTCCACTACAGTTGTCATCAATTCCAAATGTGGTTGGAAATCACATTCTCTTACACAATCTAACTGAGATACTATCAGTGTGCACAAAGTTTTCCAGCCCCTCTAGGCCTATACTGCCTGCTTCATGATGCAGCTGGCTGGCTGGTTTCAGGTAAGTGAGCGAGCTTTTGTTTGCTGTTAATGCTTACTCATGTACACATAATGCAGAGGAGCAAAATAATCCAACGAAACAAGCAGCAAGGAAGCATAAAGCAGAGACTGTTCTTTAACAAATTCTTATCATATCTTTAAATTCATTTGCGTAGTTTCAGATAAAGAGATTGATGTATTTGTGATATTATTGTATGTTGTATTTACTCTCAGTAATATCACCTATAGTGCTGATATGGTGATATATGGTGTGATATGGGGAAAAGGTCAGGGGAAACTCGACTTGAGTGGCATGAGAAACATTAGTCACTCTGTAGCACATTATTGTGAAAGCATGTACTGACGAACAAGGCCTCAAGGTGCTGCCTTAGTCTCTATGCATCCTCCATATGATAGCACCCATTTCAGTGGAGTCAGTTGCCCTCACTATTGAGGTCTAACCTCACACATGAGGTCATGCATGTGCTAAAGTATGTCATTACAACAGTCCTAGTTGTGCTCTAATTTCATTCGATAATGGCCGCACTCTCCCAAGGCATATTTGGTTTCTTGTTAGACTAATTACATCTAACAACATTGTTTGTGGTTCTGCACGTGCCTCTAGGGCCGCACTCATTATGTTTGGATATTACATGAAGGTGTGATGGAGGGAAAGAGGAAACTATTGTGCTGGGTGACTTTGTTAAAGGGTATATAGATCTGACGGAGCGGTGGGTGACTGAGGTCATTTGCCCTAGATAGGATGGATAGGAGATTGACAAGTAGATAGACAGACACAGAATTGAATGCAAGCATTTTTTAATTTATTTTTTTACAAACATTTAATAATCTTTTTTTTTTTTTACTTCTTTACTTCTTTATATATACATTCTAATAAAAATAGAATTGAAAATTGACTTGGACTTTTGTAAAGTCTCTTTAAACTGGCATTGTGGTGTTTGTGCAAAAGAAAATAACAATTCAGTAATTACATTTCAAGGTATTTTGTATTTGTATTATATTCACTGTACAGTTTTGTCAAAAAATTACATCCATGTTACAGTGGAATCATTTAACCATATGCATAGAACGATAACTCAACAACAATAACCATCATCAATTGTCCCTCACTAAATATACATACTGCTCCTCACTCTATTAATCTATCTGAAAAACCATTTAACTTGACTATATTGCATACTATGCAATAGAACACAGCTGGTACATGTTCAGCAATCTATACAGCCTGTAATCTGCACTTGGCAGCATCTGGACATTGTAATGGAAAGTCAAATGCATCGGGGACATCCTCCCTACTGGGTCCTGTCATTTCAGTGGCGACCCTATAGAGATCCCTGTTATTTTTGGTTTGTGAAGAAGAGGTGTGAGAATGCTGGAGCGTGACCTCCCGCCTCCCGTAAGACTGCTGTTTGGGACAGTAACAGACCAGATCAGACCAGAACACAGGGAAGAAATTCTGAGCACTGTCTTCATACCTGTCCATCTCAATCAACTCCAGGGAACTTTAACTGAAGTTATGTAAAAGATACCTCTTTCTGTGCTGGGGCCATTCATCTATCCACCAGTCTATATCTACTCTCATTCAGACTGTGTTGTGCAAAGAACAGACAATGCCAGAGCAGCTCAGGCTCTGTAGGTTCAGTCGAAAGGTGCTTCTGTGTTTTGGGTGTGTGCCCTTACAGGGTGGAACACGGAGGCTTCCTCATACATGTTTAAGCCAGAGTGCACATCAAAGGACTCATTTCCACTTCCCACCATTGCACCAATTGCTGGCAACCAAACCACATCCTGAAGTGAAAAAAGCCCCATCAGTCCACCAAGACAAACACAGAGGCTTTGGGTCCGTCCTCCGCGAGATCAACTTTAACACAGTGAGAAGCGTCTGGAGTTGATGTTCATCTTGGTGAGGCCCAGGTGCTTGAGGGGGGTGGACAGGGCGAAGGTGGCCTTCATGGGGATGTCGCAGAGCAGGTCCGACTCCTCGCCGCACTCCTCCAGCTCGTACGTGGCGTCGTCGAGCATCTCCTTGTGACGGTGGCACACCTGCTCCACTTTCAGCCGGTGGATCTCCCCCCGCAGGCGGATCAGCTGGCGGGCCAGGCGGTTGTCCTGAACCTGCATCTCTCTCTGGGGAGGGAGGGAGGGGGGAGAGAGTGGGCGTCAATGAGAGAGCAAGAAGAAATTTTGATGCAAGAGCTCTTGGAGTGAATTGATCAAACTGAATCAAACTTTATTTATATAGCACATTTTATACCCAGAGGAAGACTCAGTGTGCTTCACATGGCTGCAGAGGTGTCTTATCATAGTCTTTATCTTTCTTATGATAGATGTAAATCACTGCCATGTTTATTATATGGGTTGCAAAGTCTGAGAGTGTGAGAACACAGCATTCCTATTGTTTCACAAACTCTTTGTTGAGGATGTGAGAATGGCATGAAGTCAGTCATGCCATCTTCTGTAAGCCAGGCATTCATGCAAAGCAGATCACCATAGACTAGTGACACTGCTGAATAGCTGGTGCAGCAGTGTGCAGATATCACTACAGATAGAGTACACAAACTCTTAGACATCTTGGTTTAAAAGGTTTAAAAAGGCTTTTCAAAAGTTTCAAATGATTTTCAAAAGTTTTGCAACCTGCAGACACACTTTGAAGCATTACATGAAGTAAGTTAAACATCATTCAATTTAAACTGATCTTAGAGAAGGATAATAAGCAGTCACTCACCAGCTCTTTTCTCAGAAAGTCCAAAGCATCATCGATGGTATCAAAGCCGCAGATGTTGCGCACAACTAGTTCTGAATTCTCATCTCTCAAAATGACAGGCATGTTCACAGCTTCTCCTCCTGAGTCTGGGCTGTCTTTCGGACTGTCTCCTGCACTTTCCTCCCACGGTCGGCTCTGTAACCGCTCTTGCCATTCAAAATAAGATGGTCTGCGCGTCTGTAATTTCAGCTTTTCTGTCAGCGCCTTCACGCTATCCAAATCTTCTGTGTCTGCCTCGGAGATGTCATCTCCCCCAAACTCTTTAAAATCCATAGGTGCGACGTGGAAAGTTTGGCTAGAAGCAAATAAATGAGGCTGCATTAAAGTGCGCCGTCTGGATTGGAAACTTGGCGATTGGAGCGCAACAGATCCTTGCCTAATTTATAGGGAGATAAGAAACAGTGACCGCCCATATCCCCGGCCGGGGACAGAGGAGCTGGATAGTTAATGCGCTTTTATGTCTAGCTTTCCTAAACTTCCTAAATCACTCTCTTAGTTTATGGTTAATAGTTTTACAATCATATCTCAGTGGTGGGCAATGTCTAGGTGACACGTCCTTACATTATTTTGATTGAAAAACACAAATATACTTTACAGCTGTGGCTGTATAGCGTGTGTTGCATGTTTCTGTCAATTTCATAATTTCAAATAGGCCTAAATGTTTAAATAAGTACGATTAGAATGTTTGCAGTTACTCTGCGTTATTGCTCAGATTTATTAGGAAATCCTTGTCAGATGTTGACCGGCTCGGTCATTTGGACCCCAGGTTTGCCTAAGTTTGAGAATATACTGCCATCTAGTGTGTGTCGGTCATAAGAACGTTCAGCAATAAGATGTACTGTGTGTAAACTTGGAAATATTCTGCACTGTGCCATTGTGTTATATTCTGGGCACACTTTAACAACAACCTGCTTCATTCCCCACTCAATTTACACAACTGACATTTTTATAGACATTAATGTTATTGCAGTATATGTTTTATATTTAAGTAATATCACACGAGAGGGAGTGCTGTTGTACTGCAGCACGGCTGTGATTCGGTAACCAAATGTCCCTCTCCGCAGAAACAACGTGTAAAGAGGTTCCTGGCTGCGAAGCGTGGCCGTCTACCTCAAGAAAACATCAAAGAGCTAGGGAAATGGATCAGGGAGGAGACCGTCTTTGTCAATAAGTAAGTAAGAAAAAACTTTGATGGAAGATAAAGTATAGAGAGACTGCAGATTCTCTAGGCAGACAGTAACACGTTTGAAAATGTGAAATGTGACACATTTCATTTCCACATGTAGGTGCATTGGAATGACTGACAGCAAACTGTTGGACACCCTCCAACCACTTGACTTGGTAAGCATAGTAAACAACCTGAAACTAGTGTACTACCTATATAGACACTGCTGCTTATCAATGAAAAGAGAGTGAGTGTTAAAGCTCTGTGTTCTACACAGGCATGGCACCAGAAACGGCTCAGAAAAATATCAGTGGAGCTTCAAATGGAGATTGAACTTCACTGCACTTCAAACGACCTCCTTGACAGAAAGGTAGGCCTATAACTATTTTTTCTTGTTAAACTATAAATAACAATGACTATTACTGTATAAATAGTCAAAAAACAGGGGTGAATCCAAGGCACTCTTCATATGATTAAAAAGCTTGAATCAAAGGCTAGTTCATAGTCAAACAGATAAAATACAAGCCAACATGTTTCGGCCACACTATTACTGTATATTGATATTGGTGTAACTTGTTAATCCTTTTTTTTATTTTTATTTTTTTTACCTATAGACAACCGCTGACAGTCTGAAGCCCAAACCAGCAAAGAAGTGTTCCCCAGGGTGTCAATGGTCCAGGAAGCTGCTGTCATGGCAACACTTGATGGTGTCTTTGAACATTTCATTCCATCACCTGCTGACAGAGAAAAACTGGGAACCAAGGTCAAACCACTGACAGAGAAGCTATTGACCCTTCTCAGTTACTTCCCGTGGGTTTACATCACTACGGAGGAGGACAACATGCTCAATGCACTCTCTGTCTTATGACAGAGACGTGTCGCTGATTGTGGAGAGAACAGCAAAAGAAGTTGATGCAAAACTCCTCAGCTTTGCTCCTGTGGACTCTCTGGCCTTCATCAGCGCAAAGTCAGGAAAGAAGAATTCCAACTCTTGCAAAGCTGTTGTAAGAAAGGTGGCAGCAGAGTTTGCTACTAAACTGGATGTCAGAGCCGGGCTAGATGCCACTTCAAAACTCACCTATGCTCCTTCAGATGTTTGTGTCTCCACAAATGTAGAAGCAAAAGTGGTTTCTTCAGCTCCAAGGTATAAGATGACCATAGTGATTGACATGCATTCTGCCAAAGTGGAGCAGGATCACACTGGACCACACCCTCCCACCTCTGCACCTGTGGATCCTCTTGTCTCCACACCAGCTGAAAATAATGCTCTGAAAGCAGTCCTTGGTGAGGAGGAGGAATCTGGAGCTCCTGAAGCTGTGGCCACACTGGGTGAGTTACAGATATTGTTGATGTGAATTACACAAACCATCTGATATATTTTCAAACAGAAAAATAAGTAATAGCCTATATAGAAGAACAATGATGCTGTTAAATGTGACAAAGGTAAAACAAGAGAAGATGTGAATAGGGAACCAAAAAATTAGAAAATATATCGCTGCTATTATCCTTTTTCTTTTGTTTTTCCAATACAGATGGAACCAAGCCCAAAAAGAACAAGAAGAAGGGAAAGTTCAAGGCATTTTTCAAGCGTCTCCGAAAGGCACTGACACGTTCCATCAGGACCTCAGAGGCCGATCCTTGAGTACACCATGATCCCTTTATCAAGCAAATAAAGGAAAACAGGCATATGCAACTGTGAATTTCATTTCTACTGTCCATACAGTATCAGTTGCTCTTACTGAACAAGTAGGATCATGATGTTACTTATCAGCTAATAATTTTGATGCCCTAGAGGGAATGGGATCCCAGCAATTTACAGTCAGTAACTGTAATAGCCTACACCAAATCAAATATAAGTCGCAGGTAGACCTAATGTTTTACTACCATATATCATCAGAAAAACAAAGATGCTCTAGTGATGATGTATGAATATGAAATACCACCAGCAACTATCCCAACGGAAATTTCTTTTTACACATAGGCCTGCTACTACTACTACTACTAGATTCATGTCACTCTAAAAGGGCGGGAACTTTATTTTGCATAGCCTACATAAAGGTGGATGAAGTAAGTTTAGGTGGGTTTACCCTCCACTCCATCCCTGCTCTTAGTGTCAAGTGTTGTTAACCTTGGAAGATTTTTTGGTGAATTTTAGGGGGAAAATACTTAAGACTACTGATCAACAAATCAAACATGAAATCACAAGATTTGTAAACAGTTGATTAAACCAACAGTTCAGAAAGTCACCACCAAACCCCACTGTTCAGTTACTGAACAATGGGTTACCAGTAAATTATATTTTATGCATGCTAACATTATTAATTACATTGTCTCTGCCGCCTAAGTTCTGCCTCCTAGCTAGGTCTGTTTCAGACACATACACACATGTGATACTGTTGAGTATAATACTGCCACACTTAGTCCGTCATATAGGAAGCATATCAGCGGCTGTCACAAAAAGCTGACGAGGCTCCATCAATCTCGGACACCCCTCCCCTCCTCGACACACACACACACACACACACACACACACACACACACACACACACACACACACACACACGGGTATTGCTAGAATTTCTGGACCGGTTATACAAGATGTGAAAGATGTGACACCCACCCACCCTGATTAAAGTTATCTCCTCTCTCCAGTTTGGGTGGGGGGGGTCCATGAAAGCACCCCTAACTCTGTCTTTTGACGCACATCATGCCAAAATCTACCCCTACTCAGAAAAACGTTAGCCAGCAGTGTGTCACACCTCACTGTTGCTCTCAGGAAACGTTCACTTCCGTCTTTTGTACCCACAAGATGTTTTCACATTTTTTCAGCGCGGTGCAGTGTTCAGCCACTTGTTTTTAAAAAGGTGCAACTTCGGGCCTGGCTACGGCTGGGAGAAAATGAAAGAACATCTATTTATAGGCTCCTTATCGTCAAACAAACAGAGAGCTGCTACCAACGACTCGGTGAGGAAAGGGGAGGGGACGGAGTGGCTCAAGAATCACGTTTTCAATTTCAGTCTAACTATAAACAAGAGGCGAGGAAGTGATTTTGAGTCAAGGAGGGGGGCCTCTTGTCCACTCGTCCAGTAGCGGAAGACTCGGGTTTAGCGGGGAGTTGATGGAGTTTTCCGAGCACATCAAGACCGCCAATGTGGAGGCTGTGGTGCTCCGGCAGCCGTTCCACCAGCCGAGCAGAGGCACACTGTGCATCACCGGGCATCACCTCCTCTTCTCGGACAGGGAGGAGGGCGGCTCGCGGCAGGTCTTCCTGCTTCTCAGGAACATCGATGCCATAGAGAAGAGGTGAGGGGCGAGAAATGTCCATCTCGACAAGTCATTTAGTCGAGTATTGAATCATAAAGTATTTGTAAGACGAGTGAAAAAAAATGTTTCCAATTGGGGTGTGATCATCTCATTTGTTTCCATTGCAGTTTCATGTGTTTCAAGACATTTCTGATAATGTCTTGAAATAAGACAGATCAGTCCACCAGTATGAAGAAAATTACACTTGAATCAAGAGAATTCATAAAACAACTTGATCTGCATTGGAATTATCACACTTCATTGACATATATATTTTTTCACTTAAGAAAAACAATATTTTAAGCCTCAATGCCACACTGAATGACTTGTTATGATAGATCTTTTTTGCAGTGATGTGGCCTATATTGACCTTATGAATTGTATAGAAAACTTGGTCATGGTCAAACAGATAATCACACTAATCAACAACAACTAATCAACATGAAATCTGCTTGAGTGTCTAATTCATGTCTAATTCCTGTATCCCTCAAATCCTTTCTAACCAGTGTGGAAAACCTTTTGGGCTATTCCGGCTTCCTCTCTAGTGCAGGCCAGAGTGAAAGGTTGGACATCATTTGTGTTGCTGTGTGTGTTTTCTGCCCGCGTGCTGCTCTCCTCGCCCCCAGTGCTGAGGATGAGGAAATTTGCTAATCCTTTACAAAGTTTACACCCATTCCTCTTTCTTGTCACCTACCAGACACACTCTCACTATTGCCTGCTATGAACCCTGTTGTTGTTGGGTTTTTTTCGCTTTACGGAAGCTACATTGCTTAAACCACTTGATAAGTGGATGGTTAATAAGGGAAAACCAAGGCTGGACCCATTTGTCAGCAAGAGAAGCTCTCCTGCCACACAGCCCAGCTGACTGGGGTTTGCCCTGCTGTCTTCCTTTCCTGCTGCCAGTAAAAGTTTTCTGCAGTGCTAGAGTCAAAACATGGGGTGCTGAGGGGGGAGGGCGGACGGACGGAGGGGCAGCCTATTGTTTCATTGTCTTGCGTAAGTTTCATAATGCTGTGTGTGTGTGCGTCATGTCCAGGATATCTGGATCCTCAGGGACCATCACCATCAAGTGTAAGGACCTGTGTGTGCTCCAGCTCGACATCCCAGGCATGGAGCAGTGTCTCAACATTGCCCACTCTATTGAGGTACAATAGTTAATCCCCCTCTGCCCTTATTCACAGAAACAGAGTACACCAGGTTAAGGGAGTCAGTAGTTGTTTTTCTGTCTCATGATGTGATCGCTGTTCCTCTCCTTCTTGCTATTTCCTCCGCGCCCTCATGTCTGCTTTGAAGTCCGATAACAATCTCTCCCAGTCTCTCACAACACTCCCTCTCTCTCTCTCTCTCTCTCTCTCTAGACCCTGTCCTCTCTGGACTGCGTCTCGGAGATGTATCCCTTCTTTTACAGGCCGCCTGATCTCAACCTGCCGGACCAGTGGGGTCTCTCAACCCCTGAAAAGCACTACGCTCAGATGGAGGAGCTGGTAAGAAACATAAACGACTATGTGCACTCACACTCACTGATACGCCAATACACAGATGAGCACAGGAATGTACCATACACACCCACAGGCACGCTCTCACATACACACACACTGATACACACACTCAGAGACAATCATTCCCAACAATGATCCAAGCAGCCACATGACAGGAAAATGTCAGGCACACTGAATGTCGGGGTCAAGATGCAGAACATCCCCTGTTGCAGCACTATCACCACAGCATACATGTGTTTTCCCTTTACTTCAGACTGGCTGGATCGTGTAGCTCGTATATTAGATGTGCCGCAAACAGCTTGAATCCTTGCTTACTCGAAATAGGTCCCGCTCTGGGAATGTTATTATGGTAAGTGGTAGAGGACCCCGAGGGCAATGCTGCATGTGGCAACGGGCCACATAGACCCAATAAAGTGCACATGGTGTACTATGTGGGATATGAGTACATTACATGGGGAGACAGCCTAGCATGGTCTAGCATGGTGAAGGAGACTGTCCTTCAGTGTCCTTGAGCAAGACAGTGAATCCTGAATGCAGGGGGCAAGCGGAAAGCATAAACTGAAAAATTTGATGGTTATTCATGAAGATGAATTATGCAGTTTAGTTTTGTCAAGTGTATTTTTTTTTCATCATGAAGCATTCATTAACATTTAAAGCTGCACTAGACAAGATTTTTATGTAAAAATACACCCGTCTTAGCCTAAATCACAAAGTGCGGCTGCAACAGAGTTTACTCATGTCACGTTATATAATAATAATAATGATAATAACTTTATTTGTATAGCACCTTTCATGCAGAGAAGCAACTCAAAGTGCTTTCCAGCAGACAGACAATCAACATCACACGAGGCAAAGCAATGATGAAAGCACAAGCACAAAATAAAAAATAATAGTAGCATGATTTCTGGGTGTTGAAGTTTAAATAACAGTTACCTCTCACTGCCATTTGGAGCCACCAACATGCAAAGTTGCATAGTGTAGCTTTAACAATAGCTTTAACAATATAATATCCCCTCCTTTCGAGCATCTTCATTCATTCATCCATCCATCCATTCATTCATTCAGTCAGTCAGTCAGTCACTGTGCCTGGCTCTCATCACCTTCTGTCTCCTCTGTTTGCAGCATGACAGGTGGAGGCTGAGTGATGTAAACAGAGACTACTCAGTGTGTCCCTCCTACCCTCCGGCTGTCATTGTCCCCAAGGTCATAGATGATGACATGCTGCTGAAGGTGGCCAGGTTCAGACAGGGAGGACGCTTCCCCGTTCTCTGCTACTACCACAGGAAGAATGGCATGGTGAGGTGTTCGCAGTGTGTGTGTGTGTGTGTGTGTGTGAGAGAGAGAGAGAGAGAGATATAGAGAGCAATGAAGAGACAGATACCTTCACTTGAGTTATTGTATACAGGATAATGTAGCCTACGATTCACACACAAACAAACATTTCTGATTAATCCAACACTCAGGTTATCATGCGCAGCAGTCAGCCGCTGATAGGAGCCAATAGGAAGCGCTGCAGGGAAGATGAGCTCCTCCTCCAGGCCGTGATCGACGGCTCGGACAAAGGTTACATCATCGACACCCGTTCCAGTCAGCAGGTTCAGCAGGCCCGGATGACAGGCGGTGGGTTCGAGTCCAAATCCACCTACAGCTGCTGGAAGAGACTGCACAGACAGATGGAAAGGTGTGTGTGTGTGTGTGTGTGTGTGTGTGTGTGTGTATGGCGGTAATGAAAAGTGGTAGTGAATAGTGATAGTAGGTGCTGTTGACCTCTCCCATCAAAGTTATGCCTCACTCACGGCATTTTCCTGCAACTTCAAGTGTGTGTAAATATATATATGTGTGTGTGTGTACAGGGGTAAAGCACTCCAGGAGAGTCTAATTAAGCTGGTGGAGGCCTGTGGAGACCAGTCCCACAATATGGACCGTTGGCTCAGTAAGCTAGAGAACTCCAAGTGGCTGTCTCACGTCCAAACCGCCCTGTCGACCGCTGGCCTGCTGGCAGAGTGTGTGGAGAGGTAGGTACCACAGCCAGGGTGTCGCTGCTTAATCTGTAACACAGCTGTACTGCTGCAAACTGTGTGCAGAGCGCTGTGCAAGGATCCCACGGTTCAAATGTATTGAAATGAAACTGGTCAGACATGAATATTGACTGTAGATACATACATTTTCCTCGCAACTCTGTTTCACTGATAAACTGTTTTCATCATGAAAACTTCACATAGAGCTAGTAAAAACACAGTAATATAATAGTCATTTTGTTAGATACACATAATACATAAGTAGAATAAATGCAAAGATATGCAACATTTGCATCAGCTACAACAAAATTTGATTCAATTTTTATTTAACCTTTATGTAACCAGGCAAGTCAATTGGGCGAAAGGGGAAAAAACAGGGAGACAAAAAGGCTAGCAGTTCTCCGCAGGCAATGGAAAACATAATAGAAACAATCAGGTTGAAAGAGATAGTGAAGTGGCACAGGTATAAGCTGCCCAAACACACATGAGGACAGCAAACAGCACAACAAAAAACACCATCAACAACAAGGACACCACGAAAAGCAATTAAAATGTGGTAGAGAAGTTAATGTAGTCATTTGCCAGTAAATGTCTGTGATAAAGTCCTGGAAGGCAGAGACAGAGATGAAAGTGTCCAGTTTTAAAGTGTTTTGCAACTCATTCCAGTCAGTGGGAGCAGCGAACTGGAATGAGGAGTGGCCAAGGGAGGTTTGAACTCTGGGGACATTAACGCATTTATGGGGAGTGATGCAGTGGTAACTCATTCAACACATTAAGTTTGACCCTGGCCTCCTTCACCTTTTCATGTAAAAATACACCTGTCTTTTCAGCAAATCACAAAGTGGGGCTGCAACTGAGAAGACTGCAGTGCTACACCGCCCTTAATTGAGATACCCTAGATTCACCCTATTTGCCCAAATTAGCATTACTATCATTATTATTATTATGTGTGAGCTGGGCCTGGTTACTGGCAGGACATCTTCTCTATCTGAGCACAGGAATTAACAAATCAAAACTTAAGAGCAAAATACAACAATAGCTTCTAAACACCAACACTCTACCAAGACAAAGCTTGACTCAGCAACAGTGGCTGAAATTCTTCACCTACATTCCCATCAGCCACAACGAAGAAGAAATTTAGATCTGAGGAGTGCACAGATTACTGTCATCATGTTACATGATTTCTGGGTATTGCAGTTGTCAAAATTCAAACAGTTACGTCTCGCTGCAATTTGGGGCTGCAAGCATATAAAATTGCCCAGTGCAGCTTTAAGGATAAACATCAGATATTATTTAGTTTCATTAGCCAATTTAGCCAAGTACACACACCCATAGCTCCCTACACACATGCATTTCTGCAGAGAAGTCAGAGCGCAGGCTCGCCTCTAGCTGCTGCATGCAGGAGAACTGTAGTGTGTCTGTTGGTTTTGCCAGGGACGGTCATTCGGTTCTGGTTCACGGCTCTGAAGGGACGGACTCCACTCTGCTCATCAGCACTCTGGCTCAGCTCATCATGGACCCATGCTGCCGCACACTAGAGGGCTTCCTCGCTCTGCTGGAAAGGGAGTGGGTACAGGTGAGTGTGTGTGAGTGTGTGTGTGTAAGCAAGCATACTGTACATGCAGCTGCAAATGTACTGAAAGGTGAAACATGCTTGGGGTCTGTCGCCATTGCAAATACTCGTGAGAATAAATTTTGGGCATAGGTCATCATGAGATAAAAAACACACAAACATTACATATAGTTACAGAAACAATCTCTCATTGTCTTCCTGGAGATTACACTCTGCCTGAGAAAACACCTCTATCACTCTCTTTTTTGTCTTCGGGTCAGCTGTCCCTGTTTGAAGTTAAACAGAGAGAGAGAGAGAAATACACACCAGTATTGGTAACAATGGTCAAATTAAATAAAGTGCCACTTCACCCACATAACAAAGCTGATATGTTTTATGCGTTATCTCCAAGATATATCCCAAACTGTGAACATTTTTTGCACAACTTATTTTGAGTCTGAAATCATCTTGGGGATGCAGAACGCTAATTGTATTAATTAAAGCTCAGTGACTTCTGTAATGTGCATAGAAAAGTGAAGGTTTTAAATCAAAGTTAAGCATTCCAAATATCTACTTATCTAAATACCCCAGTGAACTAAAGACTGTTGCAAAAATCTTTAAAGGTGAAGCAGTTACACCCAAAGTGAGGACAGATAGTATTATAATTGGTATGTTGGCCATTAATGTTTGTGGTTGTACCACAGAGTTTGCTGTTGTTTTTTGTTTGGTATGACCAAGTCTTTTGCTTTCCCACAATATCCTCTTAGCAGGGCGTGTCTTGACAAAATGTTGAATTGGCTTGCTATTATTTCATGTAGCGGTCATGGGGTTAACATAAAATCTGACCCTTCACTCCCCCCTGTGCCCTCGGTGGCTCTTATTGTCAGACAGTCACCCAAAAAGATGAGAGTGAAATGAGAGTGTTATTTCACTTTTCCAACAAATGTCTGCCTCGAGTGCTGTATATTTTTTGAGGGATCTGACATTACAGCTGCAAGTTAAAAATTATCTTTCAGTTCCACAGTTCCACAGCTGGAGGGCAACTGATATCAACCTTGTGTACATGATAATCCACAAGAGGGCAGGTTATGCAGCTCAGTATATTTTGTCAGTCATGATGGCAATGATTGCTGTATCATGAACTATGGGTGGATATGATACAAACAAAAGCCATTCAAGAAACCATTGCCAGGCTTCTGCCAGTGATGCGCTCAGAGGCATAAATCCTGTTCTATCAGATCATCCTCCATATTGTTAGTCATAGCTGTACATCTAAGTGTAACCAATTAGATTTCAGCTGGTCCACGTCAACTACAATGTAACAACACCACCTTGAGGCTAACCTGCAGTCATTTGTTTAAATTAAGTTTAAGATTAAGTGATGGACCCTCTGGAATAAATAAATATAAATAAATAAATATGCATTTCCTTCATCACAACCCATAGCCAGTAACACAATGTTCTCATTAAGTTGTGTTACTTACTTTTCTAACATTACCATGAAAAGAGATTTTGATACCAATCCAACCAAATAACCAACAAACCAACAATATATTTCTGATATATATTTGTGTATCCTCCCCAGGCGGGTCACCCGTTGCAGCAGCGGTGTGCCCACTCGGCCCACTCCCACGCCCGTCTCCAGCAGGAGGCGCCAGTCTTCCTGCTGCTGCTGGACTGCGTGTGGCAGCTGTGGCGCCAGTTCCCCCTGGCACTGGGCTTCACCGAGGCCCTGCTGCTGAGGCTGGCCACAGAGGCCTACGCCTCCGACTACGGCACTTTCCTCTGTAACAGCGACCAGGAGAGGTCAGTCACGGGTTTGACATTCCAGGCTCTGAATTCACACATCACATCCCTATGGGTCAAATAAAGGGTGTTATTTCCTTCTGTCGCCTGCTGCAGCACCTGACCACCTCACTCTTCGTTCTCTCTCCCTCATTCTCAGGTGTGCCTTAGGGGTGAAGGAGAAGACTCACTGTTTGTTCCAGGCCCTGCTGAGGCCCAGGGAGAGAGACAGCTACTCCAACCCCCTGTATGAGCCCACTGAGCTGGCCATCTGGCCCTCAGTCCACCCCCAGTCCCTGCAGCTCTGGAGAGGTGAGCTTAAGTAGACGCATACATATAAACTTCATCTTCTTGTCTTTTTTTTGACATGTTAATTACTATCACCAGTGATGCTCATTCATCTAAGCCTCCTATCTGATCAGTGTATGATGCTTTTGTTGTTTAGTTTTGTATGCTTCTGGTCTTGGTGACTTTGATGCTAGGAATTTATGCCAGAATGTTTTATTATTAGCAAGAATATTCTTTCTGACTCACTCCCATCATCACTCTCATCCTCAGCCTTTTTTCTGAGGTGGACCCAACAGGCTCGTCACCTGGAAGAGGCCCAGGAGGAGATAAGGAACATGGTGATTGAGTGGGGAAAGTTGACACTCATCTGATGTGGGGCTTTTCAATACCCAGACAAAGTGAAAATACAATGTGTTGGATGATCATCCTGACTGATGAGGGATGAGTACTTTGCCGTTTAAGGTGGACTGTTACCAATGTGCAATGCTTTTCTACTGTGGAATTGTTCCTTCATAAACATCCTATGTATTATGTTGAGTAATGCTTTCATAAAAATTGTTTTTGAAGAAATTGCATTGTTGGTATCATTTTTGATGTTTCCTTTAATGTCCACTCAGAAAAAAAATATATTTAGCCCTGTGTATTTTCACATTTATTTTATTTAAACTGTCCATGGAATGCTCAATTCTCTCAAAATATGTATTTATTGTAATTGCAAATGGGTCTAAATTACTTCCCTGTGTATTTCCACTCACAAATACTATCAATAGAAGAAGGCTACAACTGACACACCTCCCAGTCCTGTTAAGTTCAGCTAAACACTCTTCACAATACAAATCCCCGTGAGCAGCAAGTCAGCATGTTTGCACACATGGAGCTTTGCAAGCTGGAGACTGTAGTCCTGTTCAGTCCAGAGCCACGAGCCCCGGTGATTCCACAAACTGGACAAGAACCACATACCCCAGCATGACTTTCTACACCTGCTTATTTACCCAATGGTTGTTCGGTTAGTGCTCAAACAGTAACCAATCGGATGGTAATCTCTTAATTCTAACACTTAAATGCCACGACATCCTTTTTATCAGCTCTTATTTCATAAATTTGTTAAGTGGAATAGTACGACTACGAGTTGCAACTTTTGGTCCCGGATCAACAAGTGATCGCCCGTTGATCTGACAGGGATCCCGGATTTTGTCAGCTCACAGGTAATATGTTCCCATATTCTTCCTATTTCAGCTCTTTTTCAGTTTGTAATACTATGATTTTAACGCGATGGTTAATACTGGGAGGTAGAAATTGCAGTTCAGCAGTATGGCCTGGAGAATTATGTTCAGCACAACTTTTTCAGGCACTGCTGTGCGAGATGCAATCGGGTGTGCGGGTCTGTGTGTCCACTGCGGCTCTGCTGGCCCCGTTTTGCCGCGGGTGTCGCAGCAGGGCGCGCAGTTTGCCCGGCCGGAGCTTCAGCTGCTCGCCCCGGCAGACCAGCAGGTGGAACAGCCAGGAGACCTGCAACCCCGCGCTTCCCCGGGACAACCCCCGCGTCCTCATCACAGGTGGCATATAGCTTTCTTTCTAGCGCACTGTAGCTTCTTTATTTATCTAGTTTCACGTTCATACAGTTACACACAGACACACACACACACACACACACACACACCACACGCACACACACCTTGGAGCTGCACAGTACAATCAATCTTCTACTGTTGGTCACTGAGCAGCTACACTGGATCAGATGGGGGATCAATGCCTTGCTCAAGGGAAGGGGAGAGTGTTACTTATTCCTTCAACCCAACTACATTTTCCCAGTAGGTCCTGGGTTCCAAATACAGTACAATGAAGTGCAAGAACTTTGTTCCGAGGGAGGATTCATAACATTGTGGCATCAATGGGAGGATACTACAGACGCATGTGTCGTCATTTTTTTCTTTTCGAGTTGTTTTCACTGGTCACTGGCAGCAGGACCCCATTTTGACTCATCACAATAGATCGCTTGCAGACAGTGCTGGTGCCATAAAAGAGCCAGTGAGTGACTGAGGGGAGAACAATAGCCTGCACGCACTTTTTGTCTCTGGATAAAGCTGTGGTGACAACAAAAAAAGGTTGCTGTTGAAGCATGGTGCATCGAAAACATGTATTTCATATTCATGCACAACTCCAAACATCTTTTCTTTTATGTGGACAGATGTAAATACAGTATATATCTTTGTCTTTGTATGTAGGTGGCCTTGGACAGTTAGGTGTGGGACTTGCACAGATGCTGAGGTGAGATATTCACAATTCCCTGAATGTTTGCAAAATGTTCAAAATTCAAAATATTTCTGATTTGAATGTGATGATTTGTATATTCTTAGGAAACAGTACGGAACAGAGAATGTAATCCTGTCAGACATAAAGAAGCCTCCACCACATGTGTTCAGCAGTGGTACGCAAAATCAAATGGAAGTCATTTTTTTAATATTTAAGATGTTCTGTTTTTCTCACACAGTTGACATTCTTCTCCCACTCACAGTTCACAGAATGTACAACTTACTTCCTTGTTACTTCCTTGCCTGCCCTTAAGTGATCTCCCCACCTCCCTCTCTCTTCCCATTAGGCCCATTTGTGTATGCCGATGTGTTGGACTACAAGCACCTCAGAGAACTGATTGTAAATAATCGTATCACTTGGCTGGTGCACTACAGCGCTCTGCTCAGCGCTGTGGGAGAGGCTAATGTGGCTTTGGCGCGCAAGATCAACATCACAGGTCTGCTCCAATATTGTACACAAACACCATGCGCCGCCTTTTATGGACGATTCTGTTTAAACTCTTTTCTGCTATCCAGAGGTGGGGACTCGAGTCACATGACTTGGACTCAAGTCAGACTTGTACTTTGATCACTTGAAAAGGTTTCTAAAGTCTTGACAAAAGATTTTGTGCATGTGTAAATTACTTCGATTGAAAGTTATGAGATTTGTTCCACCAAACGACTGAATTTAAATTCTGTTTTCTGTTTGTATTGAATTTTTATGGAATGATTGAATATATTGAAGATGGAACTGATTATAGAAATCAAACTCATGATGCTCTTACCAAGTTTTTATCCTATTAAAACCATATTGCATTGAAAAGTCCTAGATATTTTGTTTTCTTTAGAATATTAAATTGATACTGGACTCTTGATTTGTTCTGACTTGACTTGGTTTTCTTTCTTGAGACTTGACATTAAAGACATGGACTTCACTTGGACTTGAAAATCTACATTTAGACTTGGGACTTGACTTGAGACTTGTGCCTCAACAGTTGAGACTGACTTGGGACTCGAGCAAAGTTGACACCTCTGCTGCTATCCATCTAGGCCTTCATAATGTGCTGGACTTGGCCTTGGAGAACTGCCTGCGTCTCTTCGTCCCCAGCACCATTGGAGCCTTTGGGCCTTCTTCTCCCCGGGACCCCGCGCCGGACCTCTGTGTCCAAAGGCCTCGAACCATCTACGGGGTGTCCAAAGTGCACGGAGAACTGATGGGGGAGGTTGGACTATCTTCACATGCACACACACCCATACAGACTGACCTATGCACGCATGTATACACTGGTGGACCCACTCCCATCCATGGATTCTCACAATGTAGCAGGATATGATCTCCATCTTGTCTGCTTCCTTTTTCTTTTAGTATCTCCATCATAAATATGGCCTGGACTTCCGCTGCCTACGCTACCCTGGCGTGATCTCAGCCAATACACAACCTGGGGGAGGAACGACAGGTATTCCTTCACCTCACCTCCGCTTAGAATACATGCCGCAAGCTCACGATCAACCAGAAATTATGGACTAAGCACTCCTCATCTCTCTTTCCACAGATTATGCGGTCCAGATCTTCCACGATGCTCTCAGCACAGGTCACCACGAGTGCTACCTGCGCCCAGACACCCGTCTTCCCATGATGCACATCTCCGACTGCCACCGTGCCACAGTGGAGTTCATGCAGGCTCCAGAGTGCCAGCTGTCCCTGCGCACCTACAACATCGCTGCCATGAGCTTCACCCCAGAAGAGGTGGCCAAGGAAATCCGCAAGCATCTGCCTCACCTCAAGGTCACCTACAATCCTGACTCTGTCCGCCAGACCATCGGTACGTCTTAAATGTCTGTGGTGTGTGTGTGTGTGTTTTCGTTCCCCACGTGATGAAATCTGCGGATCAGGTTGCCTCCATCCCTCTGTCTGTCCGTCAAAATGTGAATTCTCAGGTGATATCTCACCACAGGTCCAATTTTGACAAACCTTGCTAGGGACGATGCATCTTCGCACTGTGTTCCAACATTTACCAAATTAAAGGTCAAAATTTTGTGATATTTATGTGATACCTCAGACACCCCTGGTGCAATTTTGATGAAACTTGGAGGGATGATGCATCTTGTTATTGACTGCCTGCATCTTTCATGGGAGACAACGATATTTACTTGTTATAGGCTGTGATGAGTTAAAACTCTATGAGGTTTTCATTCCAACCTTCCTGGATGGGCCTAAAAGCAATGAGTTCTTACTTTTTAGTTTTATCTTCTCCTAATTGCGCACTCATTAGTGGGATTGATATTGTTCTCTACAACTCACTAGTTGTTCACTACAACTGTTGGGATGGAAGTAATGTGGTCATCTGGATTGTCATTTTGCAGCGGACAGCTGGCCAGTGAGGTTTGATGACTCCAATGCCAGGAGAGATTGGGGCTGGGCACCAGACTTTGCGCTGGAAGAGCTGGTCGCAGACATGCTCAGCTCCATTCGAGACAAGAGGACCAATGAGGGACTGTCAGTCAGCTAGCAAAGCCTGCTTCACAGAGACTGAGCAACCAATCCCCTAGCCCACAAGTTTTCTTCAACCTGTGTTTACGCACAATACAGTGAATCTTCCTTTGACTTAAGTTGTCTACCGGAATCTTCTGTTACTCTGGAATATTACAGCAATGAACCACAGTAGGAATTCTCAGCCAGAGTCTCTCAACTTACAGTGGACACTGAGAAGTTGACTGCCAAAGAGTCTCTCTCTCACACACACACACACACACACACACACTGCAGCCTTGTTCTTTTTCAGGGAACCATATACTGTCAAACATTCTCTTCGGTTGTTACTATCTTCATTCTCTGTTGTTTTGTTATAATGGTTTAAACATCATTTTACACATGGGGATCTTGCCTCCAATGAAACAGCAAATGACTTTCATTTTTTACTTTTCTCTAAGCATCATAGATTTTAAAATGTTACGTTATTGCATCCATAAAAACATCAATCTATTATAGTGTTTAATACTATATGGACCGTTGCACATTAAGTGTAGCAAATCTGAAGTAGGCTTTAATCTGGAATTCTTACCATATTACCATAATCATCTGGCTGTCATAAACATGTCTTGAATTTGGTTTAGTTACTATGGACTACAATGACTCATCGGGAAAACCTATTCAAATAAAAATATTTTTTCTTGATTCAAATGATATAAAATTCTGGAGCAATCTGCATTCATACATCTTGGCCTTTGTTGGTACTATGATACGGCCATTATATGGTACTGCAGTCATTACTATATGCATACTGCTCCTATACTACAATTATTCAACATAATCTATCGAATGTTAGACCTGCCTCATTGGACGTTAAATTTAAACCCTCATTTAGTCATAGCAGTTCGACTCCTCCACAGAAGCACATTTTTCATTAAATGTTGACAAGGCTAAACCTACAGGGCTCTATTTTGAGAAATATCTGTGAAAGGCCAATTCACTTAATCCACAGTTAAAATGCAATTTTAATCTAGGATTTGGCCTGGTCCATGTTGGTCCAACTGGCACTATCACTTCTCAAAATTATATGTATTCTAAGTGTTTTATAAGAAAAGCGGAAGTAATATTTTGTCAAAGGACAATCACCCATTGTATACAACTCCATTACCCTTGCCCAAGCACGTAACAGGAACCCTATTTAAAATTTATTTCTTTACCAGCAGTGTGATTTTGGGTATGAATGAATACCAATAAAAAATGAAGCCTTATTTTCAATTGTAGATTAATTTGAAACCATATGTTCCTATGTATAAAAAGAAAATGTATAAAAACATTGCAGTGTGCTTTGAATCAGACCTTGAATAATACATTTCTCATTTGCCCAATTATTAATCATTATTCCAATTTTCAGAATTTATTGCATACTACTAAGGTAGGCTAATATTTATATGACTTAGTGGGCCATGTCTGTCATATCGACTTTTACTCAACTAGATATTTCCGTTTTGATGATGATGATGATGATGATTGTGGTGGTGATGATAATGATGATGATTATGATAATGATGATTGTGATGATGACGATGGCCTATGTGGCCAATATACAACTGTAAAGAATAAATCGAGAGCAGCCAGGTCAAATGTGATGAGAGTTATTTCTGAACAATGAATGACTATTTTAGAATTATTTGATCCTCGCAGCGCCGTAGTTTACTGGGGCTGGTGATAACAACGACAATGTGAACAATGCTGCCAGTAGTGCCTGAGCAAAATTTGATTTTTCTGCTTTATCTATAAACGACCCAGTTTGCCCCATAGACTGTTGCCCTCGTCCATCCTTTCCTCGCCGCTGTCATCCCAGTAGCTGCAGTGCTGTCTGCTTCCTGCAGGGGCGCACTTCCTTCAGACGGACCTCGACTCTTGGATTTTAACCAGAGCGGCACGTCTTTCTTTAACAGCGCCCGCTAATATCCTTCTCCAACAATAATGGACGCGGGATTCTTCCGCGTAAGCTCTTTAAAAATATTTCTGACATTTGCATTGTGTTGTTACTAATTCGCAGGACATTATTCCATGTTCAGTACATGAATGTGGTACATGTAGCTAGGTCGTGCGCCATTCAGTTGGAAACGGTATGGTTGGGGCTCAGACTATCAACTGATGAGAAACATTTTTGGACTTTAGCTTCCTGTTCAAGTGAATTAGTCATAGATAATATGTGTCATAACTAAATTAAGAACATTTGTCATCTAATATGTTTGGGTATATTATTTGCAGACCACCATGTTTGCCTCAAATTTGAGAGATATTCATACAGTGGCAGCAAGTAGACGGGCCAAGCTAGCTAACGCTAACTTGTTAGCCTTGGTTAAAGATGGCGCCCGTGCGTTCCGTATCTATGGCGGTGCATCGCCTCTTTCCCCCTGAGCTAACCGCGACGGCTAATGCATTAGCTAATTTTAGTGTAACTAGACGTAAAGACACATTGCAACCAACGTGCGTATGTTGTTAACGTTAACTTACTAATGTCTCTTTTGCCCTAATGTCCATGTCAGTGATGTTGTCGGTGTACGTTAGTTAACGAACCAGCTGTAACGTTAGCTAACGTTGGCTTCCCACGGAGGATTAGCAGTAACTTAGCAGGCTAACCAACAGTTAACCTAGCTAATTAGTCTGAATGACATCTGTCTCTGACTCTGTCTGTGGGTTCAACGTTAACAAACCCCGTTGTTTCTCTAACTCCAATATAAGTGTGAGGCAACGTTACTCAAATAAGTAAAGTCACTAACAGCATAGCTATCACATATGTTGAGTTTGGCGTCCAAGTAATTACCATGTTAGCTGAACATGCTTCCCCAGGCCAAATGTTAAGGAAGTTGTCGGGTCACTTAGCTAGATGATGTTACAAGACACACCTTCAAGCCAGTTCTGGTTAGCTGTACCCTGCATTAGAGCGATGTGTGTATTTGTACTTTGCACTTTAATTAATCAAGTCAACTAAGATGTTTTTTTGTTCTTTAGGGCACAAGTGCGGAACAAGACAACCGCTTCAGCAACAAGCAGAAGAAACTGCTGAAGCAGCTGAAATTTGCAGAATGTCTGGACAAGAAGGTACAGTTTCTCCACTACCAAGGTTTTAAATAAATACAGCCAAGTGTTAGTGGTTAGTGTTGATAAATCTTTAGCTTCTCTACCAGCGACTTTTGCAGGTATCTGACTATTGTGTTGATATCCTATTCTGTTCTAAAAATCTAATTGCCCCGTTAAATTGTGAAATTGACTGGTTAATTATGATTTACCAGACACTGTCGCCTGTAGACAGAAGTTAGCTTCCCAGCATGCCCTGTGCAACACACAGTTCCCTGTGAATAATGTTATTACCCTCAGGAAAATGTACAGTCCTTGAAATTGTTATGACGACTGAATGCTGTCTGTTGCTTGGTTAATCCTCAGGTGGACATGACCAAAGTGAACCTGGAAGTCATCAAACCTTGGATTACTCAGCGAGTGACAGAGATTTTGGGGTTCGAGGATGATGTCGTCATAGAGTTCATATTTAACCAGCTTGAGGAGAAGGTAATGTCATTTATTGTGTGAATTTTTTTGTTTTTGCAAGTGTTATAAATTGCAGGGTATTGCTTAGTCAGTAAGATGAGAATCAGAGGTTGTAAGAAAATAACTGACATTCTAGTAAATTTTTAAATTGAATGGGGAAAGTAACAATTGGTATAAACTGAATTTATAATGACATAACCTTGTTGTTGCTGTGATGTGACAAAGTGCCTTTTATTCAGCAGTCTTCTAATGATGATGTGATTTATGATTTAAAAGGCCTGAACCAATATGGATGTTATACCTTGCATCAGAAGTATAGCACCAACACCTAATTAGCTCTCTCCTGAGCCCAAAGTCACTGAGCCCAACTCTCCCTTCATGATGCAGTGTGTGGTTTGAGGTGAGTTATGTGCAGGGATCAACAATATCATGTCAGTGATAGACGCACCTGAACAATGCCATAATCATATTCTCCATAGATATTTGCAATGCATCATTAGACAGTTCTAAATCCCCTTAGACGTAACAGGGGTTGAAAACAGGGCAGTTTATCAATATAATATAGCCCACTGGTAAGATTAATGACTTTCCTTCTTTACATCCTTGAAAAAGTACAAGTTCAAAGGATGTCTGTGGTAGTCAAACTTTGGAGTTAAGCAAAATCCTTCATGTCAGTAGAGCTGTAATGCTAAGCCCCGCTGATGTTATGTATCATATTTTTTAAGACTGAAGTGTGCATGCCCCTCATTTTATAGCCCATTGGCCACATACATTACATAAATTGAATTAGTACACTTAGATGAGTCTTTTGTCTAAGGTATTTCTTCTGTTTGTCATATTCTGTGCCCCACTGATATTTCACACCACTTGGGGTCTCATAGAGTAAGGGAATATTTCCATTACACAGGCTTACTTTTGAAATTGAAAAAGTAAAATGGAAGAAACCCAAATAATTTTTAAGACGCATCCTTCATGAGGTTGTTATTAGGATCCCATAGCATAGTTGACTGCAAGTCTTAGTCTATAGGATTTTTATTCTCTTTAAGGTGCTGAAGACAAGAAAGGTATCTTTTTTTTGGTCAGGGTATATGGGGAAAATAGTTGCATTATAAAATTGTTTTTGATTTTATTTTGTTTGCTATATCATTTGGGTTTGTGGGAGGGACGTTAAAGCTATGTTTGAAACAATTCCAATGTGATTGGAGTTTTTTTGCTCAATTCTCACGTTTTCCATCCCTTTTGAGTTAATTCGGACTGTTTTTACATGCATACACCACGATTAAAGATATTTTAAAATGAATTTTGCAATACCTCTCGGGCTCATTCACTCCCATTCAATTCCAAACGGCATAGAACACAACTCTGGAGACTTCTGATTTGTTCAGTAAACGAAATCCATCCACTGTGAATGAGAAGCTGACAATCGCGTTTTGCAGAGTTGCAGAGCACCAGAACGCTAATATCAAGCTATAAACTTTTACATGTTGAAAGAAGTTACGTTCACCGTTTCATATTAATGCACGCATTCGGGAACGCCACAAGTTACACAGACATGCACCTCGAATATAAAATATGGTAGTATTCTCTTTCCCACCTGTGGAGAATTTGCATACAAATGTGATTTCCAAGCTAACAACTCTGTAATTATACAATAGACCATATTAGAGAGAGAGCGAGTTGCAAGTGTTAAAATTGGCTTAAAATTGCTTTTCTTTAATTGGAGTAACTCATATTATTTAGACAATGTTTGTTTTAAAATATTTACTTTGAAAAACAACCAAGGCAAAATGGCAAACATTTCATAATATGGAAAAGCACTGGAAAACAATCTACAGTGATGTCAAACAGTAAGGGAATGCACGAAATGAGCAAAAATCTAATTGCGCTGGAATTGTCCTTTAAAGGCTACTGTAGCACATTGCTAAGAAAGGCTTTTTGACCTGTGAAGCCGGTATCTCACAATCATTCTTGTATCAGTTGTTGAAATAAAACCCCTTTATGTACTGTGTACTCATTATTGCTTGTTCGTCTCTTGCAATTTAGATAAATGATATAACATTAAGCTCAAGGTGGTTGAGTCTCAAGCAGTAGGGAGGCGGAAGCAAGCCAAGGGAGCTCCGTACCCACTGATCCCACGGGACTCACTGAAGACACCGGAACTGTACTTGCAGTGTTGGGTTTTAATGCTCTCTGTATTGTGGCTATCTGTTCTATCTCCTGAAGAGTAGACTGTGGGGAGACGGAAAACAAGAGGTGGGCAGGGATGTAGAGTTGTAAGGTAGTGGGGGTGGGGGGTGGGACTCAAGTTGTTTTAGAAGTATGGGGCTTACAAATTTCATAAATATGATAGTTAATAGATGAGGGGCATAACAGAATCTGACATGGGCATAACAGCAGTATTGCATGCAGTTGGATAACTCTTTATGTTGCTAGATATGTCTCCCCTCAGCTAGCTCATATTCTCAGTTTCAGGAGTTTGTGAATACAATTTAAATCAATCACACCCTCATTTTGATAGGTTGTTATTGAGTCCACTTTTGGACCCAGGGATGTTGAATATTCTAGTCATTTTTTTCACTTGATTTGAGTATGGTTAACTGTACATAGCCAACAGGTATAGTTTAGTGAGGACTATGGGGTAGGCAGTCCCCTTAATGGGATCCTACCTCCTCCTGATCGTTTTCCTTCCATGTTTCAATGGCTGTATGGTCTTTTCTCTTCCCCCCTTCGTGTGTGTGTTGCAGCACCCGGATAGCAAGATGATGCAGATCAACCTGACAGGCTTCCTGAATGGAAAGAATGCCCGGGAGTTCATGAAGGACCTGTGGCCCCTGCTGCTCAGTGCCCAGGAGAATATCGCTGGCATCCCCTCTGCCTTCCTGGAGCAGAAGAAAGAGGAAATCAAACAGAGACAGGTGAGATTCTCTCTGAACTACAAACTTTGACAAGCTCTGTCCAGTAACTTAAAGGCTACCACAATCATCAATCATATTGTTGTTAGGCCCAGTATCTGCTAAATGCTGGTGTTAAAGATGTAACATGGATAGAACAAGATATGTTTCTGATTGTAATGTAATTGTACTGCATTTTTCTTTCCCTGGCAGATTGAACAGGAGAAGCTTGCTTCTCTGAAGAAAGTGGATGAGGACAAGAAGGAAAAAGACAACAAAGACATCAGAGAGAGAGCTCAGTCCAAGAGCCCGAGGAGGTAATGCAAAATGTCCTCAATATTGTGTTTCAGTGAATGGAAATTGGATATTTATCACAAAACATGAAAATCTTATCTCTCTGGTTGGTGCTTTTCTGCTCAGGCGAAAGTCAAGGTCGCCGTCACCGCGACGAAGGTCACCAGTGAAGCGGGACAGGAAGCACAGTCCCTCACGCTCTCCGCGACGCAAACCCAGTCCAGTCGGCGGCAGTTCACCCATCCCAGCCCTGATGCAGCTGCCCCCAAAGCCCGTGGAGCAGCATCCAGAGCCCGATACGTCAGAAAGAGCCATGCCAGAGCCAGTCGTCCAAGAAGCCTCTTCTACCAGGTTGGCAGTGCTTACTTTGTCTTGTATGCAAAGTTATTATAGTATAATGTTTTTAATTTAAGTTTGAGGTTCAAATTCACTTTCTAATTCAGTTTAAGAGTTGTTATTTTTTTGTTTGTTTTTTAAGTTTTGTTTATGTTTAAGTATTGCATTTCAGTTTTAGGTCAGTTTGTTTTTACACATAATATAGTTTTTGTTTTTATTTTTATCGGGGGGGGGGGGGGGGGAGGGGTTGTTGGAATGAAATGGGTTAGAAAGTACATTATTTGTGGGGTTTACATGACTTTAGTCAAATTCCCTTGAGGTGGGGGAATGATTTACCGTAATGAAAGAAATAACTGCACTCTCAATGCTCCTGGATCAAAACAAACACCAAAGATGACCCATGAGCAAATTAATTTTAGTTAGTTTTGGAACCAGGCAATATAATTATAGTTCAGCTTTAGTTTGTTAGGTGCGACCAGCCACTCTTTCACTCGGTTGACTCCTGACTGTTGCATTGCTTTGAGTTTAGCTCGTTTGGTGAAGCATAGTTTGCCCTGTCAGAAATCCCGGGTTCTCATCCCGAGTGAGGCAATTTAGTGGCAAGATGTTTGATGTTTAACTCTGTGCCTTTTCCCTGGCCTGTAGTGATGCAGTCGTAGAGGTGGTGAAAGCAGACGCTCTGACTGAAGTCAAAGAGCCTACCCCAGAAAAGACTCTCAAGAAGGAGGAGAGGCCGAAGTCCCGGGAGAGGGAGAAGGACAGCAGGAGGGACAGGCCTCGCCACCGCTCACGTTCCCATTCCCGCTCTCGCAGACGACGCTCTCGTTCCAGGTAATTTCCACCATTCATTCATGATCAGGATGTGGAGGAAAAGTCTTATTGTCTAATTTATATTATCTTAACTCAAGGCCTTCAAAGATCTTGAATATAGACAAATATAGCATTTTAAGTATTTTTATATCACATTTTAAAAAAGAGTTGTGGACGGTAACAACATATCACAGTATACTTGACATTTGGAAAATGTTAAGAACAAGAACCCAATGCATTTTTTTGCCTGGGATTTCAACAGTGCAATTAATTAAACATTTTGTTAATTTACGGGGAGGTATCACAGTTTTTACTTTTTTATTTGGAACACAACATTTGTGTGTTTTTAGCAATATTGCAACTAATGTCAAAATGCTTGGTGTTAAGTCTGTAGATCATACATCCACATGACCTCGAGCCTTTTTGGCTTTTCCAGTAGAAACCGTATGGACAAATCTAAACCGTAGCAAAGATTTCTACTGTTACACCACCCCTGTCATGAAGCTATATATTTTGATACGTCATTTTTTCCCACCTTATCTGGTCTTATATTTAATTCTAACTAGCATTGTTAAAAATCTTCATTTCACTTGATGGAACCTACAGACACCCTGACCCTGTTGATGGCTTACTGTGTTTTGTATGTTTTTGGTCTTTGAAGCTTTCTAAACATTCCCTCTCTGTCCTATTCAGATCTTACTCCCCCCGTAGAAGACCGAGTCCCAGGAGGAGAATGTCCCCCCGCCGTAGGAGCCCCCCTAGACGTGGCCCCACCAGTTCCAGACACAGACACAGACGCTCGCCTGTCCGCAGGTCAGTGTGTTGCCAGGCTCATTTAAGAAAAGCAAAGGGGTGAAGGGTGGCTTAGTGGTTTGAGGAACCGTCCTTAAACCGCATGACCTCTGGTTAAACCCCATGCCAGCAAGCATGCACCCTGCTGAGGTGTCTTTGAGCAAGATAATGAATCGCTGCCAGCTCCAGGGGTGCTATTCTGTAGTTCACCCTGACCTCTGACCTGCCTGGAGGGGGGGGTGGCGGCAAGCAAAAAGAACTTCCTGACGTGGATCAATAAAACTGTCACATGACTTTATTATGTGTTGAAATGTACTAATGATGTTGTTAATGTTATTTGTGGCCCACAGGAGGCGCTCTCGCTCTGCTTCATCCTCGGGCAGCAGCTCCTCCACCTCTCGCTCACCTAAGAAAGCTGTGAAGAGAACATCCAACACACCACCCCGAAAACAGGCCCGCCATCCTGACGTCTCCATCAGCCCATCAGGGAAGGACAGACGATCACCATCTCCACGGGCCAGAAAGGGCCGGGCCTCTGTGTCCCCATCCAGATCATCTGGTATGAAGACCTTTCTTCTTCTTCTTCCTTTGCACTCTATAATTATTACCTCCTTGTCCTACACTGATAACAGTGTAGCAACATTTTCAACCACTTGGCTATTAGAGTGCAGATAGCAAGTTTACAGGATGGTCTTCTGGATGGCAATAAATATTGTGTAGGTCTGTTTTGGGGAATTTTGATTTGGAGACTCAGGTTTACTCCTAGGCCCATTCCAGGATCAATTCAGTAGGTGCTGTAAATGGTGTTTAGTTGAATATTTATATAATGAAATATGGACAGTTGTACTGCAATTGTGATGTTTTTGATGATTCATTTTCATTGTATTTACAATTTTTTAGCTGTGGGGGGCACCGCTAAATTTATGTAAAGGAAACGCAGTTGCAATATTCTTACATTAGGGCCTTGGTAATATAGGAAATTGGAAAATAGATGTTATCCCGTGCTGTATTGTAAGCATCACATCACTCTATCTCTACCATCAGACTGACTCATCAGACCACAACGACTGTCTCATTTTACACAATGATCTGCCAGTGGCAGCAGAATATATTTTACTAGTGCTGAGGGTGAGACTGGAAAAGGCACAGGATTGCGTAGACACAATATGCTATGACTGTCATTTGAACACAGTGACTTGGAAATTGGATTTAATTTCATTGTTTCAAATGTCATGATGCTTTAATTCCTGTGTAGGTAAGGTTTTAGAATTTAACAAGGCTCTTGAACAAGCCATAACTGGCTCTGTGGGTTAATAAGGGCAAGGGGAACCACAGCATTCCTTTGCTTAAAATGTGCACAGCTGTAGGACTAGACCCATATTACAAGTAGTTTGATTACTATAAATGCATCTAAAGATCTAGGTTCCTTGTTTTTCAGGTTTAAAGCGAAAACAAGGAGGGAGGAGTGATTCTCCATCTGATAATACCAAACCCAGACCATCTGAAGGGTCTGAGTCAGGTGAGCATTTGTTGGTGTGTGTTTGAAGAACAGTAACACTAATGGTCCTCAGGATGTCTCAACTCACAAATCTAGAAGTCCAATCATGTGTGCAGCCACTCCTTCACCTGTCAGAAGTGGAAGTCCTTTTTTTTTTTTTGTTTAACCCTAACCCACTACTCGGCCAGTCCTCCATGATAGGATAGACAGACTCAAACAACACAAACCAGGAGCCCAAATTTAAGGATAATTTATTGTTTTGTTAATCTTTCCATGCCACTTCCTAAAAAGAAGTCACAAGTTAGTTAATCTATCTCCTTGTCCCAAGAGCCTCAGCCCCCATTTGCATTTGTGTAATAGTTATGTAGTTGATTGATAGCAGCTATAGTAAGTTAATTTATCATTACACACCGAATGCACACAAACACCCCAGACTGTAGAAGTAAAACTACTCTGTGTATATACAGAGGCACCACACATATTGCACTATGCCATAGAGAAACCAAACGGAAAGGAAAAAACACAAGCCACAAGGATACAAATCTGTTTCCTATGTTGTCTATATAAATTATGCATGTCTGTCTCTGTTTGTCACTGGTTTTCTTAACACTGATTGGACACTCACTGCTTTACATTTCAGAGGAGGATAAAAATGAGAAAGGGGCAACAGCAGATTCTGTGCAGCAACGACGTCAGTATCGCAGGCAGAATCGGCAGTCGTCTTCAGGTTATAAGCGTTTTTATCCATGTTCTGTCCCCTCCCACCCCCCCCTCTCTCTAACCAAGTCCTTGTTGTCCGTGTCATCTTGCACTCATCGTCTCTTGGACCTTTGAAGCCGTGCCCTAACCCCAACCTTGGTGTTTTTTCCTCTATACACATCCAGTTGAGGCTATAATAGAATGACTGTTGGGGTCCTCTGTCTGTTTGGTTTCAGATACGGGGTCTTCCTCTTCGTCAGAGGATGAGGGGCCAAAGAGGCCAGCAGGGGGTCCAGGGGCCAGGAACGGTGAAGTCAGGAGGCGGCGCAGCCATACGCCCTCCCCACGGAGACGACACCGGGACGCCTCTCCAAGGTCAGACACTTAGCACTTCATTCACAATATGAATGCCACTTAACTCAATTAGCTTGATAGAAATCGAAGTTCACCAAGGTTTGCTTTCTTCATCTGTTGTTGTGTATTTGGCCTCCTCTCTTCAGGAAAAGACGTTCTCCATCTCCTGGAGGACGCAGACGTCGCTCCCCCTCTCCCCCACGCCGCCGCAGATCCCCTTCTCCTGCCAGACGCAGGTACAGGCATGTTCATTTTATCTCTAGATGAACATTTGAGTGTTGTTAACATTGGCAATGCAAGAATTGTTTTTGATCAATTGTCTTTGGTGCTCCCCAGGTCTCCTTCCCCACCTGCCCGACGACGATCTCCATCCCCCAGACGATACTCTCCCCCGATCCAGCGCCGCTACAGCCCCTCACCCCTGCCCCCTCAGAAGAGAAAGCTGTCTAGCTCTCCCACAAAACGCCCCTCTCCAGGGGCCAAGCGACGCCCCTCCAGGTCTCCCAAGCGCAGGAGTTCTCCTGCTCAAAAGAGACGCACACCTCCCTCCTCCACGTCTCCCCCCAGACACAGGAGGAGCCCCATGTTGCCTTCTAACCGGCCAAGCAGGGACACACGATCCCCTGTTGCGCCGGCTAACCGCCTCTCCCCGTCCCCTGCTAACCGCGGTCGCACAGTGAGGGGCTCCAGCAGTCCTCAGGGGCATTTTGAGACCTCCAGTACATCTCCGTCTAACCAGAGGAGGCAGCAGTCCCCTTCCCATGCCGGCAGACCCATCCGCAGGGTGTCCCGGACCCCAGAGCCACGCAAGAACCAGAGGTAAGCAAGGCAGCAAGCATTGATCCTTCAATATGATCTAGGGATGTTATTGATTAATCGACGATCGATTAATCACCGTTAATAATTTGATCGATTAAGCATATATTAATCGATAATGTAAGTTATGTGCTATTTCTCATTTTTTTCGGAAATGATTTACCGCCACAAGGGCGCAATTTAACTTTCACCGACTATACAGAGGAAGAAGAAAGCCAAGCAAGCGGGCAGAAGCTTTACACCCAAAAAGGAAACAGTGTTCATTGTAAACATTGTAATACAAAGTTGAAATACAGCACCTCTACAAGAACAATGAAAGAGAATGCATTCCCCCGGCTGGCGAAATTGGGGCGACTATTTGTGCCTCCCGACCCGGGACAGCTGTTCCCCTGGAGCGTGTGTTTCAGGATGGACTGACTGTCACCAGGTTGCGTACTAGACTCATCCCTGACCACGTAGATACGCTCTTATTCTTAAATAAACCAGTAGATTGTCGTGTCATTGTTTCCAATACATAAACTGTGGCAGCGCCACAATATCGGCATGGCCGGCACAACATAAAAAGTTAATTAATGTATAGAAATTGATCTAAATCGCTCTGTAATGCGTCTAATGTGCGCATCACATCATGTCTGTCATTTGGCGATGCAGTAGCTCTGTACTCAACCTGACAGTCTGTCTCCCGTTCTGAAAACGTTTGTAAAAAAATATAAAATTCCACATTTTCTCCGAACTCGCATGTGTTGTAACGGTAAAGAGTAACTCAATACTTTTCAATCGGACAATTCTAACACTGCTCAACACTCAGAAAGTTAACATGAGTGCAGTGCAGAGACTTCATTGCATATTCCACCAGTTGGGTAAAGACAATTTAAAGTAATGAACCCTAAAGAAAGTACATTTTCAGCCTGTGGGAAACACTGAGTCGGGGGTCCCGGCTCTTTTGAATTATGCTTAGCTGAGTAACTTGTTGAGTAGGCCTAAAGACAGGTGTAAAAACACACATTTTGTATTTTCTATGTCAAAAGCTGTTTTTTACATAATGATTAATCGATTAATTGGTCATTAACGTGACCGACGATCGATTAAGGAGATTTCTGAAAATTTGCATCCCTAATATGATCATAGTCACAATGATGCAATTTTATTCTTTTTGCATTGCTATTTTATTTACTCCTGATGTCATCTCGTCCTCTTTCTCTCCAGAGCCTCTCAAAGCCCCCAGCCTATGAGGAGAGCGTCCTCCAGATCCGTTTCCCCTCAACCAGCAGCTCAGAAACGTCCAGCCCCTGCATCTGCCTCCCCCTCACCTTCCCGCTCTGTCAGTGGGTCTCCACCCCCAGCCAAAAAGGCCAGCAGCGGCTCTGGCAGTCAGTCCCCAAGCAAGGTTAGATACATCAGCTTACTGAAAATATGGTAGTGCAAGGTGTTCTTTGTGTCTGTCTCTGTGTAAGACTCTCAATGACATGCTCATGAAATTGGTTTTACTGCAGAATTCTGACACTGACGCCGGAGGAAAGAAAAAGAAAAAGAAGAAGGAAAAGAAACATAAGAAAGAGAAGAAGCACAAGAAGCACAAGAAGCACAAGAAGGAGAAGAGCAGTGCCGCTGGGGCCGGAGACGGACAAGAGAACCAGGGCGTGGACGAGGATGGAGATTCAAAAAAGGTGAAGTCTATTTCTCTGATTTGAGCGACCAAGGCCGCCTGTTTAGACTTTCTGTCCTGGGTGTCTAAATCAATATTAGTAATGGATCCATTAGTAATGGATATTACTTAGTAATCTAAGTAATGGATGTTCCGTTTTTTTTTTTTTTTTTTTTTTTTTTAATTGTCTCTCATGCACAGGCATCCTGCATCTATCCAGCTGGCTAAGTTGAGTGAGATATAATTAATGCTACCTTTCTTTAAGGAATCAGACAGTGAAGTAGAGGACAGCTTGGATGACCTGGAGAAGCACCTACGAGAGAAGGCCCTGCGCTCCATGAGGAAGGCACAGATGTCCCCCTCACAGATGTCCTGAAAACAAGGGCCACCTCTCACTCCCCTTCCCCCCCACCCCCAAATCTTCCACTCACTCTTTTGAAGTTTGTCATCAACCTGGTTCAGCTTTAGAATGTACAGATTTATTCTTTAGTCTTTTTGTTTTCTTTTTACGGGTTTGGTATGTTCTGAAGTGTGGGTTTCATTAAGAGCTTGATTTGTCACAAGGAGATCTCGTTTTGATTTTTATTTGACCCATAGTGTATTATCTAAACTGTAAAGATGCTTTGTTGTCCCTGCTTTTAAATAATCATGGAGGGAAACGGTTTAAACACTGAGGTTTGCGTTGGGCAAGTTTCAAATCTTTCACACAACATACAGTAGATTCCATGGGGAATTGATTGCATGTGCAGTGATCGTCTCTGATGTGCATGAACCACTGACCTTATGGAGTGTAGGCAGAAGCTAACATACAGTAACATACTGTTACTATTGCCTTTATCAGTGGATACAGTGTGGCACTGCTGTGTGCACTGTAAAAGAGGTCGTAACAGAATGTCTTGTCCCATATTGTAACTTAATAGAGGTGTTTGGCATTGTTTAACCTTGCTGTTATTTCTGGCTCTGAAACAGTCTTGTTTTAAGACTCAAATGGTCTGACCTAATCCAGAGAGTACACTTTAATTTTTTCCAAATGGATTGATATGCAGTTTTATGTTAACGCTCTTGCATCAAGCCAATCAGTTGTATGGGAGTGCTATATAATTTGTATTTACTACTCCTGGCTCTTGTCATCCTTTCAAAATTAAAAGATTTTTTTATAAGATCTGTGCTTATTTTTATTTACAAACATGTTTAGATTCATTGAAGGGATGTAAAATATTATAGACCGAAATCTGAGGGTTTACATAGTAAGCTATCAGAACTTTCATATTGATTTGGATGAAATTATGAAATGCGATTGGATGTAATTAATAGGCCTGCAACATCTGTTGAAATAGCCACCGATCCTAGATGGAGAAGTTAGGCACATGATGCCTTCATGTGCTGTCGTAATTATTTTAACTGGGAGTTGAGCGCAAGTGAGCAACGAAACATTCCATGACAAGACGCGACTTGTAGGGGGCAGAAAGCATGGAAGCATTGTCAACAACTAATCAGAAGAGTGAATGTGTATTTTTATTATATATTATTATGTATTAAAAAATGTTTTGGTACTCTGTAACTAATGCATGTTTTTCACTCTAAGATGTCATTCATTTCGTGCATTGTAATACAAAACTTCTGGTTAATGAAAACACTTGCCTGATCTGCATTTTCTCATATTCATTCTGCCACTTCGGGACAAAGCTCTGTTTTGTTTGACTTCTAAAATTAAACAACAGCCACCAAAATACTTTTTATTATTCCCCGACCAAAACCACTTGAATGCGGGACAAGCTTCTACTTGACGACTTCCTAACGAGGAGTACTTGAAGGCAGCATTACCTCCTTGCAGCAGTGAGCGGCCCAGCAGGCATCCTCCTCCCTCCAAGACTCCTCTTCTCCTCAAACCCTGCCCACATTTTTTGTATGTTTGCTCTGCAGATGACATCACGCCTTTAAATTCCCGTTGCTTCTTCCCTCTCGTCCTCATCACTACTCAAGCAGTGGAAAGAGCCTTACGGTTCAGCGATGATTTTGTAGCTTGTACAACACCGTACAAACGTCTCCGGTCTGTGGATAGAGTCTACCGCTGCCTTGTCCGCTTTACGTTTACCAGACTTTCTGCTTACCAGCACCGGTCCTGGGAAAAAAAACAGCGGTTATCGGACTTCAGTGCGGAAAAAGGGGCGGCGGAGTAGAGGATCGAGCTTAGTCGGGCGTGGTAGCTAAAAAGACTCATTTTTGTTCGTAAAACTTAAAAAAAGTAGTGTCCACCATGTCTCTGTCGGTACCGCAGAACGGAGTAAAGGCGGACAACGAACCCGTTATCGAGCTCTTTGTGAAGGTAAGACCACTCCTGCAAAGTCGCATGGGAGAAGTTTTATTTTTTGATCACTTAAACCCATCTGTACTTATTCAGTGAGTTGTGACGAAAGCTTTATTTCTATCGTGGAAAGGAAAGCAATATCTGCTACTGCTACATATGAGGGTTTTTTTTTAAGACCAACATATGTTGTTTCACTCCAAGGTTTGTCCTTCAGAGCAGCCAGCTTCACGAGCGTTTCTCAACAGCGTTTCTTGCCATAGTAAGTTTGATTTTTCGACCAGTCTGGGATCCGTAACCCCTCTGCCTCCATGGCCATGTGGAGCCTGCAGTGTCACAAGCAGGGCGGATGCAGTTTTTCCCCCACAACAGGGGTAGAGAAGCCTGCCATGCTCGAAATTAGGCGCTTATTTGGTGCAATTATAACAAAAGCTCAGTAGTTAGCAACACCAGTTCGACACTGTAACATTTACTCACTTACTGGATACTATTACATTGTTTCATTCTGGTCAGTGATGATACAATGTAGCGGTCGCATGGGCTCAAACGGGTCACCTTAACACTAGTCACAGTCATCACTCTCTGTCTGACAGCAAAGGGCGGCTTGGACAGAGTGAACAAATTTGGGGATGGATATAATCCCTGTTATTAGTATTATTAGATATAGATAGAATTGTGGTCTATTGGTGTTTTGCAGGCAGTTGTCAGGCATTAATGGACTGCCATTCCCCTCAAGCTGGTTGATATTTAATGTACAATAACTGTTGGTTGCTGTATTGTTTAGTGGACAGCAGAATTCATCATTTAATATAGATTTGGTGATAAATAAGGGGACCTCATGGATAACCTTTTGGATACCTTTTTTTTTTTTAATATGTATGAACTTCATGGCACAAGCCCAGGACTAGCACCTGCCATAAAACTGAACCCATCTCCCCCACAGCAGTGATGATGATGATGATGATGGGGGGAGGACCAAGAATGGCTCTTTTTCTTTCTTCAGCCTGTTGCTTTGCAGGGCGGGAAAATGGCAGTGGAGAGAAAAGGGGGAGCAGGGGGTGGGACCCCAGGGAACGGGGAGTGGGAGGCGGGATATGGGGTCCTGAATTCAATTGGGAGAGAGTGTGTGTGTGTGTGTATGTCAATGGTGACGCAGACGCATGCAGCCCTGCACAAATATTGTTAAATGGTGATCATGAGCCTACTTCAAAAGATGGTTATATGATCAGATCTACACCATAAGACTACAAATGGATAATTAGATTTTTTTTTTTTTTAAATGTTTAAAGGATAAGGCTGGTGTTTTTTAATGCATTGCTTACTGTCAACAAATCCTATGAAAATAACAAAATCAATGCATTAAAAAACACCGGCCTTATCCTTTAATGGTATTTCTGCGTTACTGGGCGGTACAGTGGAGAGAGACAGGGGGATAACATGCAAAAAAGGTCCCAGGCCAGATTCAAACCCAGGATGTTGCAGTCACATGGCCTCTGCCTTGGAGCGTCTCTTATTGTCAAAATTGGGACGGTGAAAGACTAGTGCCAAACTTGTAATTTGTTATGCTTTGGTTGTAAATAAGTGTGACATCGGGCCTTTTTTATTTGTGCTTTTTCTAGTCTTTAGGTTCAGTAGACATAAAGAAGCGCTTTCCTGTTTATTGTTCCTATTGAGTCTTTAAAGAGGGTCCTTTGTTGTGGATGAGTATGAAGCACTGATGGACATCGAGCCTCTGTCCAGTGTGTCCCTCAGCATAGCGGCAGAACAGATGGGGACGATCTGGCCAGCGCCATTTCTCTAACTACCTATTACTGCCTACAGGGAGCGGTTACATCATCCCCAGGCCTGGAAGGTTTACACATGTGGCCAGCTCTCTTCCTCCAGCCCCTCCCTCCTTGGCTTGTGCAGCACGTTGTGTACAGAAGTTTATCTCATTGTGTGTCTTACTCTGTCTGTGTGTGTGTGTGTGTGTGTGTGTGTGTGTGTGTGTGTGTATGTGTATGTGTTTGTGTGAGAGATGGCCTCTCCTCCCCATCACCCTCGCGTGGCTCTGTTTTGTGTACTAGCGGCTGACACGTCCACATCCATTATTGATGTCCCAGGTTGTGTGTCATTGTTCTCACTGTGCTGCGTTAAACACAGTCATGGGAGACAATGGCAGGCATGCAGGTTGCCATAGGCACACTGCTACAAGCCTGGCCTCTGGGAACAGCTGATAACGCGCTGTGTGTGCTCTCCACATAGGCCGGTGTCAGATCTGTCAGGGCAACGCCACATATTGAAGCTGCCTCATTATACTTGTAAAGCCTGAGTTGCCACTATGTCTGTATGGACTGAGAAGCGACTAGGACCCTGTTGACCCACTAAAAGTAGCTGACTGTCCTGGATTATGGAGATATTTAGATGTTACCGTCTGCGTTAAATCCACCTGCACTGTTTATAGCAACAGTTGCCACATCACTTTTAGATTGTTCTCATCTTTGAGGTTGAAGAGGTGAAGCTCGTCATTGTCAGAGGGTTTATTACCTGTAGTTACGAATGAATGAGCCTGATGTCTTGGTGGTGGGGGGATCAACCCTTGACCCCCTTGCAGTACAGCAGATTAGATATTCTTCACACATGAGTAATAGTCCATGCCGGTTCACTGTGGAGTGTGAATTCTCACCACCCACCCTTGTTAGTCGCAGTCAGCTCTTCTACACATCACATGGCAGCTAAAGTGGTACTTTGAAACCCCAAATGTTATGTATTTATGTGCTGAGGCGAATGGCAGATGTATTATTGCAACATGAAGCCAAAAGCGATGAAAAAATAAAACCGCATATCGCTGTTGTTGTGTGAAAACCTTGTAACTGTAATTTTGGTGATTTTCGTGTTTTAACTTCAACTGAAGGGTTTCATGGGTTGAGAAAAACTCCTTCTACGATGCTTATAAAACCTTTGAAAAACCTGTGGAAAAACTCAAATGCATAGTGGTCAATCGATGATTCGATTATGTGGAATAAAATTAGTATTTTGGTATGATATACAATTTGAAATCTTAGACACCTCACCAGCTTCAGCTTCATTGCGATCTCCCTTTTTCATCCAATCCCACTATCATTAGTAACTTCACTGGGTTGATCCTCTCCTCTCGTCTCCTCTCCTCTCCTCTTGTGAGCTAAGTGAGGTCCATCCATCCATCTGTCTCTCTCTTATTGATTTCAGCGCTACCTGATTGAATCAAACAGTGATTCCACTGAAAGCTGTTCAGATTCCAAGAAGGTGGTTGGTCTTGCTTTACCTCTCCAACAGGATGATGGAGCTTCACTGCTGTAGATGTGTAGCATTAGGATGACTAAGTTGTTAATATTAAGTTTATGCTAGGAGATGACATCCTCATTATCTGCATTGATAACATTCCACCATCTGATTTTTTTTTTTTCTTCCTTTTTTCACTTTTCCTATTTCTCCCTTATACCTTGAGCTGCAGATTCAGGTCCCTTCGATTTCGTTTTCCTCCAATTTTTCACAGCTTTACAAATCTGCCCCTGATTAATTCAGGCATGACAGAAAGAATGAATCCCCGCCAGCATGTAACAAACTGTATGAAGGTGTACAGAATATAGATGAGTCTAGAGAAAAAGGGCAGGGTGTACCTCTAGTTCTGTATGCATCTCTTGGCTGAAAGTGTGCCAAGGTCACACTACTGGCTGTAAAGGCCGCTGCCTCCACACTTTCCATACTCTTGCCAGCAGTGAGAGAGCAGAGCCAGTAAACACTTTGGAGAACGGCTCTTAAGTCTGGATGGGATGAGGGCCCGTCTGTGTTTGTGCACGTCCTTCAGGACAATCCAGTGGAAACCATGGAGATGGAAAGCCGCAACATACCAGAGATGGCTCCCAACAAAGTAGCACTCCTGCAGGGATGATTTGGGTGAACATCCTGAAGGTCACAGACCTCCAGATTCACTTCCAGATTCACTCTTTAGAGGGAACTGAGGCTGAATAGAATCATTATCCAGTCAATTTGGGGTGTGACAGTCAGAATTCTCCATAATCTTTGTCAGTCTTTTTTCTGTGGAGATGAACAAATATCCTTCTGTACATGTGTCACACCCTCAGTTCTGAGTAGACATGATGACCCTTTGTGCTTCCTCAAAGTTTATTCGAAAGGCCATGAGACTTAGGAAGAGCTGTTCATGTCATATACTGAGCTATGAGTGTCAACATGTGACAATCAGACATATGTCATGTGACCACTTTATGGTAACACAGTGATCTTTCTCAGTAATTACTGCACTTTGGTCAATGCAGTTAGCTGACATGGAATTGCATGTAAGGGTCAAATATGACTTCTCCTTGCAGTACATAATTGATCCTAAGGTAACCCTTAGTGGATGATGATCATAATAATCAGACAATACCAAACCATGAGCCCACCCTCTAAACTATCTGCCTTAATTTCTGCCAGAATTTGCCTGTTGTTTGCATGTTTGCTTTCATCTTTGAATAAAACATTGCTTTCCCCCTTGGGTGACATTCTAGGCAATTGAGTGCTGCCTGTTTGTTTTTTTTATAGGAAAATCAATATAGCAGTTTATTTTTCCCAAGCACTATAGCACTGCTGCAGTCAGCATCATGAGTTAGGGGACAAAGATTAATGGCTTGTTGCTGTTGTAGAGTGCTGTGCTGTAGCTGTGGGCTGTTGTTCTGTGCTGTGGATTTGCTTTTGCAGCACCTGGCCTGTCACTACTTCTTCATTATAACTGGCTGTTGGACTGGGCCTCTGGACCCTGGCCCAACGGGTCTGGCAGTGTTGTGCTACACCAATCTGGGGGGGATTTCTGATGAACATTTGCATTTTTATGAGACAGGATATTCAGAAGTCAATTTCACATTCACTTCAGAAGAATATAGACTCGATCATTACAGCACTAGAGGCCACAAAGCCGTTTTGTTTGCATAAATGGATGTTATTGCGTTTGCCCTGTTATAAAACCACTTTATGCCTACATGCCAACACTAGCCTATCCAGAGGAAAAGCTTGGTACAACCTGTTAGGAGGAGGAAGAGCTTGTCTCATTGCTGCTGCCCGATGAGGAAGCCCACTGCTAATGAGGCATTTCTCCTATGAGCTCAATGACAGGAAATGAGAACAGCTTAGAACAACATGGATTACGTTGGATGGGTCGGCGCTGAGACTTTGAGAGGAGTGCTAGTCCAGGGAATGGTGTGTTTTACTTTGTAACTAATAGGCCTATGAAGGATGCAGCGAGTACAGCCAACCAGATCTGCATACAGTGGAAAAACGACCCTCCGACTGTGCCTTTACTTCTCTGTTACATCATCTTAACTGTGAGAAGGTGTGTGTGTGATCCCAGAAATGAGGGGAATCTACCCTGCTGGCCGCATGTAACTCAATCAGTCACCACACAATCCACTCTGCTTATGTTTCACGTGCTGCGTTCCTCGAAGAGACAACTTGGTAAAATGAGTGACAGGGAGCCTGCTTAAGTGTATATAACCCAAAGTGTATCCTGCTACCTGAACATGGAGGATAGGATGGCAGAGCCTACTTGACTCATCCTCACCTCATCACTCAACCTGAAGTGACCCAACTCTCCATTCAGGCTTTCTCTGTCATTTAAACCCTGGCAGTGGACGCAAGGTTTGAGTAGGTCAACTGAGCCAACACACCACTGAGACTAAACCAGTGTCTAGTGTCACACTTAGGGCTGCTCAATTATGGCTAAACTGATAATCAGTTTAGCCATAATAATGGTAAAATGTATCTTATGATTTGAGGAACAGGCACTTTCTGCATTTTATATCAACATCTTGACTATTTTCAACTACAGCAGCAGACACTCCACATGAAATGTTTCAATGCTGGTGATGAACCAATTTTTTGTTGTGGTAAAATCGTGATATACAAATATACACAATCAATTATACAGCCTAGACTCAGGCTATACTTGGACACTTGTGTGTGAGCTGCTGCTCAAGTGTTTTGCATGTTTGCTTTTTATGATGTGTAAGCTGAGGCCCATTTGCATGTACCAGACCGAGGCCCAGAGTGGTACTGAAAAGCAACCCAGCTGCAAGTCAAAGGGGTCATGTGTGGTGAGTGGCCAGAGGGACCAACTGTCTGCTCAGAATTAAGCCAGCGTTTGTGTGGCCATGGTATGGGCTTTGCTGCCATGTGGATCTGGCAAGTATGGTAAAAGCATGCTGGCACTGTGTTGGTGCCAAAGGCTGGTTCACAGCTGTCTAGACAGCAGATTTCTCTTAAAGGAATCGCTACAGGGTTCAGTACAGTTCAAATCAAAATTTCAAAAGAGAAAATCAAATCAAAATATCAAAAGAGAAATTTGGTTTAACACAAGAACGGTTATTCAGTTGTTTTATATGTAGGACAAAACTAAAAATTTTAAAGAGGTGGAAGATGTTCCCAAGTACTGTCCTGGAAAGTGTGTGAATAAAAGCAGGGAAGGGGCTCAAGATAGATGTGTGTGTTTGGTGGATGTGTGTGTGTGTAAGCGTGAATGCATGCGTCTGCCTTGTCATCAGTATGGAGTCTGTGAATGTGTAAGGGGGTGTAGAGTCGGTGCTGGTGCAGACCACAGTATGCAGCTGGTTGTTTTTCTTAGAACACTTGAAACAACTGTCAGAGCGAGGATGGTTGTTGGTTCATGGTCATCTCCCACAGAGCTGCCTGTTTCTTTTTCCGTTGCACTGGATCTGTATCGTCTTCTCCTCCCTGTGCCTCTAGAAACTTTGCCTTATCTCACTGATCGACAATGAGGCTAAACGCAGTGGTTATAACATTATTGACCTAGCTTACATCATTGCTCCAGAATGTTTATCCAGTAACCCTCCTTAGCTCTCAGTCTCTAACTTTCCACAGTAGCCGATGGTTTTTAGACAGAGCGAACACGCTCCAGCACAGTGGGCCTGTGTCTGACTGGAAGACTTGAGGTTTCCGCTGAGTGACGTCAGCCTGAGTCAGAGCCACACCAAGGATGTGATGCGTTTCCATGTTCCAGCAGGGTCTGACTTCTCCATACACTCATCCGTCTGACCATGGTCAAAGTCAGGGGCCCAGCCCTCGTCACCCACCCACCCACACACCCAGCCCAAGTCCCTCAGCCAACTCATCTTGTGTCTAGTAGATATTTGCCCTAGCCCAGTAGAGCACAGCCTGTCCTTCTTTGAGTGGATACTTGGCAGCAGGCAGGGGTTAGACGAATTGTTTGCTGTCTATATTGGGCCCAATATTGCCCACAGTGGGACAAGTGAAAGACAATTCCTTATGTATCATTAAGGTGTCTTATTAGTACTGATATTATCATCATCATTATTATTCCACTCACTAACTGAGCCTAGCAAAGTCATCTTAGGCCACCACCAGCTAACTTTCCCTGTCCAAAACAGCCAGGTTTTGGTCCAACTCAGTCTAGCCACAGGGCCAGCCCAGTCTGCTTGCTCGTCCAGCAAACAGAGAGGCGTTACCATGACGTTACCATGGCTGCCCCTTCCCAGAGGACATTCCTGCTGTGTCGCGGAGCAAGAGGAAGAAAGCAGCGGCGCTTGTTAGATCGGCAGTTCCTTATTCGGTCAAAGTGTGGCCTGAACTTGCTGAGCAGCCCACCCAATTTAGAATATGAAGTGTGCTGGGGAGGGGAAGGCATGTTGCTAAAATTAGGCCGTGAGCAGAGACTGGGAGGACTGTGGCCAGCCTAAACCATGTCCATTATCCCTGCCTGCTACTGTAACTTTGATCTCTCATCACCATTCTAGTAAAGTGGTCTGTTTTAGATATAATGATAAGGGCCCTTTATAGTATAAATCCATTAGATCCATGGTTTAAATGTTAGTAAACTTTGCAGAGAGAGAAAGTCTGAGTAAGACGAATAAAAGAGGGAGAGGTTGAGCTGAATGGCTCTTGTGTTTTATGTGCCTGGTCATAAAATGTTTTAGGACCGGTCTTGTGAAGGCAACACCTTTGTGCCTATTAAAGTGCACATAGCCTCCAGTGAGTGCACAACGCTATCACCTTCAAGCTAATTAGTCATGGCCTAGCGTCATGCTCATCACTGCTACCTAAGATGTTTTAGGTTGATCATTACATCAGCGGCTGCATGAGCAAAGTCAGGGTATGACCTCACCGTGTTTGTGTGTCTGTGAGAGAGAATCACAGTGTGCTTCCAGGAGATGAGTGGCCCACTGGCTGACTGAGGTGCCATTGTACTGCTTTGGAACCAGCCTGTCCTGGACCCCGACGCCTAGATAACATCCCCTGACTGCAGCATGACTCACACCCTCCGCCACGCAGCTGTGTGTATGTGTGGCATTATACACACGCATCTGTCAACTCAAGCTCCATCCATCGAGCCTAAATAAAGCTTACGAGTTTGTTAGCAATAGTCAGCTGTTGCAGCATATGTGTCTCAGGCGTTATTATAGCCGCTTCACATCAGGGTGGAATATCTGTGGAATCGCTGAGGAAAGACAGTGCAACTGTCAGCAAGATATGAGTCATTTCTGACACGGGCTACACAGTGGGCAGCACTGAGCGTTCCTGTGAATGGTGCTTGTATGTGAAATTGCTGTAACTCAAGTCATAGAGCGCGACTGCTCAATCGCTGGTTTATTTGTTGGAAAATGTGCATAAACTTCTTGCTTGATGTTCCTTGCCTTATAAGGGGCTGCCCCGAAATAATTTCTTACCCTACACTTGTGTGTTTTATTGGGGTGTTTTTTTTTCTCTCCCCCCCCCCCCCCCCCCCCACCTCAACTGGTGACGTGCCTAAAACTCTCCACAAACAAAAAGAGCTCTGTGTTGTTGCTGTATAGAGGGCTGTCCAGAAGCTGCTCTTTCTGAATGTGGCACTGTAATAATGGCACTCTGGAAGGCATTAGTTAAGTGGGAGAGGACGTTGTTTGGAGGGGTGTGCTGAACCTATTCAACCTGAGTTTTAGGCCTTGGGCTTTAGGTAGAGCTTTAGTTTTAGCGCATCTTTTTTTATGAATCCTCCTTTCCAGTTTCAGTTCCTTTTTTCTAAGTTTAAAGAATTATTTATGTAATGTTTTTGTTTTGTTTTTTTAGCTGACTTGTCTTGTTGGTGTATGCTGTCTGTTGGTGTATAATGTCTCTTTTCTGTAACTTACTTTGAAAGGGTTTTTCAGCAGAAAGTGTATGTGATTGCTTTCAGCAGAATGTGTATGTGATTGCTCAAGGTCGCTCCGCACACATGCACACACATGCACACACACACACACACACACACACACACACACACACACACACACACACACACACACACATACCGCACACTCATTGAGAAAACAGACATCAACATCTCTTGGGAGCCTTTTCAGAGGATGTGGCAGATCACTTATGCAGCAAAAGATACTGTAGGAAAAAATCCAATCAGCAGAAGTTCACATTCAACCTGCTGAGTCCGTAACGGCAGATTGCGGGACAGTCCTGCATTGAAACGCGCAGTGGTTTCATGTGTCACAGGCAGCGGAAATGCAGCTCCACAAGCATCATCGCTTAAACTAAACAAAGCACCACCCTCCTCGGCGGGAGTAACAGGACATTTCTGGAATAGTTTCTCCCTCCTCCCCAAATGCCCTCTTTTTCTCCTCCCCCCCTCAGGCTCTACTGAGGGGCCCAGGATGGGGGGAGAGGGGCAGAGAGGGAGGAGGGAGAAGAGAGAGGCAGCACACTGCCTCTGTAGCTTGCTAATAATGCTGACGGAGGATATGGCTTTTTCTCTCCTTTCTCTTTTCCATCTCCCTCACACTCTATCTTTCTCTTCCTCACACTTCAAGCATCTATTTTTACCACGTGCGCTCTGCTGTGTCTGTTAGCACCTATGATCCCTTATTTCCTCCCTCTTTCCTATCATTTCCCCATCTCTCTCTCTCTATGTGGCTCTTGGACTCGAAGCAGCAGCTGAGTTCAGGGTTTGGCGCTCACTCTCGCTCTCTGTCTGTCTCTCTCTCACTCTCTCTGTCTCTTCCTTGCTCTGCAGCAGATCCCTGCTATCAGTGTCTTGGCAGAGGGCTGCAGTCTGCTCTGCTGCAGACTCCAGAGGGTAGGAGCACTGCCATGCTTCTGAGGACAGACTGGGAGAAAAGAGAGAATGAATGTCTTTCTCAGCTGCTGTGGCCTTTTTTTTTGACCACTCAAGGCCCTGAGATGAGCTCAGCTTAAATATAATATGTTGAAATACAGCAAACATCATGGTTCCCCTTTGATTTACAAATGACATTGTGTCATGCGGTTTGCATTTTTCTCCCTACAAAGAGAGGTTGCTTCAGATGCTTACCTGTGAATTGGTAATCTCCCCCACACACTGCGTGCTTCGCTCTCCATGTCATATGTGTCTGGCCATTGCCATGGGAACAGTTGCTGAGCTGCATTGCCACCCTTGATCCATAACTAACATGAATGGATCTCTGTGTAGGTGTAGTGCTGTGGGGAAAATGGAGTAATCATCCCATTGATGTCTTTTTGATCCCCTAAGGATCAGCTAATGCTAGCTCAATGATGGCCACGAACCCTCTGATGTCGTGAAGATTTCACGGCCGAACCTTTCTTCTGACACAGGAATTGAATCATGTAAGGTGAAAAGGGGACATTCATTTGCTGAACAAAGGCAGTGATCTAATCCAAGCTTTTCAGATATTGAATTCAGAGAGGGAGGGGGGGGGAGAGAGGACAGCCGCAGTACAATGGGAGCTAGCAGGCAGATCAAACAGAGCCATCCCACTGGGCGTCACACAGAGGACAACGGCAGCCGGCCTGTCCACACCAGCAGGGAGCCGCTGGAGAGACTGAACCCTTCCTAACAAAGTCCTCTGTAGAGGACGTTTCAGACCCTGTGTGTCTGATATTGAAAGAAGAATATTCGTGTGAAATAGTTGCTGAGTTAGAGACTGATTTCAATCTGGTGTTAGTTTGGAAACTTCTGGTACTTCATAAGCACCGTGGTTGCGGTTAGCGTTCCCTGCAAATTTATTGGTAACTTGGCAATCAGCACATGTTTGATGAACACGGTTGCTTTGTGTATGCCTTTTCCATTAGAGTGTGTAACACATACCAGAGTGTTACATATCACCTCTACAGTGGCCAAAAAAAAAGAGTGAAAAGAAGGACTGATGCAGAGGCGAGAACTGCAGTGAATGGAGGCTGAGGAGTGAGTGACGACAGAAGAGGCAGACAAAAAGAAAAGATATTCAGCCTTTTCACAGAGGCCTTGCTACAGTAATCTGCTGAATGAAGAGATGCATTCCATTCCTGCGCTACTTGAATGACCTCCATGCTCGTCCTTGTGTGTAGATGAATACTGGGCATTCTTTATTTGGCTGGCCTGGGGAATGGCGTACCTCCACAGCCTCAGCATCCACATGGCCAGCTCAACCTGCAGCAAATCCACAGCAAAGACTTTGATATATGGCTTGTGGTTGAGGTCTAACAGGAGAAAGAAGTATGTATTTCGGTCACTGTGCCATGAATGACAAAGAGCGAACTGGAATGTCTTTGTGGTTTTGGTCTCATGACACTCCGTGGCTCACGGTTTGGCCCTACTATACACTTTAATTGAAATGAAATTGGTTTTGTTGGAGGGGACAGGTCCGTGCATCAGTCATCGTTGCAGATTTCATTAAGATACTGTGCAAAGCTCAGTTAATCAAATGAAATGCTTATTCTGCCTTCTGATGTAGAATCCAAACCATATTTGTCCTCTTCTCCGCCCTCCTCCCACCTCTCTCTCTCACACACACACACGTACACACTCTACAGAGACCGAAGGGGAGTGTGCATGACAGAGATGGATGATGGTGGTGAAGACTGAAGATATCTCTTGACAGTTTGCAGCAGCCTCCCATAGTCTCCCTCTCTGGTGATGTCTCTCTGTGTGAGACTGGTTTTTATGATCCTATGTTATCAGTTGCATTCTTCTTAGTTTTTTCAGATTGTAATCAGTCATTTGTTCAGTTTTCTAATACCCTACATTTGTTGTTTTAATGCTTGATAGGCCCACTCAATGCGCTCTTTGGTCTCTTGCTGATAGATGAGCATTCTCCATTCATTTAGAAAACTTAACCCCCCAGCTATACTGAACAAAAATATAAACGCAACACTTTTGTTTTTGCTCCCATTTTTCATGAGTTGAAATAAAAGATCTAAGACTTTTTCTATGCACACAAAAGGCTTATTTCTCTCAAATTTTGTTCACAAATTAGTTTAAATCCGTGTTAGTGAGCACTTCTCCTTTGCCAAGATAATCCATCCACCTGACAGGTGTGGCATATCAAGATGCCGATTAAACAGCATGATTATTGCACAGGTGTGCCTTGGGCTGGTCACAATAAAAGGCCACTCTAAAATGTGCAGTTTTATCTTGAAAAAATACATTTATTAGGCACTGAACTATGGATCTCACATGACTATGGCTACAGATATGCATTTTTTGAAAACCAGTCAGTATCTGGTGTGAGGCCTATTGTTCCATTCATCCACCGCCATCACCTCATGTTGCAGCATGATAATGCACGGCCCCATGTTGCAAGGATCTGTACACAATTCCTGAAAGCTGAAAACATCCCAGTTCTTGCATGGCCTGCATACTCACCAGACATGTCACCCATTGAGCATGTTTGGGACGCTCTGGATCGGCGTGTACGACAGCATGTTCCAATTCCTGCCAATATCCAGCAACTTCGCACAGCCATTGAAGAGGAGTGGACCAACATGCCACAGGCCACAATCAATAACCTGATCAACTCTATGGGAAGGAGATGTGTCGCACTGCATGAGGCAAATGGTGGTCACACCAGATACTGACTGGTTTTCAAAAAATGCATATCTGTAGCCCTAGTCATGTGAGATCCATAGTTCAGTGCCTAATAAATGTCTTTTTTCAAGATAAAACTGCACATTTTAGAGTGGCCTTTTATTGTGACCAGCCCAACGCACACCTGTGCAATAACCATGCTGTTTAATCAGCATCTTGATATGCCACACCTGTCAGGTGGATGGATTATCTTGGCAAAGGAGAAGTGCTCACTAACACGGATTTAAACAAATTTGTGAACAAAATTTGAGAGAAATAAGCCTTTTGTGTGCAAAAGTCTTAGATCTTTTATTTCAACTCATGAAAAATGGGAGCAAAAACAAAAGTGTTGCGTTTGTATTTTTGTTCAGTGTACATGTATCCCATTCCCACCACCGCTACTCAGTCTTGTGCCTGTGCAAAATCAGTCTAGCAAATGGGGAGTGGGGGGGGGAAACAAGAAGCTGTCCTATTCTTAATCACTTCAGAAGGTTCCTCTTACACTTGGACATTAGTGCTTCAGATTAATGGAGGGGGAAGTGTGCTGAAGCATGTGAGACAAGGGGGTCGGCTCTCTACTCTTTCTCTCCCTCTTAAGTCTTCAGAGGCCAGGCTGTAATGTGTGTGAAAGAGTCATTGTCTGAAATGGGCCCTCTCCGAGTGAGTGCAGTAAAATGCCCCAGGCCATAAAGGTTGTGCAACAGAGATGCGATCAGTATCAGAGTATCGGGACCTTTTCCATTTAAGGCTGAACCGTGGCCCCGATTGCCATCGGTACTCAAGACCCGTTTCAGATGCTTTTTAGATCCAGCTCTTTGTCTGCTGTCTTGTATTTTTCTGCTTGCAATAATGTAATCTGCGTGACGTTTCCACCCTGAGCTTTATGTCTTTGTGGTCCTTCCCTGAGATGGAAAGAGATGGCATCTTTCGTGTACTCAAGTCAGTTCAAGATAAGGAACAGCACCTGTGTAGCATTACAGATATTTAATCTAATCTGACTTTCCTTTCTCTCTCTCTCTCTCTGTCTTCTCTTAGGCGGGGAGTGATGGCGAGAGCATCGGGAACTGCCCCTTCTCACAGAGGCTCTTCATGATCCTGTGGCTGAAGGGAGTGGTCTTCAACGTCACCACAGTGGATCTCAAGAGGTGAGTCGGAAAGCCTGACTAGCTGCTGCTGGGTCTCCCTCGTTCGCTCCCTCTCTCTTAGCCCTCTTCTCCCATTCCTCATCCTCTGCTTCCTCCTCCTTCCTCCTCTCCTGCCTCCTATCCTGCTTTCAGCCGCTGTAGGATAAAACCAAGATAAAAAAAAAAAAAAAAAAAAGATCCACTCTCTCTCCTCCTTTCATCGCCTCCCACAGCTTTTCTGGGCGTTTCCACAAAGACCAAATGCTTTGATCCAGCCCCACCTCTAACACGCTCGCTGCCTCCCAACTGCTTATTTGGTTTTCCCATGACCCTTTCCCAGGCCGGAGAAAATCGGGGAAAAATAAACACGCCGACTCCGGAGAGAGGCTATTTAAGGTTCTTCACTCCGCTCGCTTCCTGCCTCGATTTTGGTGGGTAACATGTTATTTTTCACCACTAAGTTCACCATGACTCAAAAAACGGGATCAAAAACAAGGATCCTCTGCAATTTCGACTACGATTTTTTCCTCCCAGCTGCGGAGAACTTGCTTCCTCACATGTGCCCCAGTACAGCCAGCTCCTTACCAGGCCCGCCGTGTCTTATGTCTGTCTGTGTGATTCATCTAAATGCTCCCTGATTGTTTTTCCACTTGCCAAGCCAGGACAGGCAAGCGGCTGATTATTTTCAGACGCGGTCAGATGGACTCCTGGTTTCCATGGGCCCTGTTTTTTCATCGTGTGCGTTTGACTCATAGACTGGAACACTATTAAGGATCTCAGATGTTTGGTTCCAAAACGTGGTTCGTCCATATGGAGACTCGGTTCATCTCCACACATCTCCTCTCCTGGGACGTGCCAGTTTGCATGTGTGGCTGTCCATTTGTTTTTGTTTTCTGTGGATTTCTGTGCATAGGTTTGGGTATGTTTGCATATATTTGCCCTTGAATACTCTGGCAGAGGGCGTGTAACACAAAACGGAGCTCACCGAGGTGCTGTTAAAGGCAGTGGAGGACGTCCGCCCACTTAGCAGTGTCTGTTTACCCCTCGCTTTTGAAACAACCCTTTGTTCAGCTGGTGTGACCGCTTGCTGCTCTGCTTCTTGTTTTTTTCCTAAGGGGGCCACTGACACAGGCTTCACTTCTTCCATGTTGTATGTGATCTTGAGTCAACAAAAAAAAAAAGAACGTGTATTGCATAAGATGGAGTGTGTTTGCCTTATTTTTATGGCTCCTTTATTGCAGCATGGGAATTTAAATTTTGTGTTCTTTATTGTCCATTTAGAGGGACGTGAATGTCACATGTCACTGCTGTAGGTGGAAAAGTTACTCCATCTCCTCTTGGCTATCAATATGTTTGCCATGATGAAAGCCTGGTCATCTCAAGGGGATTCTGTGCCTGCTCCTTAGTGCGGCCACGGGGCGAGGGTGCCACTTCCCATTCACATGCCACAGAGTTGAAATCATTTCCTGTTTTTTCAGTGCCCTTGAACGCCTCGTTCACTGTGCACGGCCACACCACACACCGACATGGACTCCTTGTTCAGAGTCTCTGCGGATGGATCTATTACACTGTTGTGGCTAGTTGTACTTGATCAAAGAGGATTCACACAGCCCGCTGGCTTACATCAAACTCTGAAGGTCTGACAATTGTTAAGACTGTGCTGTGTGTGTGTTATTCTGATTTATAGGTGAGGGATTCAGTGTCAGGTTTCTGTGGATTGCGCAACTCTGTGGTGTTCGCACTAATCATTCAACACATGCTCATTTGTGTGCATGTTTATCATATCTGCCTCCCAGAGACATCTGGTACAAAACGTGTTGGCTGGAGAGCCGCAGAGAGATGGGGAAAACACACACACGCGTGCACGCACGCACACACACAGTGAAAGAAGACAGTCCAGCTCTGGTTGTTAGAGAGGGAGAAGGGCTGGATGCTCCAGGAAAGTGGCTTATGATGCAGCAGGCTGCCACAGCCCCTTCCACTGACCTAGGAAAACGAGTCTACATAGCCTTTGAACTATAAGTAAGGGATAATGCCCAACGAGGTGTCCATTATCAGGAATTAATGGACGACGGGGAGGCCTGAACCGTCCGACGCACAGCGGAGGACGGTTGCTTCCGCGCGGAGTCCATTAATTCCTGATTATGGACACCTCGAAGGGCATTATCCCGCTTATACCATGGTCACTTGCCAAAGAAAAAAACATTAAGACCATTAATTTATATTTTCATGTGTTTTGTAATCAAAATCTTAAGTTTTTCCACAAGCCACAACTCAGTTTCCCTGGTAACACCTGAGGGTTTGACTAATACCTGGAACAATCATTACCGTCCCATAAGGTTCTTATGCAACGGAAACGTTGTTCACTACTCCAGTAAATAGGACAAACCTTAGCTACGACTTGGCAATGGGAGATACTTCTAGTCCACTCAGCTCATAGAACCCTTTGGCTCAGCTATGAGTAGGGTTGCAAAGGGGTGGAAAATTTCCGGTAAATTTCCGGAAAGTTTCCGGTAAATTTCCGTGGGAAGTTAAGCTGGGGAATTTTGGAAATATTCCAAATTGGAAACTTTCCATGGGAATTATGGGAATTATGGGAATTTATGGGAATTTATGGGAATTAATGGGAATTTATGGGAATTAACTGGGAATTGAGGGTAATTTAATGGAAAGGTATCATATCCAAGCATAAATATTTGTTTTGTTATAAGCAGACATCCATCCAAAATAATACAATTAAAACAGATTTATTTGTAAGTAGAACTTTATCAAGTGTTAAATATTTTATTGAACAATCAATTCTTTCATTGAAGAACAAAAACATGAATGTTGAGTTAAATATTACTCATCCCCCCGACCCAACCCATTCAAAAATTAACAAAAATGCACAGGAATGCACAGTGCATGTAGGCATGTAGGGGGCGTGGCCTCTGTAGCCCTGCAGTAAGCAGTGTGCTATGTGTGCATGTGACTGAGGAATAGCATAGATATTCAACTGTACTTGCATGATATCTGGTTGTTTTAGTCAGGATTATGCTAAAATATATTTTCCCCAACTATATTTAAGTTCCCTATTAAGAGCATACCTTCAATTTCCTAAATTCCTGGTTTATTCCCGTTTATTCCCATAAATTCCCGTTAATTCCCATAAATTCCCGTTAATTCCCATGGAAAGTTTCCAACTTTGAAAATTCCCGGAATTTTGCAACCCTAGCTATGAGCCAGAAAGCTAACGTTATGCTAGCAACATTCAAAGTCAATAACATTGCGTACGGTTGACAAACAGTAAATATAATTTGACAGTATGTTTAACAACAAGACTAGCTAGTTAGCTAGCCGGCCATGTCATTGTCCCCAAATCAATATCAAGATTTTCACGAACAAATGAGATAGGCCATGTGTTACTGTCGGCCGCAGCCTGAAGTAGCGAGTTGAATAGTGAATGGGATGTGAGATGATCGCTTACCGTATGTGATGCAAAGTATCAGTAAGTTCAGAGGGGCAGTGTACTTCTTGCAGCTTGTGTGTTACAGTCGCCACCCTGTGGCGTTCAGAGGATGAGGCACTATGCTATGTTTACTCATTTTAGATACAGGCTGATGCTACGTAGCCAGCGCATTAATTTAGAACGGCGAACAGACAGTTTCAGTGGAACTACTTAGTAGGTGTACATTATCAGGAATTAATGGACACCCTGCAGCCAATCAGAATCGAGTATTCACCCAGACCATGGTATAACAGGAATTAATGGACACCCTGCAGCCAATCAGAATCGAGTATTCACCCAGACCATGGTATAACAGGAATTAATGGACACCCTGCAGCCAATCAGAATCGAGTATTCACCCAGACCATGGTAAAACAGATTAATAATGCATAACGTTATCGATCTATAACATTGGATAACATTTAACCAGGATAAGAGACAAGTTGCAGATCTTGTCTTTTATCTATTTTGCCTTGAATTTGAATCATCTCGTGCTTATACATCGGGATTGAAATAATCTTTAGAACCAAAAGGCTCTCAATCTTCTAACACATTGACAAATCTGTCAAGTGGTTACTGGCTCCTTTCTGTTTGCCCGTGCCTCAGTTCCCTGAAGTTGTCCCCTCTCTGTCTTGTGTTGTGCAGGAAGCCGGCAGACCTCCAGAACCTGGCCCCGGGCACACACCCGCCCTTCATCACCTTCAACGGCGAGGTCAAGACGGATGTCAACAAGATCGAGGAGTTCCTCGAGGACGTCCTCTGCCCACCCAAGTGAGTGCTTTCTCATCTCCACGGCAACCGCTTGCCCCATCCATACTACAAGCACATGCTGTCATGAGCATGCTGTGATAGCTTGGAAACACACTGTGAGCGTGCAATGAAGGGTAGAACCGGATTTAAATTTAGACAGGTGTCTTACCTCTTTGTGTGTGTGTGTGTGTGTGTGTGTGTGTGCGCTTGTGTATGTGGTTGTGTGCAGGTTTGCTAAGCTTGGAGCCAGGCATCCTGAGTCAAACACAGCTGGTATGGACATCTTTGCCAAGTTTTCAGCCTTCATTAAGAACTCAAAACCAGACACCAACGAAGGTGAGTTGCCACTCACTCACTCACTCACTCACTCACTCACACTCACACTCACTCTCACTCTCACTCTCACTCTCACTCTCACTCATACACAGCGGTAGGTAGGTGCGTTGGTTCAGAGCAAAAGACCCAGAAGTCTTGCAATTGTGTCAGAATGGTGCAGGGAGAGTTCTCCGGTTGCTAGGCGACATCGGTAGTCCTGCTGTGATTGGTGGGTTGAGGCAGAGCGTGGCCTGACTCAGGAAACACAGGGCTTTTGTTCTGCTGCCTGTTTCCCTCCGTCCCCAAGCCCTTTCCTGACACCATGGCCCAGCCTCTCCGTCCCTGTCTCACCTGGCCGAGCGCTCTGCAGAACAACAGAGACCCGTCCTGAGGCTGAACTAGCGCTCTTAGTCCCAACCTTCCTGCTCCGGATCGATCTCACTCTGACCCTGCTGTAAGAAAAACAGCCATATCACCAACTAACAGATAACACTGTTGGAATAATAGGAAAAATATGTTTTATTTGAGATGGCAATGAACCTAGTGTATTGTCTTAGAGATTGTACATATTCACTTTCTTAGATATGAAGAGTTACATCCTGGGTTAAACCTGTTTGTGTGTGTGTGGAATTCATCCACTAGAAAGATGTTAATGGCATTCATAAAATTTGTATCATAGTTTAGTTGGCTGCTCTCCACCCTGGGAAAATATTGACCTGTTATCAGTTGGCTAGCAGGGCTATGTCAATAAAGTTTTGAGGCTGAATATCATGTTTTGATGATAGGCACACTCCACAGCCAGTAACAGATCTTAATACTGTTGCACTACTGAATGTAGCACACAGCATGCATGCATGCATTTCCAGCAATAGAATCTCTTTTTATGAATGATCTCTACATCAATCAATAGTTCACATCTGCCATTTTCCCAAGTAAAGCCTCTATCCTTGCTGTCAAACATGATGGTGCTGTGTGTACTAAAGGGTTTATCTCTCAATGAAATGCTGCCCTCATGTGGTTGATCAGAGTATGGCTGCTGCAGCTGTGGTTGGAGGCCTCAGGAAAATATAGCAAATTGAAAATTAGATTACACGCTCTCATTGAATACATAAAGCATGCAAACTTAATTTCTTCATAGGCTCACAGAAGAGTTTTCAGGGTTTTGCGGATTTTGTTTATAATGCCATAATGTGTGTGTGTGTGTGTTTTGTAGGCCTGGAGCGCGGGCTGCTGAAGACGCTGCAGAAGCTGGACGAGTATCTGCGCTCGCCGCTGCCGGACGAGATCGACCACAACAGCATCGAGGACGTCAAGGTCTCCAGCCGCAAGTTCCTGGACGGAGACGACATGACCCTGGCTGACTGCAACCTGCTGCCCAAGCTCCATATAGTCAAGGTGAGAGACAACACCTGGCAGGAAACGTTCACTGAAATGAATGCAGAATGATCTCAGGGTTTAACCAGGTATGCACACTTTAGACCGTATTCTGGAATTTAAAGGTGTACCTGTAGCACTTTAAACATCAAAATGTCATGTCAAATTCATTGTGATACCTTGGTATAGTTACTGTAAACAAATGAGACCATGGAGGAGATGATTGGTAGCCTCTATCTCACACCAGTGGCATTGTTAGTGCTAGTGTTTCTCAAAATTAAGACATTTCCCATAAGCCACATTGCCGTTGCCGCAAAGATGATGCTGTCATTGTAAGCCATTTGTATTGGAAGAACAGTGTCCCTCTTCCTGTTATGTGCCATAAAGCAATCTCTCTTCATGCTGAAAAGAAGCCTAGCAGGTCGTATACGAAATCTGACTGTGGCACACAATGTAAAATGCAGTGTAGAGGCTGGTAGAGGCTGCCAATCTTCTCAGCAAGGGTTGTTTGGTATTAATTATACTGATGTATGTATATATATATAACGGTTCTCGAGATATGCGAAGGACACACATACAGACAGAGATTCCTTGCTTTATAGTATGATGATTTATTGTTGTTAAAATGTTACGTGTACCACCTTTTTAGTAATTGTTGTTTAGTTAAGTTTATTTGTGTACACCCACATTTTAAAATGATAGACGAAAACAACACGCCTAAACCTTAGACCCTCCATGAAAACCATGAAAACTTTTTATTAACTGTAATTTATTAACTGATGACTAAAATTGTGACTCCCCAACAAGAATAATTATTCTTGTTGGGGAGTCACAATCTGTAACCTTAAATAAGTAATATCAACTCTTGCATACAAATCATTACAGTAAGGCTGACTGAATTTGAAAACTGAAATTGAATTTCTTTTGATTAGATTTGTTCTGAACTAATGGAAAGAAATGTCAAATTGCATCTATACAAATGTCAAAAGTATTTGATGTACATAATTTCAGTTCATTTGTACTCTCTGGTGCATGGCTCAGTTGGTGAGGCCATTTCTCACGATACCTAAACTCTTCCTCCAGGTTGTGGCCAAGAAGTACAGAGGCTTCGACATCCCCAAAGAGATGACGGCCATCTGGAAGTACCTGAACAACGCCTACACACGCGAGGAGTTCACCAACACCTGCCCCAGCGACAAGGAGATCGAGATCGCCTACGCAGACGTGGCCAAGAGGCTGGTCAAATAGGCCGCCCCCGTCCCTACGCTACTCCGCCCCCCCCCCCCCCCCCCCTTCACTCACCCCACCCGACCCCCACCCCACCCAATCCCCTCCCAGCACCGGGACTGATCCGCTCACTCACGAGAAAGAAAAACTATGGACTCCTTTCCTTCTCTCCTCATCCAGAGCAAACCCCCCCCCCCATGCATGAACCCTTCTTATTCGTTTTTCATTCTCCGATTTTTATGAAGATCTCTTTAGTTGATTCAGCAAAGCTCACCGTCGTTCCACCTTTCCATCATTTACCCATTATAATTATCACCTTTTTTTTTGTTTTCCTTTTTGCTGATGAATGTTGTGAGGCGTTGTGAGATGGCGAGGCAGCGGAGAAGCAGCCAGACAGTAGCGGCCTGCATGTGTGTCAGTGCTTATCAGTGTTGGGAGCCTCGTTGACACGCTCCCTGATAAGTGACCTTCAAGCTGACCTTCTCTCTCCATACAGGTGAAAGGTCACAAAGCTATTGTTCATTTTCTGTTGTCTGTTTAATATTGAATTGCTCTTTCTAGGCTTGCTATAAAAATGAACACTGAGAAGCTGTTTTCTCTCTCTCTCTCTTTGGCTTATGAAGCGGTGTAAACAGTGTTGAAAGCTTCCGTGTTTTTGGCTAGAGTATTTGAAAGTTTTGTTTAAGTAGAAGCTAGCCTCAACCAGAAAAGAAAAGTTGACATATCAAGTGAGAGATGCTTTATTTTAATGTTGAGTTGCTCAAATAAATCAGAATAACTGTAACTGCAGGTAAGGCTACCTGGTATCCATGCTCTGATTTCCTCATTGCCTTACATGGGCAGAAGTGTTCTAGTTCAGCTCAGTAGGATTCTAGGAAAATACCTGTACCAGCTGCAGAGGCGACATGTTTTCAACTCAGGAAAGATGCAACCTGAGATCTAAGAAATATTCAACAATATGTAGCTTACAGAATCATTCGAGGATGTACGGAAGTGTAAACTGGCCTTTTTTTAATCACTACATTGCCATAAAAAATGTCCACTGACACACTGAGCAGTAAGCCTCCATTTAGCAGAAAAGCAAGCCGGCTCTTTTCTTCTCTCATGAAGCATGAAGGGAAGTCTTCACTTGCGTGGCGCTGGCAGTAGCGGTAGTTTGGATTACACATCACTGACCAAAAAAGGGCACATTATTCTGGTCTCACTGTGGATAGGATGACTCCTGCTATGTAAACTGGTGAAGTCAAAAAAGAAAACAAAACCACACACTCTCGCTCAGTCTCTTTCTCCGTGACGTGCGGAAGGAAGGACGCTAATGTGCGGTCAGGCACTACGAAAGGTGACACTAAAGATATTTATGAGAAAATGAATAGAGGAGAGTAGCGGTGAAATTAATATCTGGTAGAGTTTCATTTTCTCTTCAGTGTGTAGATTGATCTCTAAGGTAGTGAATGTATGTTATTATACAGTAGGTCCCAAAGTGCTTTAGTCTGGATAAAGCAGAACACATTTGTCCCCCCCTCCCTGGTTTGCCATGTTTTTCAGACATTTGTTATGAAACAAATTTGATAAAAAGGAATTGTAAATATTTGTTTTGATTGCTCAGAATTCAATGTGTAAATTTTATACATTCATCTGTTTTGAATTTTGGGGAAATAGGCCATTTCTTGCCGGCTTGGATTTTAATTGTAGAGAACATCTCCTTTTGCCTTACTCGTTTTCTCTTTGCTGATGTTTTTGCGAGGTGGTTCCTCAGAGATCACCGCACTGCGGCGCGAGTGTGACGATGTACAAAGAAAATATCCGAGCTATGTCATGGCTTTTTTTTTTTTTTTTTTTTTTTTTTAACAATATTGACAGATTTGAAATAAACCTCTTATTGGCACTCTGACTTGTGTGTTTTGTTGTGACCTCTGTCTTGTCATTTATGATAGTTTCATTTCACTGTTATTTCACCCACTAGAGGTTAGCACAATGAAAGAATATGCGAGAACAGTTTTGGTCAGAGGTTTCACTCTACTTGCTGTTATGCAATTCTGTATCTAGAAAAAAAATCTCACATTGGTTTCCTTGGGATACACTATTTTCAAATGGGACTCTGTAGTCTAATCTGTATCCATTTGGAGATCCTTGACACAAAAAAAGTTTGGGAACCCCTGGACCAAGACATGTTTGTTTGCAGCCACCCCCCCCCCAAATCTTCACCCTCCCAACCAGAGTTTTCACCACCAAGGAATGTCTCAAGTGGGTGCCCACCCACCCTGCCTGCCCCTCCTCCCCCTGAAGACACCCTACTCATGCAGTCAGTTTTGATGATGTTTTTCAGCCTGTTCCCAATTCTCTACTGTTCTGAGGCACAAACAAGTCTATTCTGCGAGGCTGATTGCAGCCAATGTTTCGCAAGACACAGAAAAAAGAAAAAAAAGGTGTGGGGGCGTACAGTTTTTGGGTGCTCTCCAGATCATTAAAGTCTCATGTTTCAGTACCAGACATTCTCTTCTCCCTCGCTGGAGAACATTGCCACACGGTCTCTGCTTGTAACTCATGGGGAGGAAATGCACCCAGACGCAAACAGACAGGACGTGTGTGAGTGTGTGTGTGTGTGTGTGTGTGTGTTTGTGAGGAAAGAGAAAACACAACAAGGCTGGCTATCATTCAGACCACACACTCATTACAAGCAGGGTGAGTGTATATTAGGGTAATTGGGTAATGAAGGTGAAAGCAGGAGGGGTTGAGTTTTGTATGTGTGACATGTTGACTATGTAGGCCTGCTCAGGAGAACAAGGCTACATACACACCAACAGAGGGAGCCAGCCAGTCACTGTCAGCTACCACTTACACATGCTGAAATTCAAGCTATGAATACATCAGGCGATTACAGTCACAATTATTTTCCTGGATCTTTGTTTGTTAGGATGAGAAGATTGTTGTAGCCTATATGCTGCAAGGATGCATTTACTTCAAAATGCATCTTCAACCTTGGCTTAATTGTTTTGGCATTATCAGTATCAGACATAAACAAGTGTCCTGTTTCACCCTGCTCATCTAAGTTGCCATGTGAATGATCACCTCCAGAAGCATAGCACAGTCTTTTCTCTGTGTTTGGCATCGTCCCTTTCTGGGCAGTGCCAGTTGAGTTTGCAGGTTTTACACAACACCCATTTATACAGCTGGATAAATATTTACACTAGAAAAGTAGCTAGCTCGAAGGTACATAGTGATATCCCAACTGGGTTTTGGACCTACAATGTGTAGAAGGCATTCTTTACATATGGACCCTGTGCACCTGACATTAAGTGGCCATGGGCTGCCTTGTATTCGACTCCCTCTGTTGATTGACAGCACCGAGGCCTATATGTAGAAAACACATGGCAAGGGATCATGCTGAATACTGGGATTTTGCACAGAAACCATTCTCTCAAACAATTTGATAATGCCAGTCCATGAAGTGAAATCTACTCTTTTCATTTTGAAGTAGCCCATAACATGCCATTCATCCACATTATCTCCCCCCTATCATGACTTGAATGACAGCTTTAAATTAAAGGGAAGGATAAATATTATTTTCGCTGCCAGTTTGCTGCCAAGAGCTGTTCACAGTTGATCTCTGCCACTACCCCTGATACAAAGCCCAGTTTTCACAATTCACCGGGCCAACACGCAAGGCCTGCCACCATGAATTTAACAAATAAGCCACAGGAAGCCTGCTGCACAGTGATTTTTAGAACAGCTAGGAGTCAGGCACCATTGTATTTAAAAAGAATGGATGCCAATATTCAGGAAGTCTTTTATTTTTCATTGCTAATAATTCAATATTATTCTTTTGCCAAGCAACATAGTTTTTGAACAGTAGCTAAATAAAGGTTGCTAAGTGACACATACTCAGAGTGGGGATTTTTGGTTGGCACATTAATATGTACTGTAATGCGGCCCAAGTTGTAAATTTCCTATTTTAAAATGGCTTTGATCATAACTGAGCCAATTAGAAAGCAGCTTTTTTTTTTAAAAAACATTAAGCAATAAGTCTCTAGAGGACAAGCTCTACAGTGATTTAGGAGAGCTAATAGGCGTTGTTGGGCACAACTTGAAGTGGAATAAAACCATTATCTGGTGTAACATCAGTGTAAAGCAGCATGGCCTGTGCTGTAGGCTATTGCTTTTATAAAACCCCGTAACACACACTGGCCCATTGTAACAAAACAAAACACAAATGTTCAATATGTTTATTTGTAAACGAATATCAATTAAGTAATAATTATTATTATTTTAATTGTTATTCTTAAGCAATATAGTTCTTGAACAGTAGATCTAAAAAATGTGATTGTTAAGCAACACGTACTAAGTAGGCTACTGTGGTGACTCAGCATTAATATTTCAAATCAGCTGTCACAGGTCGGTGTGCTTCGAACGTCACTCAGCCAATCAGAACCTAGGACCGGAACTAAACGCGCTCCGCAGCGCGCCAACCGTCGAGCCTGGCACGGCGGCGGGTTGTTGTTCTTGGAAAGCGTTGGGGTGAAGACATTCCTCTGACTACAGTCCCGTATATCTCACAACCCGCATAATGCTTTCCATGCAGCATTATCTCTTCCTTACATCTTCAGCAATGTTGGCCTTTATTCAGAAAATATGTTGGCATCCACCGCGTCCCCCCAAAAACACGTAGTCTGCGACTTGTTTAGCCGGAGCGCCGAGGGTATGAGACGCTGATCCTCCGACAAGGTGTGTTTTTCTTGCCAGACTTATGAATTTCATACAGGCTGTCGTTCACCCATCATCTGTATGTCTTTTTTGGCTGCAACAGAGGGCTCTTGTCTGGTGCCATATAGGTCTTCATAAATAGGCCTGTATGCTCTGATAGGTCTAAGCGAAATACATCAACATGCAAAGCGTGATGCAGAGTGGCACAATGGAGTGATTTTCCAAGCCTGAAACTTAAGAATATTCTCAAATGTGGTCTGTTCAGTCTGTCCTGCTAGGGTTCAAATACATTTTCCAATGCAATGGATCTCAGTGGTTTGGGGATCTGTCTGCTGGCAGGATAGGAGTAATTGGTGAGTCACGTGTCAAAAGTGGTGTTAGTGTACTTTAACTGGAATTGACCACAAGCTCCGTCTGTTTCTTCAGTCTGTATACATGACAATGCCTTTATAGAGGACACATCCAGAGGCCTGCTGTCTTACACTGGGCACAGTCTGCCTCTGTAACAAATATTGTTAGTGATTATTTGAGCAGCACTGTAAGGATCTAATGTTACCATACGAGTAGAAGTTCATAGTGGAGTCGATTGTGGCATCAGCCACCCCATCAGCTCCCAGACCACCGAGTAACAACCCAACTTATCTGCTCTGCTCCCCTCTGTTCACTCTCACTCCAGCGCCTGCAGTCAACCAGCCAGGGTGGGTTTTGTGTGCTCACATTGTTTATTTTAGCCCTCATTAAAATGCGGTGGGGTGGCTTTCTCTCTCCGGGGCTCGGCGGCTAGTGTGGTGGGGAGATAGGGGAGTGTGGTGGACCCCCTTGGGCTGCCCAGGAAGGGCTGCCTCACCCCCTTCCCCTCTTTGCCCCTCGCCCCATCTGGCCCCCTCAGTCACACCCTGTGGCAGAGCTGTGGTAATTGTGGCTGTTGGCTGGTAGAAAGGCAGAGAGGGAGAGAGAGAGGGAGAGAGAGAGGGGGCCCAAGGATACAAAGAAAGTAGGAAAATTGGCATTCACCATAATGTCCACTAGAGGGTACTCAACCACAGTAAGCACAGAAAAAAGGGGAACACTCAAAGCTGGCAGGGACTATTCTCCTGGGGTATTGTTCTTATCTACTCTACATGGTCAGCAGTTTTTCACAGGAAGAGAGAGAGGTGATGTGTGTGTGTGTGTGGGAGTGTATGTGTAGACAGGGAGAATGAGGGAGACGGATAAAGAGATACTTGGGCTGTGAAGCAATGGGTTTAAAAGAGTAAAAAGAGGAACAAAATCTCATGAATCCTCATCAACTTTGTACAGACAATGACGTCTTAAACACTGGTGTCTTCTGTTGCATGGCATGCCTCTAGGGCCCTTTGTCCAGGCTGTTTTGTCTCTTCACATGAGTACAATGGTGGCCTGTTTTTATTTTGTCTGTGATGAAAAACTATTAGACATAAAAGACTTTGCTCTGTCAGCAACCCCCCCCTTCACCTAGTCCTACTCACAGGAAGATTTACCTTGTAATTTATGTTATGTTAGTGTGGTATGTGTGTGTGTCTGTCGGCGTGTGTGCGCATGTGTATAAGTATGCGTGTGTGCAAGCATGTGTGTAGTGTGTGTGTGTGTGTGTGCATTTTCAGAATAACCAAACCATACCCCTGTTGTTCCTCTTGAAAGGAATCAGGAAACGTCTGTTGGGTGCTCTGATAATCCCAGGTGTGTGTGCGTGTGTGTGTGTGCAAGTGTGTGTGTTTGTGTACGAGACAGTCTGCGCGCACGTCTTTGTATGTCTTTTGTACTAAAGTGAACTAGCAGGTTCCCTTTCAGAGCCGTATAGCACATCTAGGGGGAGAGGAGGTCTTTGAAGTTCTGGGTCTGCCATCCGTCTCCAGCTCGCTGGCTTTCTTTTCATGCCAGCCACTGCGGAGGCCAGGCCCATTAAAGAGGAACGCTCCGGCCTGCCCCTCCCTGCCGTGTCTCCATGGTCGCGTACTTCCACTGACAGCCCAGTAAAGCCGTCCTCTATTTTGATTCTGTTGATAGCATCCTGGCTGTGTTCACCGTGTGCACTTAAAACGGACTATCGGCTGTTTTGTTGACAACTGGCAAAGACAGCTGAAGTGCACAGAGGGGGGAAAAACAAGTTGAATGTAGAGAAGCAGTGGCAAGATGGTAAGACTAGACATTAGAGTACAGTAGACACAACTGAGTAGAAAAGCCTAGAGCAAAAGGCAATTCACCTGCAATCTACATTATAATGGTAATGTATGATCTCTGCCCACACTGCAGGTGCTGGCCCTCCGCCCCCGGTTTCTCTCTGATCTAAAGTGTCTCTTTACTCGCCAGCAGCCATAGTGGATGCTATGACATTCAGAATTAACACTGGAGGAGAAAAGGAGGAGGAGGAAGAGGGGAGATGTATTGATTGCCCTTAGCTACTCCTTCACAGACAGTGTGCATGGCTTGTGTCGGCTAAGGCGAGCCCTCTGGCCTAATGGCTTTTAGACCTCCATTAGGTTGTTGCAGGCAGCATGGTTTAAGTAAGTAACAAGAGGGTCTGTCAGAATGCTTTAAGCATTAATAAGACCGTCAGTGTTACTGCTCCAGTCTGCCAGAACATCAGGAAACATGCAGCACATGTAGACAGCTCAAAGCAAAGGGGCTGGTTTACTGAAGGTATCTCAGCATTGAGGTCATCTTAGTACCACTGAAAGTTGATTGGACTACAATGCTATTGGTAAACTCTGGGCTAGATTAGCTTTTAGATAGTGATGCACAGATATATCGGTTGAATATCGGAAATGGCCAATTTTTACATTGTTGACTACAATCGGCTCATCGGCCGATAAGATTAAATCCACCGATGGCAGTGGCCGATACTCATTAACATATACTAGTCCATACCCAGGGATGAGCGCACCACAGCGTAAATTTGGGAAAATGGAAAAATTAGCTTTGTCAGTCCCTGCCTATGCCAATGCTCAATGCTCATATGCAGTATCAGATTGATTGGCCAACCCATTGAGGAGCAAAATGGATGCAGACAGACAGACAGAAGGACAGAGTTTTCTTCATTTTATAGTAGGATTGCGTCACTAATCTGTTCCAAAGACGTTCAAGTTTGAATGGAAGGAAAGCCTATCAGTGTGAGGTAACAATTTGTTTATTTTAATTAAAAAAGGCATTTTTGGTTATGTGAAAGAATGTTACAATAAAAAAATGTTCCTTAAATCTATATGTTCATTTGCTTTCTATTTATTTTGTTCAATTTCGAAAAGGGCATTTTTGTTTATGTGAAAGTTGTTACAATAAAAGCTGATCCTTAAATCTATATTCATTGCAAAGGGCAGAATATAGATTATTTTGGCAGGGCACAAATGGGTCAATATGAAACAAAATATTGGCAGGCTATCGGTATCGGCCGATTGTGGTGTTTGAAAAATCGGCTATCGGTGTCAGCCCAAAATTTCCATATCAGTGCATCCCTACTTTTAGACTCTTGGAAATTTGTTCCATGGAGCAGTGAAAGCTGTGGCCTCGCTCACCCAGTAAACTGGTAATGTCCTTGGACGTGTTGCAGTAAATGCCCTGCCTCACACTGACAGCCCTCTGAAGGAATGACAGGAGCCCTGAACACTGGTGGGCTTCACTTGCCTTAACGAGGAGAGAGCCGTGGCTCGGCACCGGGGGAGAGGCTCAGTAGGCGCTGGGGCTGTAAGTTCGTTCGGTGTTATATGGCACCAGAACCGCAGGCCTGGCCCAGCATGAAAGGCAGAGCGGGTTGGGTTTTGGGGAGCTGTGTTGGTTTTTTGTTGTTGGGCTGCTGTCTGGTTCTGCTTCTCGAGCCATCTTGTTTTTATAAAAGTTGTTTATTAGGAGCGAGGTCCCTCTCAGTTGCGGAGAAAGGCGCTGTGGCCTACACTGTTTCAAATCACGGTAATTATCGAGTAGGTCTGGCTTTGATGGTACACACGCTGGCAAGGGTTGATATGCAGAGAGGGTGCGCATATCTAATATGTATGCGTGTCGACACTCATGCCCAAATACACACACACACAATCACATGCACGCACACGCACATAATACTCCACCTGTATTTCATACATGAGCCCAAATCACATTAGGCCGACCCTCTCCCTGCAGCCTGTAGGCGTATGGCGCTCCACTGACCCATCTTGCCCAACAAACCCCTCTGCATGCTGGATATTGTGTGGTGTGTTTCCTCCTGGTCTGTCTCTAGAGCCGCTGTGTCCCTGCAATCCCTCAAACTCCTGGGCCTTAATGCATCTGTGACCGTATTTTTCCACAGAGACGACTGTCGCTTGCCGGGAAAGCGGCGTGCTGTGTGTACGCGCGTGTATGTGCGTGCGTGCGTGCGTTTGTGCCATTTTTGGAAGAGTCCCTGTGTTCTCTCTGTACCAGCGCTCAGGAGACCCGTGGGGCTACGGAAGCCTCCTGGGTCCATTTCTTCTGCGGCTGGACCGCATGCCCCAGGACACTGCTTTGGTTGGAAATGCGTCTGTTTTTTCCAGCCATCATAAAGAAGACAAACTCCTCCGTTCTCTCCCCATCCCATATTAAAAGACTCTGTTGGCCCTGGCCTCATCATAACAGGTCCTTTCTGGGTTGCCGCTGGTTACAGCAAAAATCAACACCTCCTCTACCCCAGACTGAGACTTTTCAACGTGCAGATCCAGTTTCCCCCACGCGCACTTGGCCTGCTCACTCATCAGGAGGTGTGTGTGTGTGTGTGTGTGTGTGTGTGTGTGTGTGTGTGTGTGTGTGTGTGTGTGTGCCATTCTCTCCCTAGTCTTTGAGGCCCTCTAACTGTGGCCTCTGAAGGCAGTTAATTAAGTCAGCTTGAAATCTGTAGGTTTCACCCTCAGTCGCTTGGTTTCCATCCAAGTATTTTTATGCAAAATATAATTATCAATAAGTTTGAGTCAAAACATTTTTTTTGTCGGTAAAGATCTGAAAAGTGAACTCAGAATTCACCTGTGAGTTGGATGGAAACGTATGTGTAACTGAGACCGGGGACATAGACCTCTAATGGAAAAGAGTGAGTGTTTTTGCTCCTCCTACCCTCACAACACACTTGCATGTTTCTCATAAATAACACACAGACTTTGATCTCTCATTGTTAAGTGATCGGATTGCCAACAGGTCATCGGATTTCACAAGACAGGCAAGTGTGGTGCTCTATCAAAGACTTGCGGACCTGTCTCAATTTGACATAACGCTGTAATCGAGTGTGTGTCATTATGTTTTGATACCTGCGAGGCTTTCTCACATCCCCTCCCTTTCATCTTTGTTCCCTCCTCACACCGATTCATTTGTTGGCAATGATTTTGCAGGATTACCATATCGCCATCAGTTTCACTTGAGGCATATCTCAGAGGTGCCGTTGCCCCCCCACCCCCATCACCCCCCCACCCTCTTACTCCATCATTACTGGGCAGAGACTACTCAGGTAGTGTCTGCCCACGCTGTCAGCCTGCTGTGCAGACATGGACAGATCCAGGCCGGCTGCTTATTGGCTGGCTGCTCTCTGGTCTGCCAACCAAGCAGGAAACAATAGAAGACCAGAACAATGAGCTGGCTGCAGATCAGTAGGGCCCTGCTTGGCCTCTCCCAGACGCTACGTCTTATTTCCTGTTTGATTACTCACGCCTGCCTGATGAGCGGCACACTCACACTCCTTTCTGTCTGCCTGCCCGTGAAAGAAATCACAAAGAAAAGGCTTTTTGTAAGGAGACTGGTTTTGATTTGGAGGCAGGAATGCCTTTGTGATAATGTCGCTATGTTGGCGGGGGTGTGATAGATGTGTGTGAGAGAAACAGAGAGAAGTTGGGGGGGGGGGGGGGGGTGGACTATGGTGTGTGCATGTTTATGATTCAGACACTCTCAGGTAAATGGTGTCAGATACTGATATTTCAGAGTATTGTGTGTGTGTGGCTGTGTGTGTTAGTGTGTGTGTGGAGGTTTGCTGTGCTGATTTATGTCAGTTTCCAGTGATGGGCTTCCAGATTCTGCTCATAAACAGCCTTTAAACAGGGGAATGGTAGTGCTGGCATTGAGGCCCAGACTGTATTGCCACCCAAGCGTGCCTGATCGCCTGCCGTGGGCTGGGTCCCCTTTGCCTGCCCCCCACTTCCCCCCACCGCCCCTCTCTGCCCCCCTCGCCACCAGGCCGGAGGTAGGAAATCAAACCAATTACGGTTGTATTTAAAGAAAATTGGAGCAGGGCCGGAAAAGTGGGGGCATTTCCAAAAACCACAAAAAGAAAACTGCAGGGCCACTCCTTGGCAAAATATGGAGTGGCTGTGGAGTGGAATGGAATGGCACTTTTCAGCAGGGTGAAAACTGTTGTTTTTACACTGTATGGTAAAAGCAATAAATATCTCCTGAAAGCATCCGACCCAGTCACCTAGCTCACCAACTAAATTTAAGTCCACCTACTCATATTAATCCTTCTCAGTGTCATCAATAATTTGTTTCTCTCTCTGCGTCAGTGAGTGAGATTGATGGAGTTAGCTCCCTTGTGGATCTGTTTGACGGATGGTTTTTGAGTAATGGCTGTGTTTGTGCTCAGGTCTGCTGTGCCCCGCTGCGACTGCCCCGCCAGAAGGCCGCACCTCACAATGTGGCTGAATCAGCCAAGACGCCCCGCAGCCCAAATCCTCCTCTGGCTCGCTCCGCTGCACAAGCCCCTGCAGAGGTACAGTATAGGGCCTCTCTCAAAGCACAAACACCTGTAGGCTTCAAACTGGGTTCAGGATGAAGTGTGTGTGTGTGTGTGTGTGTGTGTGTGTGTGTGTGTGTGTGCATGCGTGCTGGACTTTCGTGTGTGCATGCATGTGTGTGTGATCCCTTGGCCGGTGCGAGAGCGTGTCACAGTCTGAGGCCATCTTTACAGCCAAAAAGCTTGTCTGGGATCAGTGCTGTAATTGCCACCCCCTGGTCTGAGATATTTTCTCTCTTTTACCTCTCTCTCCCTCAGTCTCCCTCCCTCTGTCTCTCTCTGATCCTCCTCCTCACTGTCATCTCAGGAAAATCCCCTCATTACCAGGCCCTGAATGTAAATGCTTCATTTTCCATCCCCCCACAAGCCTTCTTTGTTCCACGGCCCATTTGGCTGTTTTATCTCAGCACTTAAAAGCAATTATTCCTAAATATGAATGCTCCCTAACAGACGTCGCCAGCCACTCAGAAGATATTTTTCTTCCTTCATCTTCCTCTGTGCCTCATGGGCAAAAACAAAAAGGCGCATGATATCAAGGTGTCTGGTGTCTACAGACCACCACACATATACACATGTATGTTTGCTGTAAGCATGTGCGTAAACACACACACACGCATAGACACACACTCAGTGACGTGCCTTTGTCGTCGCAGGTGAACACAGAGAAAACAAGAAAACACACACACACACACAAACTCGTTGCTTCACACACAGACGCACACACCCAAAAAGATGTGTAAGATGATCTCCCATTAAGGATGAAAACAAACCAGTGAGTGGGAGGTTCCCCCCTGAGGAAGTCCATAGTCGCTATAGTGGAAGCATGGGACCATGGGAACTGGTTAGGAGAGGCCTGCGGGGCAGCCGTGGCCAGACGTGGGGGTGTGTAACACCGCCACACACACTGCAGACTGCAGACAAACACCAAAGCCATGTAGTCTGCTCACCTGTCCCAACACCGACAAGGAAGTACCTACCACCATTGGGTGTCACCAGCTTATTTGGGCAGGACTCCAGTTCTCTTGATGACAATGTTTGATGATCAAAGCACCAAAATAGCAACAGCAATAAAAACAACTGTTGTGGAAAGAATGATTATATGAGAACGATGCAGACACGTTTTTATAGTAATGTTCTCGTGTTTAATGACACCAACGCATGAGAAAGTGAGGGAGAGGATGTTTTTGTCATTGTTGCTCTGTCTGATATCTGGAGGTTTATAGGTTAGTGGAGGCTGCAGCTCTGCGGCGCTCCAGTGGTTTTCACCGATTTCATTACAGCCACATGAACTCTCACTGGTGAAAGGATATTAGTCATGAAGTGTGTAGGCCAGCCCTGGAACGACATTTACATTTAGAGGGACAGAGTTTTAAAAGACAAAACAATTCAGTGTGCATTGTGTGTGACGTCGCTGCTTCCCAAGATACTGGAAACTAGAAGGGAAAAGAGGACACAAGCTTTTAATGACCGCTCATGTTCCCACGTGATCCAAAACAGACTTAAGCAATCATCCTCATTTTACTCACTGCTTGCGCACATGGATGAAAAAAGTAAAGAGAGATAGAAAGATAGAAAGCGTGTATGTGAACTGCCAATTTAGCGTGTTCCCTACTCAAAGCAGGAAGTGAACAGAGACCTGGTCCACAGGGATCCCCGTTTCCCCTTCTCGCCTTGCCGCCCCCCCCCGCTCAGGACCCCACCGTGACGGGGGAGGCTCCCTCCAAGAGCCTGCCTGCCTGGCAGAGCGATACAGTGTGTGGTGTTTGTGTGTGTGTGTGTGTGTGTGTGTGTATGCGTGTGTGTAAATTTCCTGTTTTATAGAGGAAACAGTGTTCACATGTACAGATTGTTATTCAGATTTTCTCTGTGAGAAAGAAAAGGACAGTGTGTGTATCAATTCTCATGAATCTATGGGAAACAACTGTCACTGTTTCTGGGAAACTGCTTTTTTTCTGCATCTCTTTAGTAAATATCTTGGTTCACTGCACTGCTAAAGCGCAAGTACAGGAGCATAAAATCTAAATCAAACTTTGAAAAGCATGGCATTTTATTATTCAGATCAACTAAAAGTCCCGAAACACTACGAGATATTATTCACTCGTATCAAATGTTCTACTTTCTTTCCTGAACATGTAATCAAATTAGGGGCAGATTGGTTAGACACAGAAAATCTGTGGTTATTATGTAACAAGAAAAATCTAAATCCAACCCATTAGGAGATCAGAATGAAAGTTAGCTGTTGTGGTCTTAGCCAGAATATCCCCTAACCATGGTCTGGGCCACAGGTCCACCGCCATGAAGTGGTCTGTTGGGTTACTATAAAGGCCTGTCTCTGGTTTTGACTCATTTAGATTTCTTGGTTTCCTATGACTAGATGAGTGGAGAAGGACGACTCACCCTAGGTTCAGCAGATTGTTTCCAGCTTGGTCTTGTTATGATCAGCAATATAAGGATAGCTCTCTGTATGGCTGCTACCACGTAAACAATAGCACTTGCAGAATTTTTATTTGCGTTGGTGCACGGAAATATCCATCTCAGCAAGCCACGCTGTCTAATATTGAGTCTTCAAATCTTAATCTTTTCTTAAAACAAGTAAAAATAATAGTGTGAGATAATTTTGTTGTTTCCAATGCAAATCAACTTGAATGATATTGAATCAACTGTAGCCATTAAGAATATCAAAGACCTTTGCATTATTTCAATTTCTTGTATCCTTTGTTTACTCATTATCATATTTACATCAATGTGGGTGGGGATTGCGGGAGGTGATGGCATATTGTTCATTTGTTGTTGTACGTAGTGGATTGTACATTCATTGAAAACGGTTAAAAACGGTTGATCACAAGAAAGTGCTATATCTTGATACTAATGGAGTGATATGCCTTACATCAAGATATTATTGCTTGATTCAGTAAAATTCTGGAAAAGGGTGGAAATGAGTGAAATGATCTCACCCTAGTGTCAGATTTTTTTCACTTGTTTCAAGGAAAACAAGTTCTTAACACTTAATACAGTGATGCTGAAACAAAAGCTTAAACTTAATCATTGTTTCCCCTCTTCTGCTCATCATGTCTGAACTTTCTGGGGTTGCACAGCCAGTCCTAATCTCACACACCATGATGGTTGAATTTATGGTGGCGGCTCTCTAGATGGACCTGATAGTGGGACTGTGTCTGCAAGTGCTTCTCGGAGGCTCTTAGCGATCCTCTGGGTATGAGCGGGAACGGAGTGCTGGCTCCATGGAGAGGTGCTCCACTGTGGGAACTGGGAGCCGCGCCTGGTGTGGAGCAACACAGATCGGTCTCTGTAGACCCACACTGGATGAGAAACTACCTTCACTGGGATCCCTCTGAACTGGGAGGGTACCGCTCCATCTTAACTCCCCCTTTTCCCTCATCCCCCTCTATCTTTTCTTCTCTCTCTCTCTCTCTCTCTCTCTCTTTCCCTCCTCCTCATCTCTCCTTCCCCATCCTGCTCTCCCCGTCAGCGAGGCAGCAGTAGTCACCAGTGTGAGAACGGTTGCATCACAGCTCTCGCGGTTTTCGTAGCCCCTGGCCCCTGTGTTTCTCGGTCAATCTGTGGGAACCCTGATTTTGGACGGCAGCCTCTTTTCCCACCACCAGTCCGGTTAGAAAATAGACCCTCTGGTCGCGTACCAGGCACCCAAACCAAACCGGTTCTAGCCCGCTCCTTCTCACGGGTTCTGGGGAGGAGAGGTCAGCGGCTCCAGAATAGGCCCTAATGGGTTTCGTATGCAGGTACCACAGTGGCGACGCAGGATATTGTGTTCATGAGAAATAAGAGGGCTTTAACGATCCTGTGCTCTTTCCAAAAGACTTTTCCCTCTCTCTCTCTCTCTCTCTCTCTCTCTCTCCCTCTCTCTCACTCATTTTCTCTCTCTGTTTCTCTGTCTCGCTCTCTGTCTCCCAGTTTGCATTTATAAATAGCATTTTTATCTTTCTGTAAAACATCCTTGGTTAATTGCCATTTACCAGCTGATGAGGTGAAGAGGAGTTTGAATGAGCGTGTAGAGGAGGAAGAGGGACAAGGCTTGGTTTTGTCAAAAGAAAAAAAAAATTCAACAGGGATCATGCAAGGCCACTGTGGCGTTCATCAGATTAAATGATTCACTTTACAAAGTATTTTCTCTTCAATGATCCTCACTGTTTTAGTTTTTCCCCAGTTCTGTTTTTATGTTTGATCACAATTACAGTTCTCTTTTATATTTCATCCATTTAGAAAGCAACTGCCCGCCGTCTTGTAAACCAATTCATCATGCCTCTGACGACAATTACATCCAGACAAGCGGCCTCATCTCGGCGCACGTTTCCCCCTCTTCCTGGAGAGTTACAATTTTAGGAAGAAGGGCGGCATAGCGGGAACAGCGGCGGAGACGGGGGGGGGGGGAGAGAAAAAAAAAAAAGCGGCTCGGCTCATGTACGTCCATGACAAAGGCCGAGCCAGATGAGCGCTCCTCTGCTCCCCACATGTGAACCCAGAGAGTCAATCTCACGGAGTGTGTGAAGACAGCTGGAAAATTCCCCTGAGCCCGGCCTAATTGAAAGCTTATCATCTTCTCTTTGTGCTTCCTGAGCTGTGGGGGATCGGCGGGGAGCGACGCAGGGAGAGGGAGAGAAAACCTCTGTGATGAGACCTAGAGGAAATGGTCGGGAATGTTTTAAGACGGCGCAGATCTGTCATACACTCGCACTGTGAAGTGGAGCTCAGACTGCGTGGGTGAGGGTAGTGTGAGATCTGTCAGCAGGGGATTGTCTGTGTGTGTGTGTGTGTGTGTGTGTTTTGTGTACGCCTGTCTTCCTTGGGTGTGTGCGTGTGTGGAAATGCTTTTGAGTGCGCAGTTAATTGAATACAGTGTGTATCGAGGCTGCGTGTGTGCGTCCTGGGGCTTTGTTGTTCTGCCAGCACTGCCCCCATAGAAGGCCTGACACAGAGACACACACAGCTTAAGCCATACAGAAGAAAAGAAAGGAGAGAATAGAACGAGGAGAAGAAAGGGAAAAAAAGAGAATAGGCGAGTACAGATAGGGGGAATAGAATGAAAGATTTGGGGGAGAGAAAAAAGGGAGCGATAGAAGTGAAAGCCCTTTCATGGCATCTCAACAGGTGGCATTAGTTTAAGAGTGAGGAATTGTGGGTATTGTATTTCAGGTTAACCACATGAGTCATCTGAAATCGGACCACCCCACAAGGTAGCATCTCAAGTGTTTAATCTTGCGGCTAGGCCTCAAATGGGCCAAATAGATGCCATCAGCACTGCATAAATTAACAACCTCGTAGCCAGGAAAAAAGACGGCTGACATTCCAAACTTCTCCTGTATTGTTTTTAACAAGTGACAACTTGCCGACGTGCGCTAACATGGAGGCTGCCAGGGCGGTGTTGGATTCCTGAGCGGCGCTTTATTTACGCCCTGGGTACTACCGCGTTGACAGCTGTGGCGTTTGCAAACCCCTGAGAAGTGCGGGTAATTTGCCAGCGAGAGTCCTACTAATGGGAGTGAAGAGGATAATTATTAAAAGAGGGAACGAAGCGCCAGTGGGATCGGGGTTATGAACTGGAGGGGCATGGCATCCGCGGTATTTATGGGACCAGGGAAGGCAGAATTTGCTGGATCAGAATGTATTGGCATGCAGTCGGGTCTCATGAACTTTTAAGGCTGTTTGCCCTGCTATTCACATGCTCATTTGTCAGCTGAGGGTGTTTGGGTTTCTGGAGGTGAATTACACCCTGTGCCTCCGTGTTTAACGTTGCACTCTCAACACCTCCCTCTCTTAGACCATAAAAGATTTCACAATCCAGACTTTTGAGTATTGAGTTTCAAAATTAGAGAACTATTATACATTGGAATTGTTTTTATAGTGAAGCAAATGATGTTGAAGAATGTGGCCATAAATATTGAACCTAAATCTTTTAACCTTTTGAATGTGTGTGTGATTTTCTCAAAAGAACAGGTGGGGCTTTGTATAGAAAAACTGTATCGCCATAACTTTCCCCTGGAGTTTCTTTGATTTGAATTTATATAACTCAATGTCAGGTTTCATAAAATAAACAGCAGTTGTGAGGAAAAAAGTGAGACAGGTCTTTTTTAATTAAAATGATTAAAAACTACATTATCTGCACACTTTACAAGCACTTAATACGGAAGCTTTAAGGATATTACATACATAGATGAGATTCTTAAATTAACATATCAGTTTCAGACGTACATGCTTTGAGCATAAAGAAAATGAAGAGAGCAAAATGAATTAACATTACGGTATACCAAAATGAAAAGGAGATTCTTTTAAAAAGAAACATGAAAAAGAAAACAATAGCATTGTGCTCTTTTATCCAATATACAATAAAATACAATTCCATTGTACAATTTGGCTTCCAAGTCTATGAAACTCTCCAAAGCTCTGTTCAGACACAGCCTCCTGAAGAATGATACTGGAGACCAATCAAGAAATCAATCATTAACCACAAATCTTTCTCGTCATGATTATCCTAACAATATTACAGGCAGTTGTGAAGATCTTTGGTTTTTTCGGAAGGAACCACACAAATATAAGGACACATGTGGTTTCTCTAGCTGCATGATTGTTGCCCGTAATAAAGCGAGGCCTTCAACCCCAGAGGGGCTCCAGAGGAAATGAGCAGGGTAACATGCAAAGCTTTTCCTCCAACCCAAAGGAAGATAGGAATGAGTTTCATCGTTACTGATTGTCACAAAGGGAAATAAGGCTACAAGGTCTACATGTGGGGTCTGCAATAGACTGCATAAGTTCTTCTTCCTGAGCTGCAGATGCTAGCTTGTTTAGATCTTTATTCACCTTGAATCTGAGTCTCACTTGTGTAGCAGCTGAACACCCATCTTTCAGAGGCACTAATGCTGCTCCTCTTCCTCCTTGTGGAAGACATGACGCACCTGATACATGCCCTAAGTGGCTCAGCGTGGTTTGTACAAAGATGTGTGCAGACATATCAATCGCTGAGCCGCGAGCCCCTGGCACTAATGATCAGTAAATTACAACAGAAGAGACAGAATCAGGACCATAAAGGCTTCAAAGGGCTCGCTGCTTATGCAGAACAAAGGGGCCTGTGCACAACAAGGGAGTGTTTTTTTTGCATAATTGCCCTCGGTGTTGGTAAGAAGATCCCGCTCTGACCCCACCTTCTCCTTCTACCCCTTCATCCACACACTCGTCCTCCTGCAGGGATAGAGGGATCATATGTGTGACAGCATGGGAAAGGCCCTTGGGACAGTGGGAATGTGCACACTCACACCTGTGGTGCAGGAATGTGTGTGTGTGTGTGTGTGTGTGTGTGTGTGTGTGTGTGTGTGTGTGTGTTGTGTGTCTCATGTGGTCACTGATGAAGCTGCGAGGGGTTTGTTTGGGACAAGGACACTTTCAGTGAGTTCATCAAATACATGTGCAGGAATATTTTCATATTTAGTCCTGCCCTTTGATAAAGCAGAGTTGCAGATATGATTTGTTGGTAAATACATAACTGACAAAGAAAAATTAAAGTCTAAACATAGTGCAAAAATTAAGAGAATGGCTTATGTAGCGCAGAAAGACAATTGGGAGATTGTTTAAAAAAATAGGGGTCTAGATACACCATCTCATTGGCAGAATCGATGTTGGGCGTGTTCATAAGGAATAAAAGTTTTTAGTGCATCAAAGCTACATTGGAAAACAAAATAATTACATTAAAAGTTTTGTTTTTATAATTTAGGAGCAATATATTACACAAATTCCAATTTTATAACTCAACAACAAACAAAAAATGGTATATATAAAAAAGAAAAAAAGAAAAGAAGAAATGCTTAAGGATTTTGGGTATGTGTGTACATTTCCTCAGAATTTGGCTCAAATAAATATAAAAAGTAAACCATGTCATCCATTTCAAAAATACTACGCTAGGACATTTTTTTTCAGAATCGGGTTCGAATAAGAGATTTGAGGAAAAGCCTAAAGAATAGACGCGACAGGACCGAAATATTCCTGCGCGGAATTAAAACCAAGAAACACCTCTCCGCTTTAGTCTTGTACGTTCCTCAAAATGTCAGCCGCCGTCCCCGCTGAAACACCGCAGAGGAGGACTCGTTACCATGGGACAGACAAAACGCTTCTGTCTCAAAGACACTGTTGATCGTGTTGAAACATCCATTGCATACTGTCGTGCCAAAAGGCCGGGGGTGTCCTTTTGGGTAATAAATTAGGCATCACGGTATATAATGCATAAGTACTGCGAGAACACCAAACAGTCCCTCAGATGCAGTCGATGTTCTTGCTGATCTTGTCACAGCCGGCACGATAATTTGCATTATAAAAAAAAAAAAAAAAAATCCACAAAGTGAAAGCATAAAAGACCGATCGCTACAGCAGTGCGGCCACACCTCGGAAACAAACATCCAGTCTGGCTGCTCTTCTCCAACTGCCAAGTGAGTCGCCATCATTTGAACAATGTGTTTAACTAATGTGTTATGTTTCTCTTTTTTTTTCTTTTCAGTTCATCAGCTGTACAGATTGATCATACCCAGTTGCTCCTCCATTGTCTCTTGTGGTCTGAGTGTCTCTGGTGAGTATGTGTGCCGGTTCATACCAGACAAATGATCCTGATATATTACTATGGCTTCTCTGGTTTTGCTCTCACTTCTATTTACAGTTTTCGGCTAAATCATCAGCTCAACTTCTATGGCTTTCATAGTCCTTTAAGAGTACATTTCCTAGCACAGTGCAGGAGTTCACTCGCAATTTACAAAACACATGGAAGTCTGGCAGACAGTCGGCAAAATGCAGAAGGCTTTGAAGCGAGTGCCGGAGAAATAAAAGACAAACATGCAGCATTTCTTTTTTTTTTCTTTTTTTGTCTTGGGTAATTTTTTTTTTTGCAGTGTTCAGCTTTTTTTTTTTTTTTTTGTTCATCATCTTCTTTACATTTCCTCTCTCACCTTCTCCCGCACCCTCTCCCTCATCGTTTAGCTGCCCATGAGTCAGTAGGGCCTCCAGACGGACTCGTCCATGCGGCCCGAGGCGCTCATGGCCGTGGGGGAGTTGCTGTGGCTGCCGTCGGCCTCCACCCCCTCGCTCTGGTTGTTCAGGCCTGGGTTCATCAGGCTGTTGGCCCCGCCGGCGCCCGCGGCCCCCGAGCAGGACGCAGGCGGGTGGGGGAGCGCTCGCCCCCGCTGTTCCCCGGCGCCACCATGGAGAACTGGTAGGACCCAGAGCCTGTGCCGTAATACAGGTAGGAGTTGGACTGAAGTTCTGGGTCTGGTTGTTTGAGTATGGCGGCGGCAGGTAGGTGTGGTAGCGGGAGGAGGCCGGCATGCTCAGGCCGCTGATGCCGGTGCTGGAGGAGTTGGCGGAGTAAGTGAACGCCCCGGGATAGTGCATGCGCGGGTCCCGAGAACCGCGGGTCGGTCAGCGGCGACAGAGACGGGAAGGTGGTCCTCTGGGGGAAGAGGTCTGTAGTCCCTGTTGGTAGAGAGAAACAGAAAAGGTTGGAGTCTGAAGAACCGCGCCGTACCACACAACAAACATCCTGCCATTAATGAAAACTGCCGTCGTGAATGTGAAACGGGGTTCCAGAGCTTTCTCATTTCCTCTCGTTCTAAAAAAAAAAAAAAAAAGGGGCCACATCCCCAGAACGGCAAAAGCTCCCCAAACCCCCGATCCTGAGCTCAGGTTTCTCGCGATATGCTTGGCCATGGAAATGTTTGCTCAAAGTAATGAACTGAGACATTTTTTTGCTTAATAACAGTCATCAAGCACTGACAGCACATCATCCCACAGCCCCTCGCACAAGACCGAAGTTATGAGAACGCCCCCTCACCGTCGCCCTCCCACCACTCCTTCAAAAAGGAGAGCAACGTACAGTATTCTCCCTTTTTCAGAGCAATGAAAAGAGGCATTGTCAGTGCAGAGGGGTGCTTTGTATAAACACCGACAGCTTGTTGCGCTGTTGTGCAACTCATCATAAATCATACAAAGCGACAGAGGCAGGAAACAAGAAAGCAAACCGTCACAATCAGAGACAGACAGAGAGCTGAACAGGGGGGAAAGAAAGAAGGGAAGCGAGGAAGAAAGACAGAAAATGAGGAAGAAAGAGAGGAAGAAAGGAAAGAGAAAAAAAGAAAGCAAACTTCATGTGTGTATGTCCATCTGTGTGTTAAACTAATGTGTATGGCGGTGCAGGACCTGTCGGTGTTAACTGGAAGTGTAATCTCACAGGTAACAGAACACACCAAGCCCAGCTGCTGTGACTTCAGTTTCACTGCACACATTCTCTTAATTTATTCAGCTGACAAAAGGGAAATCGAAATCTCTGGCTTGAGGGTTTGACTTGGCGGTTTGCTTCTCTGAGATTTGGGACCGCTACTGTCACCAACTTAGTTCCTTAAGTAAAACACCACATTGCTCCACTCCACTTAACTGGGGTATATTGTTGGCTGTTAGCTGATCTGACATCCTGGGCTTTGGATATGAACCCGTTAGTCCTTCAGTCATGTAGGCCTACTGAGGGCCGCCTGCTGCCACCTGCTGTAGCGTTTGGGTTTGAGTCCTGGTGCAGGGACAGTTTGGTTACATACACACATTTCTGGGGTAACATAAGCTCATAGTTAGAAGGCTTGTGAAGTGAAAAGCTACCAAAATATCCTGCATTTATCAGTGGGTATACTGGGTATAGTGGCCTAGCATTTTCTTTTATAGTAAATCTTCATTGTTTTGGGCAAATAACATTATCATCTTATGCAAATCCTTATCTTATTGCTTGCGAGCCAGGACTGAAAAACAGCTGAAGTCACACGACTGGCATCATAACTGGCCAGTTTCCTCTCTTCCTGATACCTGGACCCTTTCTGTCTCCACCAACACTGCATGATAAGGCTCATTTAGAAGCAAGATGAATTGATACATCTAGTCTGACAAGTTAAGCATGACTAGGCATTTCTTATGACAGTCAGATATTTTGGAAAATAGCAAGGTGGCCGGTGGCCAGGCAGCGATGCTGGGGAATTTGGAACGTCTTCAATCTGACTGTATGCGTCAATAGCCCGGGAGAGTTCCTCATACCTAATGTCAACATGTGCTACGTTGGTGTCTGCACCTGCTGCTTGTAAACACGCACGCACACACACACACACACACACACATCCACACACACACACACACACACACACACACACACACACACACACACACCTCAGTCCTTGGTGATTTGTTTGTCCGCATGTGGCTTTCATGGGCCCAGTGTGCCCACATGACTGTAAGTGTAAAATGTGGATTTGGATGGCAGAGAAAAGAGAGCTTGTATTTGTGAAATAGCAAGCGCTTGCACGCCACAGGCCTGAGGGGGGAGGATGCCAAACTTGCGTGCCACAGTCTTGTTGAAATGTCTTTTCCCTACGTCTGGAGAACTGGGTCCATTTTCAGCTACAAAAAAAAAAAAAAAAAATCTGTTCCTTTGCAATTTCCATGGCCCCTGCTATGCTTTTTTTCAACAACACATTTCTGCAGTTGAATTTCCTCTTCTTTTTGGGATGAGGGAGTTTGGTGGTGCTGGGAAGTGGTGGTGGGGGGGCTGTTTCTTTTTCCAGAGTCTACCAGGCACCGGAGTCGGGCTCCATATCTGATTTCACGCAAGGAAAATCCAAGCCTTCAGCTGCTGTTGATTCGGGAGAAGTGGAGTCGGCCCACTAATTCCTACCGGACTCCCAAAAAGCCTTTGCTCTCTCTCTCTCTCTGTCTCTGTCTCTCTCTCTTTCTCCCTGCTAAATATAGGCTTCGGGGTGAAGCCGGGGAGGGGATCTGCGGTGTGGGGACTTGATGGCTCTGGCGGCTGCGGCCCACCCCGCACATGATCTCCATTTAATTGGAGTCGGTGGAAACGTGTTGGCTAAACTGCGGTGGGGATAGACTCCTGTGTTCTGTCAGGGGAAACTGGACTGGACACTTATCACAACACCTTAATGGGCTTGTGCAATATCAAGCCCTTGGCTGTGAGCCAGGGAGTGCCCGCTACCACCGGCAACTCTCTGCAGGACAGTAGCTCCCTCTGGAGGAGAGGGCTGAATCAACCGCCGTCTAACTCACAGAGGCAAAACTTTGCAGCTCTGCGTTTTCTCCCTCTTAACCCTGTTGCATACCTTCCTGCATCCCCACCCTCCCCCACCCAGTATAAGTACAGGCTTCAATGTTGTGGCTGTGGTAACAGTGGTGTATCTTTGGCAGAGAGGGTCTTCCTAACTGGGCCTAGTAGTAGCTGCCTGTAACCTCTGCGGCCCAAACCACACATGATCTCCATTAGGCTCATCTGAAACGTGTTGACTAAATTGCAGGGACAGGAGAGGGGATGGACCCCAGAGGGCTAGCTGGCACAGCCTGCCGTCTGTGATGTTCCCAGTCTATGAAGCGGGTAGCTGGGAATCGGGGCTTTTATAGAGAACACAGTGTTCCAGCGCACCCTTTCCTCCCCTTTGCTCTTAAGCAAAGCGCCACGCACTTATTTAATACTACAACACCAAGGGTGGAGTCCTCCTCCTCGCTACTTCCCTCAAGAAGTCCACTAGTCCACAGTCAAGCGTGTAACCCAGATATGACGGGAGGTTTGCCTCATTTGGTTATGGGAGAAACTGATTTTGGTTGTTAACATAAGGGCAAGTTTGAGGCCGTCAACCCAGCGTGTGTGATTGTGTGCCCCTGTGTGTGTGTGTGTGTGTGTGTGTGTGTGTGTATGTGTGGTGGCTGGCAATGGGGAGATGCAAATCCAGGCGCTCACCTGTGAAATGTTTACTCAGGCTTGATGCAAACTGTGACGGCCAGCGCCCATGGAATGGTGTCTCAGGCAAATAAGTGGAGGGAAGGGGAAAAAGCGAGGGAGAAAACCTCTGGCTCTTCCAGCCATGCTGACAGAGAGAGACTGTACTGTATGCTGAGATAGTTTTCTCATCTCTTTCCTCGTAACACCTCTAGAATGAAAGTGCCGCGTGACTCTATTAGACCAAAGGTTTACTCAACAAATGGATATGTTTCTTTCAGCGGCAGAGAGCTTTACTTTGAAGTACCGACTGGTTTGGGTGGTTTGGTGGATGCTATGAGGATGAGCAGTCGTTCTCGATAACAGGGCGAGACATGGCAACATAATTCCAGGGCGGTAATGCTGCTGCACAAGCCAAAGAATAGGAGACCCAAATGAACACAAATGATCTCCAGGTGTTTATTTAGGCGCCGAGGCTTTGGGGATGGAGCATCATGTCGAATGCAAATGATAATCACCTCTGTACTGTGGCGGCATGGTCAACAACCCCAAAGCCTCATCCATGTTAGGCGCTCCATCATGTGAGCACGGAGGATTTTGCATGGCCCTAACTTATGACATGCAATATAAGCAAGGCAAAAGGGAGGTTGTGATTACAAAAACCTGAGATTTTCCTAATGCATCAACAAACAACATGACATGATTAATCTATTTGAGTTTGTTAACTAAATCCTGTACTATGAGTTATATAATAACTTGCTCGTAAAGCTGTAGCCAATTGAGTGAACATAAATGTGTGTTTTGCTGGGGGCATGTCTACTATGATAAAGCTATATACTATGAGTAGCATAATTATTACACATTTTTCCATCTCTATTTCCTCACTGTTAGGATGGATCGGAATTTGCAGTTTAGGCTTTAAGACCTCAACCATATGCTTTTAGTACCCATCACTGTCAATCACATTTTTCACACCATAGTGAATGTCTTGCTCTGCATTGAATCTCTGGCTAGCAAATGCCTTGCACAAGCAGTGCCATATGTAAATATGTCATTCCATCTCCTCAGTCCATATAATTTTGGAGTGAGAAAGTTATAAAACTAAGCTGCTGTGTTGAATTTGAGAATATTAGACCCAGTTATATTTTTGTTTTCTGCCTCAAACCTTAATTTATCCGATGAATTGGAGAAAAGAGGAGAAATACCAGTGAGTCAAATCAATAACTCATTTTATTCTTCCTTCTCTCTGTGTGTGTGTATGTGTGTCTTAGTGTGTGTACTCATCAGAGTGTGAGTGGATGACTCAGCAAGTCTGGTCTGGTGTGGTGTGGTGTGGTGTGGTGGTTTCTGGGAAGGGGTGGGTAAGAGACTGAGGGGGCTGTTAGACACCAGCGAAGATCCAAATCCAAAAACGAAAGAAAGACAGAGGGAGTGGGAGGGAAGGGAGAAGGCAGGCAGGGTGGTGGCGTTCTAGGAATGTTCTGGGATGCAGCGGAGCCCCAAGGGCAAAACCAAACAGACTCCAGAAATCGTCACAATTCGTGGCACGCCCTCTGCCGTGCCCGCCTTTCCAGCTTCTCCACTTCAGTACTGTTTGTGCCATTTTGAAGAGTTGACAGATTGACTACAAATCAAAAGAAATTAGTTGGAAAAAGTCCTGTTTGTTCTGAGTTGCTCTTGAAGACGTACTGCTTGGATGATGTAAACTGACTCTGGCTAGCATTGTGTGAACAGTCCAAAGTGCCTCAATTATCTCCTCTGTGTTTTTCATGCCTGTTTTCTCAAACTAGTAATTAAGGCCATTGCTTACTGCTGGCCACGCCTCTCATACTGCTTGTTGATTGGGCCTCGCATGTTATGATTAAATCTCAGCAACCAACAAACACGCTTGAAAACTATTTTCTCATCAACACGCACAAATGCTTACACACACATGTGCAGACACACACTTTCCTCATATTCACATAAAATATGGGGTCATCTAAGGAGAGCAGTGTTTGTGTTTACATCCTACTGTGGTGAGCTCATTGTGTGAGGAAAAGTGAAAGAAAGACTTAAAGGAGTAGCCAGAAAGAAAAGTCTCATGGAACTGCATGGTGCAGTGAAACACTAAGGAACCTGTTACAGACAGAAGTCCTGGGCTGTGTCTTACCTGGCCATGGTCTCAGGTCCTCCTCCACCTTGCATGTCTTCAGAGTGGAGGCGGGGTCCATCTGCTCCGGCCACAGTGCTGCTGCAACACACATTATGAACAACGGATTGAACTCTGGGACCGGACTCATTAGAAACAAACCAGTGGACGAATTCTGTTCGTGCAGGAATGCAAAATGTCAGTATTTCTATGGAGAGCAGAGAGAAACGTGTGAGTTGTATGTGTGTGCAGAGTGAGGAAGTTGGAGCCTGTGCCATAGAAATCTAAAGCACATTCCAAAAAAGAAAAAAAAATCATGACAGACTTGTCAAAGCTGTCTTGACATCTGGCGGTTTTGGAGATGTGTCTTCTTGTGACGGGTCAGCCTCTGCTGACTGAGCAGTGAAGACTGGGAAGAGGAGGAGGAGGTGGAGGAGGGGGGGGGGGTCTTCTCACCAGAGTGAGACCGGGGCTTGGAAAAACATGCTTGATGGGTGCATGGGAGATATTTTTGGGTCTTTCAGGCGAGACTGGAGGCGCAAGGTCTTTGGTGGCCTGTCCAGCCCGGCTGTCAGGGAGCGAGGGAGAGTAGAGTCCCTACTGGCCCAGCGCGTGGGACCCTGGTTCACACTCAACGGCCACACCGCAGGAGGGCTGACAATTTGACATGCAAATAGTGGCTGTTTGCTCTCGGTCTGAGACGGTGCAGTTGTTACAAGACAACCTGCACGAACCACGGCCGCGGACAGCCTCAAACACAGAGGCAGGTACAGAGGAACCTACTTTTCACAATGTTCAAACCCTGGTTTGAGTCCACGGGTCAGTGTTAAATACTGTGATGTCCTGGTTATTCCAAGAAACGTATAGAATTATTTTCCTCACATTCCCAGACAGAAGCCTGCGTATTGTGTAACCGCTGTAGGGGAAATCATAATGTAAATTTTTCTCAAGCAGCTCTAATTTTAACCGGGGCTCTCAACCACGTGGTATTACCGTGACACTGCACACCACTGCTAAGATACCACAATACAGTAACCCCCCAACCTCCTGTAGAGGCAGTTATGACCGTGAAGGATGCCAGAAGCAGAGAGGGGCGGTGCTGGGCTGTTCACCTATAGCCGCACTGGGCTCAGGGTGTGTAAAAGCTGTGCTTCCCCTGGAGCTCCTCCACTTCCTTTGCAAAGGCCCAAATCAGCACTCAGTCACTGAGAGGTCCCGCACTATGCCTCACAATGGCAAATTCTTACACATAAATGGCCTTATTCAGAAAGGCTTGCAAGCAGCTGGTGCGATTCGCTCAAGAAAATAAACATTTCCTTCAAATATTTTGATTGGCCAGCAGACAACGTCAATACCAGAGGCACAGATTACCCCTGTTAATAAGAGGGCCAGCCCCCTGGGCGGAGCCCGGGACTCGAGAAGGTAGAGGCTGACATGGGAAGAGGCAGCGACTGCGTCACTAATAAGTAGCTTTGGGGTGGTGCCAGTGCAGTTTTGGGGAGGACACAAATAAACACACACGCTGCTTTTGAAGTGCTCGCGGAGATGAAAGGGTGGCTGACGAGATGTTTGAGCCAAAATGGCGTCCGTCCTCGTGACTCCGGATCCAGCAGCGCCTCTGAGACATGTAATGCGCCTGCCGTAATGAAGCGTGTCATTGAGACACAGTGAATGCCGGTCCTTGTGCTGGCTTCCTGTTTCGCTTAGGCCTTAGGCGTCGCAACGGGGAGAGAATGTGAGCGAGCGAGCAGGAGAGAAAGAAAGACGCCAGCGAGGGAAGGAGAGAAAAAGAGCGAGCGTGTTAGAGAGGGGAGGAACACGGCCTTGGCTCAGCTATGTGGGACATTTGATATGTCTTTTGAGCCCTCACTTATAACATGAGCAAAAACAAACACATGGGCTGAAAAATCCTATGTTCTCTTTGAGAGCTCGGCGTCCTCCCACCCTTCCCCTCGCCCCAGACTCAATAGAGACTGTTCATGGCACACATGTAGTTTCTGTAATTGCTGAAATGTAAAACTCAGCCCGACTCTGATGTGAAATTATAACTTACACAAACAGTTGAGTCTGGTAAAAAACTTGCTCTCACTTCTCTTTTTCCTTTCTTTTTTCACCAAGGAGGCGGCTTCAAAAGATTCTTTTTTTATTTAAGAACAGAAACATTTTCAGTTTGAATTATTCATCTCAGGGTCACAAAAAGAGACTAACCACAAGTGAAGCTTTCAGGCACCATAACAAATAAACTCCGTGGCGGCCATTGACATATTATGTAAATAGAGGAGCGCAGAAGTAAAACAGAGTGTCTAAAGCTCTGGTCCAGATTCCTGCTAGTTTTGGTTGTATTGGCCTCAAAGGGCCAGCTTCCTGCTCGGGTTTGGCACCGATCAGCATGAAACCAAACTGCCGTGACGGCTGCACTCCCGAGTCCGCACCGCAGCTACCTGACGGTGCTAATTTCCTGTCCCGCTCTCGCTTCTAATTGGCTGATCATGTCACTCTGGATGTGTGAATCGGCGTGAGCACGTTGGCCGTGCCAGTAGCAGAGCGCCGTCGCTAACTTGGGGGGCCGGTCAGCTTGTTTATGTGGAGTAAACAGTGTGGTCACTGTGGACGAGGAGGGAGGGGGGGGGGCGGTCGCACCGGGCTGGTCCTCCATCAAACAGGACTTTCTCGAGTTAAGTCCAGTCCAAAAGGCTAAGCCACAGCCTGAACATACTGAACAACAGGGCCAGAGCTCCAGCAGATGTGGACCATGACAAACATTTGTGGAATTATCATTTTGAGGAAAGCTTTGATAGCCTCCTTTTGAAATAAAATAAATGGTAGTGCAAATTTAAAATCTGAAATGTGTAATATATAATTCATAAAAGATTCTGCTGGACATTTGGTTTATCGGTTTGATGCTTTTTAATACCCACAACTGCTGTTCTGTTTCACCACATGGGTCACACATTCAGACAGACACGCACTCTCTCACACACACAAAGACACACACATACACACACACACACACTTTTTCCTTTGGGCCCTCATCAAAGCAGTGAGCACTTGACTCGATGGCGGAACGTTATGCTAGTGTCTGATATTCATCTTCAGTGAGGAACACACAGGTGTTGGAACAAATAACATGTTAAATGATACCACCTCAAAAGTGCCAGGACTTTCTTTTTTTGGATGATTAAATTGCTGCTGTATTTCTTTTTTTCCCTCTCTCTCTCTCTCTCTCTCTCTCTCTCTCTCTCTCTCACTGTTAAGACACATTTAAGTTAAAAGAGCCGCTTTCGTCTCGGCTGTCTGTTAGAGGCTGTGCCAGGGGCTTGTTGAGTTTTGTCTGCATTTAAAATGGGACAAGGGAACGGAGAATCTTTTTTTTTTCTTTCTGTAGCACCTTGTTGAAATCAAATTTTCTCACTTGTTTGCTTTTCTTAAGGGTGGAACGAACTGCGTGTGTATTATAAACGTAACATCACAGCTCGATGTGAAGGGACGGAGATGGACGAGTATCAGAAGTAGAAAAAAAGCTGCCACCCACAGACACATATACACATGTACCTCACTTGAGGTTTAGAAAACCAGAATAACAATTTTGGACGCGATTGTGAGATTGTCAGATTTGCTTGACTACATTAGTAGAACCACGCATTTCCAACCACACACACACACACATAAACACACACACACACACACACTCCCTCCGCCCTTGCTGAGAATCATTCCACATGTCTAGCAGGCTTACCTGTGGCCACAGCAGAACAAAAACAAGCGGCGAATGCAGCGTCTGCCAGCGTGCAGGAATCCTGTCACTGCATGCACTGTAATGAGCTCTTAATTACCCTGTCTGTCTGGCACTAGAACTTGCAACACTGGCACGGAACTATGTGCGTGTGTGTGTGTGTTTGTATTTGCTATGTGCCTATGGTGCAATCGTCTGTGTGTGTGTGGGTGTGTGTGTGTGTGTTCTCAGAATCCAGGGCAGCGCTGAGCAGATGTCTGGAGACGCGTCCTGTTGACAACACAACTGAGACAGTATTTCATGGCTCAGACAACAAAATGAAGCAAGGGGGCTTTAGCGGGAGATGACACTGTATTTTCTTATTTAGTTGTCTTCGAACGGGGGAAAACGCAAGGTCCCAGCCCGGATAATGGAAAACATCTTTTGTAATAGCAAGACGGGAATCCATTTAATTACAACGTGTTGACGGGCAATCTATCACCCAGCGATTCTCAAACAAACAGGCCCGGGATTAAATGTATCTGCAAAATACAACCGTGTCTGGCGGGGGCTGCCAAAAAGCGGAGACGTGTGTCCTGTTTATATGTAAATACCTCCCTGTGTCTCTGAATGGGATTTATTACAGCGGGACTATTTTGGTTTGGAGCTGCACTTGTAGTAGTGCGGTGTTGTTGTCTGTGCATGACTCCTATACATAAGTACACGAGCGAGCTATGTGTGTGTGTGTGATCTGTGCCATGACATACATCTCCAGTCTGCTGCTCAGGCGAGGTGGGAGGGAGAAGGGCCCTCTCCGCTGTTATTTAATTATTTTACCACTCTTGCCCTGCGGTATGCAGTCATGATGGTAATACCACAGATTAAGGTGTGTGGTTTTTACAACCCTTCCCCTTCTCTCTCTCTCTCTCTCTCTCCCCCTCTCTTTTTCTCTCTCACTTTTCTCATAGAGGTGCCTCCAGTCACTGGTGGTTATTTTGTGAAGCTCAGTGCCTTCCCCATCCCTGACAATTCCAATGTGTTGTGTCTGCTAAAGGTGGGTGTGTGTGTGTGTGTGTGTGTGTGTGTGTGTGTGTGTGTGTGTGTGTGTGTGTGTGTGTGTGTGTGTGTGTGTGTGTGTGTGTGTGTTGCAACAGCGCAGCCCTTTGAGGCCTGACAAGCCCATAAAGCGCTAATTCCCGCCCTAATCCTCCCGGTGCGAGACAGACGAGAGCAGAGCAAAGAGAGCTCCTCTTCTCATCTGCCGTCCCGCTGCTGTCTGGACCAAGTCTGTACACCTCTCCCTGCAGACCGGAGCCGTCCCCCCCCCCCACCCCCCCCACCCCCGTCTTCAACGCAGCCCTCAGAACTAAAACTCCCTGGATAAGCTTAGCTGCAGGGGGCTTTTCATTGGCAGACAACCTACAGAGCGAACGCCAAACTATAAACCATCAGAAAATGATCGTCACAGTGGCTGTATTGTGTGGAAGTCCCGTTCGCCGGCTCGCTGTTTATTTTCAGCGGAACTGTTTCTAAAATGGCTGACATGTTTTCTGCTCAGCACCGGCTGTGCGAGGGAACAAAATCAATATCAACAGTAAGTAAGGACATGGGGGAGCGGGGTAAAAGACCCTGTGTTCTCCGCAGTCAGCTGTTAGATAGGCCCACACTGGTGACTCAGCGCTGGCTAGGCAATCACAAGGCCAAACACTCTGGTGTATGGTTGTTATACACACTGATAGAGTTCCACCCACACACAGCCCAACGCTCCCAAACAAGCCCTCCTGTACACAGCAACATGCTGATACAAAGGTAATGGGACTCATTAGCTAGCATGAGAACTAGAGAGTGGGCGGGCGGGAGAGTAGGGCACACCATGTGAGTGTGTTGTTTGTGTGTGTGTGTGTGTGTGTGTGTGTGTGTGTGTGTTTAGTCTGCATTCTCCCAGACATGCCATCCTGTTAAAGAGGCTCTGACATATGACTGAGAGTGAACACTCATCCTCAGTCCAACCATCACCCACGCAGCTGTCCTCTGCCCTCACACACACACACACACACACACACACGCTTAAGACCCCCCCCCCCCCCCGCCCCCACCTCTCTCTCTTTCTCTCTGTCTCTCTCTCTCCTCCTCAGCCTGTGTCTCAGCCCCCCGCCCCCGCCCCCTCCGAATTCGGCCAGTCTGAGAGTGACGTGATTGCCAAGGTAGCGGGCGGCTGTTACATTCCTGAGGCTGTAGTGTGCGGTGCAGCGGAGGCCCAGCGCCCCAGCGCCCGGGCCAAGGCTCGGGTTGGCAGCGCCCGCCACGCCACCTGGCCACAGACTCAACCCTGCCTGCTGTGTGGGGCCCGGACCCACCGACGCAGGGCATCCGGGGACAGAGCTGGCACGAGCTTCCCCTCGGACGGCCAACAGCTATACGGCCCGGCCTCCTCCTCCGGCAGCGGAACGGCCGCTGAACTCGCGGAGGAAACGACGGTCTTGGCCACTAGTTTGATGTTAGGGGGACAGCAGGCACTGTGTGGCTCACTGTGTCTGTAGTGTGACGGTGAACGTGTGATTGACTTATTATTGTGTTATTATTATTGTATTATTGATTTACTTACCCTTTTGGCAAATGATACAAAATAAGTTTGTATTGTTAAAGGAGCCAGTTACTAAAATAAGAGTGGTTGAAGGTAGGGCTGGGTGATATATCGTATAATATCGATATTGTGATATGAGACTAGATATCATCTGGGATTTTGGTTTTGTAATATTGTAAAATAAGTTCAATGTTACTTCTGCCTGGTCCAGAAGGCTGCGTTACAGTATAGATACAAATTAAAATAGATAAGATAAAAGATACAATTTTATGAACTTATTAGTCTGTTGACTAAAATGAATGATGATTGGCTTTACCTGCTCATCATATCCACTTATTACTGATTACACATTACTGATTACTAATGATCATTACTCATTTTCAAAATTTTCTTTCTGAAAGTATCGTCACATTATCGATATCGAGGTATTCGGTCTAAAATATTGTGATATTTGATTTTGTCAGTATTGCCCAGCCCTAATTGAAGGTGCCCCGATTTAATATGTTACAGTGTTGTGTTGTGGTGACTATGGTTACGTGGCTGCGGTTGCTCGGGGATCCAGTGGCTCGCCCACTGCGGCTGTCTGCGTCAGTGATCCGTACCTTGTGTGGAGCTGAGGTGGCTCTGGTGGATGGGGCGGGGGTTGTTGTTCGGGCCTATCCTCATGCTCCGCTGGTAGCGCTCGATCTCTGACAGCCGATCAGAGAACTGCATCTTCTGGGGATCCTCCATCTTCACTCTGTGCCCTGAAGCAGCGACACGGGGAGGGAAGGGAAGGAGAGAGGTGAAGGACAGCCAGTTTACCACCTACACTACTGGGAACCAAATGGCACTCGATTATATTTCCAGAGAAGTTCTAGGTGGTGTAAAAATAGCAGAAACAATAATAAGAGTTATATGTGAAAATATTTCCTTCCCTTCTCCCTAATTTCTTCATGGCACCTGACAGTTTGACAGGTCTTGCCTAAACGAATTCCCTTTCCCACTGAACTGTAATTAATGTGCATTCTGCCTACACTGTGAAGATCCTCAATATCACCCTTTGTTATTCATAAACACATTGGATTAAATTATGTAAGGGGAGAGAGACACTGTCACCATGTTTTCAGCTTCCAAATAGAAAAATATTATTTGAATGTTAACAGACCTTGAAATACATGGCTAGACACTAAGTATTACCCAAGCTGCACCTGCTCCTGCGTCACCCACAGATAACAATAGCATAAGCGGTAGAAAATAATTGCTTTAGGAATGCTGTTTTCTGTAAATCTAAAGAGTTTTTTTTTTTCAAGAAATCATCAATTGTTAATTATTACAATAGGCATTCGGTCCATGAACTCAATAACTCAGTTTAACTCAGTATTTATGCATAGTTAAGTGTAACTGTTTTTAATTTTACCATCTTACTGCTTAAAAGGCAGGATCTTAGTAAGTGGAAGAACTGCTCTAACACCCCCCCTACACACACACACACACACACACACACAGTCAAGTCTGACTGACACAGCACTTAGTCAGAAGGAAACACCCAGACAAGCCTACCAGACCATATAGTCATCAGTCTTAAACATAACGGAGAGAAAAGTGTAGGTGTAGGTGTGTGTGTGTATGTGTGTGTGTGCATTTGCTGGAGGTGCGAATGTACTCATGAGTTAGTGAAGCATATCTGCTCCATCTCTTTTATCCAGACCTGGAAAACTGAGCAACACACTTAGCGCCCTGATCGCTTTGATGTCCCATCCAGGGAAATGGTTAAGGAAAAAAAAAACCCTGTAGTGCAATATCAGTGAGATCTCCTTGCCTTTTATGCGGACATGTACAAATACACACACACACATACATGCACATACTCTACATGTGAACACACCTTAAATGTCAGAGTCCGGATGAGGGCTATGCCTCTAATGGGAGGAAGAGATTTTAATGTAACTATCAATGCACCAAAACTGTGTGTGAACCAACATGTATACATTCTGTGGTTTTCTCCCTGGCATCTCTACAGAGTAGCCTAATGTGAAGTAATGGCTGGATTTGAATATTTTATCACTATATAAAGGGGGCAAGGCAGACGGACCAATATGGATTTTGCCCGTCCTCTCTCTCCACTGACCCATGGGCAATATATCTTCCCTCCGAGGTTGACCCATGGGTAAAGTTTCCTCTCGTTTACCGCTCTGTCCATTTGGTTGTGCCCACCCGCTCCCCTCCCTCCTCCCTTTACGAACAATATAGAAATATCTATCTTCTACCCCCCCCTCACCCCACACACACATACATAATCCCCAGACCCCCCCCCTTTACATGCAAGCACACACCAGATACACACAGGACACACACAGACGCGCATCACATGTGCAGAGACGACGTCTAGACACAGTCAGGCACTTAAATCATCACTCACATTTGCACACAGGCCTACACTTAAAATCCCCCCCCCCTGCCCATATCCAAACTGCCACACACACACACCACTTCAGCACTTCTTCACACCCGCCCACGCATTCACTCTCTGATCAAACACTTATGTTGCACTTTGTGAGTGTGTGGGCATGCGTGTGTGTGAGAGAGAGACAGAAAGAGAGGGAGAGAGAGACTCAGTTGTGAGTAATCTGTCTGAACACAGGACAGACAGTGGCTCTGTTGCTGCTCTCCAACGGTTTGTTTTCCCTAGCGTTAAGACGTGGGACGGTGTGCGATCCCACCCATCGGCCCACCGCTTTGCTCCGTGCTGTTACCCAGCGACACATCCTGGGTGGACACACACGTGTGCACACAGGCACACACACCCCCTCTCTCTCTCTCCAATATCTTTTTTATTCACACTCACATGTGGCCCGGCCTGCCTTTTCTCTAAACCCTTTTGGAAGGAATGAAGGCCAGAGTTCTCTCTCTCTCTCTCTCTCTCTCACTCACACACACACACACACCGCCAGGCTCCATCACCCACATAGACAGTGTGGCTACTGTCTGCTCCAGCCCAGAGCAGGGGCGGCCAGGGGAAGCAGCCCTCCAAATATAGCCCCTATATGTGTCCTTGTGTAGTTATTAAGAGATTTACACCACCTCAAACGGCTGAGGTCAGGGAAATGATACATCCCACCGCTCTCTGGTTGGAAAAAGAGACAGACGGCAGGAAAAAAATGATAATTGGTCAGTTTTTCTGTGGCCAATGGTGGTCTAAGATGAATTGGCTGGCTCTTTAGGGATGAAAGTGATCATTCAGCCGCCCGCAAACACACACATGCGCACACTTGAGCCTGTGGATCCCGTGGCTGAGGTCCAGCTGGCAGGGTGCGTGCGGCGACACACTGTTCGGCGCTTCCAGTAGGGGGTTTAGTGGGCTGCGAGAGGGAGGCATGGGGGAGCAGAGGCTTCATTAGAATGAGGCCTGGAGCTCATTAACCCAGGGCCCACAGTTACTGTTAACACCACTAATCAACTGTGAGGCCGCTCGGCACTTTCTGCGCTTACTCCTCTTCGTTCTCTCCCTTTGCACACAGTCTCTTTTTTTCTCTCCTTGGGTCAAACGCTCTCTCTCTCTCCTCTCCCTCCTCTGCATTTCTCTCATGCATGCTTTTTATATAAGAGAAAGCCTCAGCAGTTTCCTATCTGGAGTGTAGCACACAGTGCTCACACACTCACTTCCCCTCTCCTTTTCTTCAAGACACTCTGTTTGGACTTTTTACCTTTTGCCTCTTTGTTTCTTCCCGTTACATTAAGTCTTGTTGAAAGTAAAAGCGGCAGCGCAGTTATAATGACTATCTAGACCATTACCGTCCCGGTCTAGGCAGTGTTAGGGAAACAGAACCCGTGGCCTGCAGTTAAAGCTCGTGTTAATACTCTCTTCGGCCAGCTGACCCTGGCTGCAGCCGCAGTGCGTTTGCTCCGACCGCCAACGTTTGACTTCTACTCTGCATGGCCCGGGGGCCAGAGGGGTGCCGGCGCTCCACACCGGCCCCATTTCAGAGGGGTTTCTGTGGTCGGATGAATATTTAATGTGTCAGGGTGCACTTAGGAGAGAATGCCCTGTTTTTCTCTCTATGATATCATAACCGCAAGATAGAGCTGGGAGATGGGGGCCAGTGCACACATGAGGCCTAAACAGCAGCGCTCAATACGCACCCGGAGCCAAAATGGATGCTAAAGGTTGTAGATTTACTAGCCTCCTCTCAGAGTAGCGGTCACATCATCTGAAAGCATTATGGAAGTCTACGAAGAACAAATGAAATGCTTGATATAAAATGTCTGGTATTAACGATGTACTGAAAGGCCATGGCTGTGTTTTGAAGGAATGGGTGTGCCGTTCTCACCCCCGCTTTTTTGTGTGTGTGTGTGTGTGTGTGTGCGTGTGTATTCGTGTGTGTTTATTTCCTGATAGTGTTTTATCTTCGCTGCAGAATATCTTGAGACGTAGCGTGCTGCTTTGTTCTTTCGCTCTGGTGTTGTGAAGAGCATGCAGATAGGCTCAAGTGTAAGTGATGGGGAAAAAAGAGCAAAGTTGTTTTTTTTATTCGGCTGAACCCGGTGCTCTGAGACCAGACCGCATGAACAGCAAACTGGAACGCGTCTTGCCCAGCCTTTCCCTCCACAAAGCCCATATCAGCTCAACACAGAGACAGTGTTTGCTCAGTAAGGTGACAGCCAGGCCTTAAACACTGACGGGCACAACTGAATGATCACCCGATACGGCCTGTTTCCTCCCTTCACCCTCACTTTTTCTCTATTTTCTCTCCCCCCCCCCCCCCCCCCCTCTCTCTCTCTCCCTCCATTGAAAGAAAGAAACATATGTTCCCGTCCAAAGGGAGACACATTAAACACAAGCTCTTTTTAGTAAAGGGCTGGGCGCTTTTTCAGGGGCAAAGTGAAACTCTATCTGTACGGCAAAGGGCAATACGTGCTTTGGCCCGGACCCAAGTCTGCACTGAATATATTTGAAGTGTAAATATTTGTATTCGACGTATAAATGGACTTGATAGGCCCCTGATAACAGACTAGAATTGATTTGGAGTGCCTGTATCAAACTGAACAGTGAAAACATACTATGTCTGTTCTGTAAAACCTATGGTAAGTCCTGTATAGGATTACATACAAGAATGTCTAGGCACGATACGTACCATTTCTGATTCTAGTGTCAATGCTACGAAATGGCAGCTTACTATGATATTTTTTTCTTTCTCTTATGTTAAAGTGGTTTTAACATGCTTGGATGAGCTGCTTTCTTGTTGATGCTGCAAGTGTGCAGAAATACAGCACTACCAAAACATGTAATGTCGTGTTGCTGTTACGTTTAGTGTCAGGGAAACCCATGCTCTATATGCGTTAATGATGTTTGAAAGTTAAGCGTTTGAAGCTATTATTATTAACCTAACAGCAGAATCCTTATCTTGCCTTTAAGCCCCTATGTGCGCTGTGGGGCGACAGTTGAGAATATGTTGCAGCAAGGCCTACTTGCCTGCGAGCAAACTTCCGTTTTGTCCGCAACAGACACTGAGGATGTTTCAACATCTGTTGAGCAAAGTGTCGTACACCTGTCTTCCTCTTCCTCCTCTCTAGCGGCGCACCCCCCCCCCCCATTCTTACCCCCACCCCGCTTTTCCCGCCACCCTCTCTTGTACTTCCCCTTTGCTATAATACTGAGCCATCATACAGTTCAAAAACATCGCTGCAGCAGTGAACTCGGTGCTGCTGTTCCCAACGCCACCAATCGCAGAGTTGGGTATTTACAGCGGGGCCAATCAAAGTTCTTGTTTTGAGGCTGACCCTGAAGGATGTGGGTTTTACTCTTGGCTGGTGATTGTGGCTGTCTCGTCTGGGCCTAAATGAGTCGATGCTAGCCACACACAGACATTGCACTACCTTACCCTCATTTACATAACACTCCTGTAACACTCTTGATATGAATGCCTCAAGTTTTTACAACTCTATCATGACCACAGATTGAATACATGGACTACTTACTTCTTGGTCACATGAACTCTAACCGTGAGATAAAACCTTATAAACCTTGCAAGTCCTGACGAAGGGGGCGATGGGCTTTTGTGGTAACATTATTTCCATCTAGGCTTCAGGGGGAGGTCAGCTAAAGTTTGAGCACTCTCTCTATTGTCTCTAGCCCCCCCCCCCCTCCCCCCCTCTCTCTCTCTGGTCACAGCTGGGGGATTGTCTGGTCCTCCAGCTCCCTTAGGCAGATGCCTCAGACCAAAGACCAGAGCGGCTCTCTCTGGGGACAGAGGCAGTGTGAAAATCCCCCTCGCAGGCCTGAAAACAAGCTGCTCACAGCGGAAGTCGCTACGTGAGACTGTTTGAGCAGAGACTGCAGCCTTCCTTTCCTGATAAGGGGATAAAGCTCTGTGCACGTCTGTGTGTGTGTGTGTGTGTGTGTGTGTGTGTGGAGGCAATGCCACACAGGGACAACCCTACAGTGAGGCAGGTTGAGGCAGGCAAGGGCAGTGAAGGGGTGCAGACGTAAGGCCCAATGCACCCGGATTCCCTAACAATACACTGAGGCCCGTAGCACGTCGACAGCAATCATCCCTCTTTTGTCCCACCATATACAGTGTGAGTGTGTGTGTGTGTGTGTGTGTGTGTGTGTAACTGTCTTCTCGTGGGGGGTGAGGTGTGTTGGGGGTGATATGGGTGAGGTTGTTTTTCAGGCCTTCTTGGCTGCTTTCCTGTAGCTCTAGTAGATTTCCCAATACTGCTACTGCTGCTGCTTTGGCCTTGTAGAGCACAGAAGGCCTATTTGGCTTCTGTGACAGATCATATTAAAGAAATAAGCTGCTCCGAGAGTGTTATTTTAGCTCTAATGGTGAAAGGGTTTGTTTGTGTGTGTGTGTGTGTGTGTGTGTGTGTGTGTGTGGAGCAGCCAGGTTGTGCTAAGCAGTGAGGTGCAGAGGGCAGAGGTGGCTCGCACGGCTGTGGGAAAGGAAAGCAAGCCGCCGCTGTCACATGCGTCAACGCAACGGCAGCAGATGTGTCAAACGGCTTTGCGTTCACACCTCAGTGCGCACCAGCTTACACACAAGCATGTGCAGCAAGCGTACATTTGCACATATACTCACTAACACACACACACACACACACACTCATGGTTGCACAGAATAACAATTGAGAGAGAGTCAGACACGAGGTTGGTCAAAGTGCATGTGTGAATTTTCCACTGCATACTCATACTTCGCTCGAAATATAGTACTTTCGATATATTATCTCTACTGTGATCAAGGTTACCAGGCTGCTGCAGCAGTGTTGAGGCTTAGAATGAGTGACCTCTTTTCATCAGCGGTGTGGAAGAGCCAAGGCTTCCCTCTGTGTTTACCCAGAGGATTACAACCTTCTCCGCTCCTGGAAGCGAAAGAAAGATCTCGCTACACCTATTATTTGCTGACTGTTCCTAACCATTAAGGTCCGGGGAAATAAATATCCAAGCCGCAGGGTGGTACACAGCGTCTTTTCCAGTAACCAGCAGGTGCCTTCTTCCCACAAACCTCCCCCCCCCGCCCAGCTCCACCCCGGTCCCAAATGCCCCGACACAGAAAACGGTTTATTGTCATAATGCAGCGGGGGATAAAATATTCCTCCACTCATGGGCCATTTATTTTTCTAAATGCAGATCGGAACTTTTATTGAATTAGGGCTGAAAGGTCGTAATGGCTCCCTCCTGTATGGGTCAGTGTAAATAAGGAAGAGTGAGTACACACAGAGTGGGCATTTTACTTCCCTTCATAGGTAGGTAAACAGGAAAGACGCTTGGCTGGTGAGTTTAGTAGGTGGAGAGGCAGAGAGAGAGGGGGAGAGAGAGCTGAGCAGCGCAGTTGGCTGAGCTTCTCTGTGATTCTGAGAAAACGTCCCCTCGCCGCCTTGCTTGCATCATCAGAGTGAATTAAAAGTGCTGTCTGGGGCTTCTGTAAATAATTTGGTAATTCCTCGTGCGTCCTGGTGCTCTATCTGACGTCAGCAAATACAGAGCGAAATTTTTTGTCCAAGTGGAAAAAGGACGGGTATTTTGCCCCCAGGCGGGCGGCTGTGTGTGTCTCTCAGACGGTCCTCAGCTGGCCCGAGGAGCAGAGAGGGGACCGTGACAAAGCTCTAGACAACGCGCTTCTTTTTCCCCATTTTTAGATGAAGGTTTTGCATTGACACTGCAACGACTTGCCCGAAGAACAAACAAGAGAGGCGGCGAGAGGAGCGAAGCAAAAGAAAAAAAAAGGGGGCCAGTAATAGACGAACGGGCATATTTTTTTTTCTTTCTATCTCTGTTTAGTTGAAGTATTTAGGCTAATTAGCCATGCTTTCACAGGAAAGCCTTAGTGGGATTACCAACATCTGTGTGTGTGTGTGTGTGTGTGTGTGTGTGTGTGTGTGTGTGTAGCCTTCAAAGGAAGTTGGCCTCTAGGCTTCTGGATGTGGTTGAGGTGGCAACAGTGGTCAAAGAGCTTCCACCTCAGTCCTATTTATCCTCCTACCTCCCACTAAAAATTTGTTACATATATAATGCTTTGATGACTCTGACAGTAACAACCCTGCATTCATTCATATCTAACATCAAAATATATTACCACTTAATTTGTTTTTTACACTAGAGTATAATTGACTTCCCTAATTTCTTCCTCTTCCTCAGACCCAATCGTAAAAAGATTGTTTCACAGAACAACTGTGCCTAGTGCTCAGACAGCCGTGTGTGTGGTTACCTGAGGACACTCTCTGCATCAGCTACCTGTCAGAATGCAGTGAATGTTTTGTCCCGGCACACAAGTTCCCCTCTGAAATCAGTCCAAACCTATTCAACATACAGACTGTGCATTCCAGTGGATTTATCAGTCGGCCAATATTTGCTCAGTTTCTAATCGCTGAGGCCGAGTGTGACGAGTCTGGAGTGACCCCAGGCAGAGGGAACAGCCTCAGGTCACTGCAGACGCCATTTCTCTCAAATCTCTCCATTCTATCTGCTCCCATTTGAGTTGTAAATGAGCATTATTGTGCCTATCTCCTCTAACAAATTGTAAATTAGGTGATCATGTTTTTTTTAACAAGGCGTTTTCCTCTAAAATCTTACCTCACCATCATTTATGAGCGTGTGTGTGTGTGTGTGGGCGCGTCACTATATCTCCAGGTTATACATCTGGGAGTCATGGCGAGCCATTAGCAGTCAGGAAAGCACCCAACGTCAGGCATGCCACTGGTTTTTTTTTTCTTTCCCCTCCCCTGGCACTGATACACCTGTAGGCCTTTCTTTCAAAAACACCCATCTCCATTTTCAAACATCAAAGTTGCCTTTGAGAGAGCAATTCGCAGCGAGGGCGAGCCTTTCATGTGATTTGTGGAGCATGGGCGTGGCCGCGGGCCCGACTTAAAGAGATGGACACACCTGGCAGGTGCATGAGCCGAGCGCACGCACACGCAACACACACACACACACCCACCCACCCGCACACACACACAACTCTACCCGTGCTATCTTTTGTTTACTTTGTGGAGAGACTGCAATATCACAGGAAAAATAACACAGCAAATGTCATTGTTTGTCTATTTGCATACTTTGTACAGTCTGCGTGCCAAATGCAAATAGAATCAACCCGCCAACTCCAACATGCACCCCCACCGCCCCAACCCCCACCACCCACCATTCTCCTCCTGGAGCTGAGCTGAACACACCCAGCCGAGTAAATAGAGGCAACAAAACACGACAGTGCTTGTGTGATTTCTGTGGATGTATGGGACTGTGGGTGGGAAAATGTGTGTGTGTCTGTGTGTGTGAGAGAGAGACAGCTCTGTCTGAATGTATGCAGGCAAATTGTGCTGCATATAGACAGTATAATTGGATTGGATTGCGTTCAAGTGTATTATTTTCTAGTCGCATCAGACAAATTACCACTTTGTCCCCACTGAGCTACTGTGCAGTTTCCCCTTCTCTTCCCTTCCTCTCACACCGTTCAGACATCTGACCCAGCCTGAACTGTAGTGAATTCATCTGTTTTTTTGTTTTTTTTCTTTCCCAGGAACTGATTCATTCTGGTGGGGGAGAGAGTGTGAGAGATACAGAAATACAAATAGCCCCTCCCCCTGCGGGTAAATAGATGGTGGCTGATGTCATCTCTGAGCAAGAGAGTGAGTGGGGCGCCAAAAATACAGTTGTGGGATTAATTGGTGAGAATAACCCTGTATGAGCTGCTGGGGATGGAAGATGTGTGGGTTGGGTGTGGGTGTGTGTGTGTGTGTGTGTGTGTGTGTGTGTGTGTGTGGAGGTGGGGATCGACAGAGAGGGAGGGTCTCGACACTCTCATATCTTTTCCTTTTGCGTGTCTCTCTCTTTCTAGCTGTAGCGCGTCCCTCTGTTGTTCTCGGTGTGCTGCTTCTCTGTAAGTGGAGGGAGGGCTCTGATCAACAGTTGCAACAGTTGTGCTTCCAGTTTAGCTTCAGCAGAATTTTGATAATGGCATGACAGATAGATGTGGGGCCTGAAGGGGGGGGGGATGACGGATGTGTGATGAGGAAATCATCAGCAAGGAAGACAAAAATACTTAGCTGAACATTAGGCTACTTTCTGTTGAGGAACAGAATGCTTTTGTGTGTGCGTGTATGTGTGTGTGTGTGTGTGTGTGTGCGTGCGCGTCCCCACTTACACGCATGGTGTGTGCGGGCATGTGGAAATGCGTGTGCACACATGCGCGCCCCTGCGTGTGGGTCTCTCTTAATGCTCAAGTGTTTTCAGCAGCCGCGGTGTGTTTTTTGCTACACTGCCGCAGGCGAGCCGCTGCTGCAGTCCTGTCCATCAGGTTCTCCCGACTGGATCTGTAAACATTAATAAAAACCTCCTCCTCCCCCTCAGTGCCAGTTCCTGCCGCGGCTCTGCTGGCAGCCATGCAAATACAGGCCCTATACAAACAGCCTGTAAAGCCCTGCGCAGGCTAACCCAGCAGCCTGCCAGCCTGCCAACAGGTGAACGCAGCGGGGCCAAGTCAGTTTTCAGGCTGTCTGCACTCTGCGAGCGATAAGGCTGCGGTGGAACAGGCGGCATTGTGGGGCGAGAGAGAGGGCAACGTCGACTTCAGCGGGGATGAGAAATGGGATAAAAGCGGCGCTGGAACACATAATGGGCTCTAAGGATCACATGTATAATGAAAAAATGCTGTTAGTTTTATGTGTTGGCAAAATTGGCCCTCTGCATTGGCTCAGAACGCTGTACGGCCGGTAGAGCGCTGCGCCTTGTGGTTAGGGCAGAATCAGATTATTTTTATAGTCCTAATAATGTCTGAATTGTACTGTGTGTTCCTGTGTTGTTGGGTGAGGACTCCACTAACTGATATTGTGCTCTTTTAAACTGCCTCTTGAAGCGAGAGGTGCTTGATTTATCTGATCTTGCCAGTGATATGTCTATTTTGAGACTGCAAGTGCACTAAATTAGAGTAAAAACTGATCTCAGCCTCACATCTGACTGGTTAATCAAACCAAAACAATTAACAATATGTGATGCAAAATGATCCCTATCAATTGTTGAAATTTTTACTGAACTATTTCCATTGCACATTAGACTGCAAAGAGTGTGTGGATGCATTATTCATATTTTAAATAAGCTCTGGCTCGGTATTTCAACCTCTCAGCCATCCCAGCATTCAACCAATTCCAACAATCTTCATTTCCACAGGGTTTCAGATAAGCAAAGCTCTAGTTAACACATACTGGAAGCATATTCACACGTATTTGTGCAACTCTTTTCAAAAACCAGCCTTTGCCGATGTTTATTTGCTCCCATTCTATGAATTTCTCTCTCAGCACCATGCAACTGAGTTTAATGGAGCCCTAAATTCCTCCTGCCCTATATTAAACAGTGTCACTTTATAGCACCCCAGCGCCAGTGTAAAAGTAGCACGGCCACTCTGACGCCTCAGCTGGAGCCGTGACGCGTTGACAGAGACAGCCAGGAGACGTCCTTAATGTACACACTCTTATTTCAAGCCGGGACGCTCGCAGACGCGCGCAAGAATGCATTTAGAACACACACACGCTCTGTTTTCTGTGAAACAAAGACTCATAACTATCAAATTGAAACCATTCACACACACACACACACACACACACACACAAACACACATACACAGTGTTTATTATTATCTCCCCCCTCCCACTCTCTACGCTGCTCTTCCATGCTCAATGCCTCTTCAAATAGTGTCCGGCCTGGCAGGGGGGGGGGGGGGAGATGCCCCTCTCTCTGTGCCCCTCATCTCTCTCTCTCTGCCAGCCATACCCCACCCCACCCCCACCTCCCCTCCCCTCCTCCTCATGTGGCACTTGCTACCGCTCTCTCTCCCCTCTCCCCTGCTGTGGCCTGGTGGTCTGTTTTGACTGGGCTAAATCCACCCTGTCCCAAATATCCCCCTCCACAGACATGAGCGCAAGGCATAGCTATCCGCTCCGTTCAGAGGCCTCTAAAACCCTGTACTCCAGAACCATTATAAACGCGATAGCTCCGCAGGAATGATCATGAAATCCTACCCACCTAGTCTATCCCGGCTTGAGCACGCGAAATTCAAGCGCATACACACACACGCATGCACACGCACACGCACACGCACGACCCCAGCAGCCCTCAGCGACTGACTCATCTGAGTAACCCTACTCTCCGCCATCTCTCACACCGGCAGCATTAAACCACATTAGTATGTAGCTGCGGCTAAATGGTGGCGCTAACAGCTTTAGCACGCCGAGCCTCTCCTGCCAGGGCGAACGGCGGCCGGGGCCTGCCCTGTGTTAAGTCAACGAGCCACTTATGTGGTCGGTCAGGTACGACCCTCTGACCAGTGCTGAGTGTGTGTGTGTGTGTGTGTAAGAGAGAGAGAGAGGGTGGGGTGGGGGGGTGGGGGGGTCACTGAACTGGGCCATCTGCGGCTTGGAGACTCACACGGCTCCTCTTAGCGGTCTCGGGTTATGCCTTAATACGCTTTACTGTTTCCTCTGACTGGGCCCCTCCCTGTGCCCTGCTGCGCACACACACACACACACACACACACACACACACACACATCTGCATTGTCTATTGATTGTCATTACTGGTCAACCACTCTTGTTGATCCACCAAGCTCTGAAAGTAGGGATATGATTGTGGGTGCACGCAGACACACACACACACACGCGCGCGCGCGCGCGCACACACACACACACACACACACACACACACACACACACACACACACACACAGTGCTATATTTTCTTATATCATCTGCATATGACTCATGTTGTTCTTTTAGGCTGCACTGACACCCCCACTTTCAGCCGAGAATAGCTGCTCTCTTTAACTGTGTCACTCTGCAATGCTCAGTTAGACTCTACACAATAATACAGGTTAGTTTCTAACAACAGCACTAGTGGTGGATGACGGGACCTTGACCTGTGTGTGTGTGTGTGTGTGTGTGTGTGGTGTGTGGTGTGTGGTGTGTATGTACTCACTGCGAGGTTCCCGGGGTCCGTCCACGGTGACTTTGATGGCGCGGTGGTAGGTGGCCACTTGTGGCGGTCCGGTGAACACGGTGATGGTGAGAGTGAAGCTCTTCCCTGCACACAACACAAGTCAAGGTGGAGATTTAGACAGCCATCACCAGCACAGATTCATGGAAGACATGTCATTCCACTTCATGAATGGCGTTTTATTTGGACAATTTAGCCTATTGTGAAACTCTTTTTTTTTTTTTTTGTAGCAATACTTCGCTTGTGCAACTTCAAATTATCACCGGATTCTGGCCCGCCGCGCCGAGGCTTTTGAATTAAAACGCGTGGGGCCACCGCTTTTGATGGCCCGACTGTCTGCCGGGATGATTTAGATTATAGAGGGAATGTATTCCAGATTGTCCGCAGAAAGGCTTACAGCGCCAGTTTATTGTTCAACAAGGCAGGATCTTGCTCCCATCTGCATCAAAGTCCATGCAGAGGGGGAGAGGACCGGATCATTCAGCGGGTCCGGTATTCGTCCCCGGCTATGGAAAAAGGCATCTCTTGTTAAATAGAGACTGTGTGTGTGGGGGGAATAAAAAGAAGAAGCCTCGGGTGGGGTAATTGACTACAGAAATGAAAGGTACTTTTTTTTTTTTTTTTTTTTTTTAAATCGGAGACGAGACCTTTTTTTCCACTCATCAGCCCGCAAGTATTTACAGTGTAACATTTGAGAGAAATAATGTGAGCGCACCGGCACGAGGCCAGAGAGGAGGAAGGCGAGAAAATACTCTGGAGGAATGACAGAAATGCCACTTCTGGTTTAAGAGGTGTGTGAGCAATCAAGCCTTTAAAAGTGTGTACTAGAATATTCTGCTCCAGGACATTTGTTTATTTACCAGAAAATAGAAAGGCTTTGTTTTACAAAATATAGCAGAAAAAATACTTTGCTCAGCACGCATTAACCACAACATACAACCTCACCGAGGCATCATTTCTGATTTTTTTTTTTTTAGATCAATTAAAGCACACAATACATATAATTAAACACTGCGTAATATAGGCTTTCTGTAGCCTAAACGGCGGCGGGGATTGTTTTACAAATTGCCCCGGGAGATGAATTTCGAGGTGGTTTTTCATCCGTTGCTTAGCCCACACCCCGTGGATAATTATTTGTATTCCCTTGGATTACGAAAATTACAGTCAGACCCGCAAGTGTGTTCACCGTGACGCAGGCCAGATGTTTTGCATGACACCCATGGGCGTCAATTGGCAAGGTAGGAGCACTCGCCGTGCTATAGCTACTTAAGTGAGTCTAAATTTGATTTTGTAGTTTCATCGTTATAATGCAGAGCAGAGATCAGCAGAAATCGCCAGAAAATTATTTGAGAGCCATATTTAAAAATAAAAAAACATCAGGGAGCATTCAGGATCAGTGTTTCCTCCAAACTGTGTGCGTCTGTGCAACACAGTTTGGTGACCTACACGTCAAATAATTTACCACACTGACTAAATAATAATATCTTGTCAGTCATCATTCCACTTCAACAGAAATCAAGTCTGTTTATATTAGCTGGTTTCCAAGAGTTGCTGAAATGATATTACATACATAGTGAATTGAGAGGAGATGCTGTGTGTGTGTGTGTGTGTGTGTGTGTGTGTGTGTGTGTGTGTGTGTGTGTGTGTGTCTGTTGTGTACGTGTACGTGCGCGCGTGCGTCTCCTCAGCTCACCTCGTCCGCTCCTGCCCACGAAGCGCAGGTCGTTGAAGCGGGCCACCTGGTTCTTCATCACGGCGGAGGCGTTCCTCAGCTCGGCCGAGTAGTTCTCGTCGTTCCCGGCCATCACGGTGACCAGGGTCCCGTCGGGCACGTCGCCCAGAGCCACGACCTGCACGGAGAAACCAGGCGGTCACCTTGGGTCACCAAACCATATGAACACGCTGCATGCGTAAAACCGCATCCGGTTCTGGGAAAAATGTTTCACTACACAAACCCTCAATATTCAGCACGAATATGCTCTCAGCCGTTTCCCCACTAGGTCAACAATAAACTATAAAACTGCTTATTTGACAGTTTTGTTGCTGTGGGGTTTCCTAAAGCAGACACTGCCGGCAAATTAACATTTAAATTAAATTTGTATAAAATTTGTTAGAGATCCATTTCATTTCCCACCGAAAGTCTAGGCCTCTATCTCTGTCATTTTTTCCTTGTGTCATCATCCGATCTTATCTAACGCATGATTTATAATGATTCATAATACCTACAAGGCACAGACATTTACCTACATCCACATAACTGTGAAACCGAAATCTTAATAGCCAAATTATAATACAAAATAATAAGCAAAAAATTTAAGTCGATAATTTCATACTTATTATCTGCAATAATTTCTGGCCTTAGGATCATTGTGCATGCAGGCTACAGCCAAGAAAAACAAAACAATGTTTAGGCTGTTTCTACGTTTTAATCATTTAATAGCCTAGATCAACTGTAAAAATTCGAAATTAAAAAGCTGAGCTTCATATTACCCACTCTGATTCATAAATAAATTGAATTAAATTGCCTCCTTTAAATCCATCTGACTGGTTGTAAACAGTAAAAAAAAAAAAATCCATCAAGTCTTTCCCACACAGTCAAAATGCTCCTGCATGTTTCCTATAATTAAAATATAATACATGTTAGTTAGAAGCCATGTGCCTTGCCTTGAAAGCCACGGGGAGCGTCTTGTTGCACCTCCAGTGAGAGGGGAGGACGGAGCAGAGGAAGTTGGGGCTGTCGGTCCGGACCAGCTCGCCGGCGTGGTCCGCCAGCACGTCCACTACGTTCCTGGTGTCCGGTCTTGACCTGAGGGGCCCCGGGGTGGCCATGGCCCCGTTGCCGTCTCCAATCTTACTGCAGGGGAAGGACGTGGAGGGCGGCGTGAACCGTCTGGTAGTGGTCGGGTCTACGGGAATATGCATCACAACAGCTTGGGTCAGTGCCACTTGACTGGGCTGTATCAGAAGTGCGGGACTCTTTTGGGAGAGAGAGAGAGAGTCTGTTTCCCCCCCTAGATGCTGAAGGTCTCAGTCCAGCGGTTGAGCGCAAGGGATGGAGCCGAGTGCGCGCAGCCCCTCTGCGAGAGAGTGAAGAGCTGGTAACTCTGAGTGAACAAGAGCCCCGCTATCTTAACAGAAACGATAAAGCCTGGTGACTGTGCGCTAGATCATCTGCACAGGATGTCTCAGCCTGAGGAACATTGCTATGTTTCACTAACTACAGCAAAACCCGAGAGGCACGAGCTCTCCAAAGTCTCTCACGGTGCCGTGCTTTGCTTATATCGGCGCGTTTATCTATACAGTACACTTGATGGAATGCCCCAAATGAACATTACAAACTCAGCCGCTTAAATACAATATACCAGCAACACATGAACTATAGAAGTCCTCAAAACAGTCAGTGATTTCCCTAAATAGTTTATTGCCGCGCAGTGACAATCTGTTGGCAACAATCAATGTAATCCAGTCCTTGTGTAAAAAAAAAAGTGGGGCAATCCAGTTGACTGGCTCGCTGGCTTGAATTTCTTTTCTGAATTATCACGACTAAACAGCCAGTCGTGCGCGTCTCCAGGTCTCGCCAGACTCCGCGGTGCGCGCTGGAAACGCCGCTTCAAATAAAGTCGGCAAATCTGTTTCTCAAGCCCGGATATCTACGGCAAACTGAAGTTGCAGAAGTACATCAGTGTCCCTTTCTTGCGTACGACTTCTTGCAACTTTATCCTCGTCGAATCCCCCAAAAAACAATATGCTATACTTGCGTAATAGGAACTGTCCTCTGGTTTGAGTTGGATCTCCTTTAAAGTTATCCTTTAGCGCAGGGTTATAGGGCGCGAGAAGGAGCCGTGTGGCTGAACAGAGTGCAGAGTGCCGTGATATTATTTTACCCGAGTCATTTTAGTGTTTAGTGGTTGGGAGTGTGGAGATGATTTCCACCAATGAGTCTGCTGGGTTGGGCTTTCATCAGACCAATCAAACTCTCCGGCGCTCCTTCTTCACCCTTTATTCTGCCACACACGACCTGAATTATTGATAAATATCTGTGCTTTTCTCTCTGCTTCTAAACCCCTGTGTTTTTATTTAGTATACTGAGAGGTTAACATGATAGAGAAATATAGAGCATCACATTGTATCTTAAAATATATATATTAAAAAAGTGTTTTGGTCAGAAGAGCCATGGTTTTGAAAATGAAACTTCATCAGACATTATAAATGCATGAATATGAGCAATCCATCGCCATAAATTAATATTACATGTGCGCTGTTTAAAGCCAGTAGTAGTCAGAAAGTCAATGTATTTCACGTTATGCACCAAGAGGAGAGACTCCAGAAATGTTTTTAAAGACAAGAAACCAGACGAGTTTTTAAATCAAATTTATAGCACCGTGCTGAAATAGTTCTCGATCAGTGCAAAGCAAAGTCTGGAGTGAGATTACCAATAGTGAATTGTTGCTGTTATAGGAAACATGAGCTGAATTAATTTAAGAATATGTAAGATCTCAATGCTCTGCACCTTTTCCCCTCTCACATTGGCTTATCACAGTAGGCTGCCTGGCCTATTTACTATATTTTTGATTATTTATCCTTGGCCTATAGGCTATAAAGTATAGGATTTTCAACTAGCCTATAGGCCTAAGGTTTTATTCCCATTTATTAGGCTCATTTATCATTATGCTCTGCGGCTTCATATTAGTCAATGCCTTTATAAGGCAAAAATGTATTATGGTCAGGACCTTTTTCATAAAGTGAAATTGTGGCTTTATGATAGATTTATGTCACGTTGGTGTAATTGAACTTAATAAATTGGAAAATTAAAACAAACAAAGTAATCTTTTCATTACATCAAACGAGACAACAAAGCAAGTGTGTGCCAAATCTCCCCGGGCTATATTAATTATAATCTCAATATGTTAAGAGGTTAGATCATGAGGTGTCGGCACACCCTGCCAGCTCCCCGTCATGCTGCTTTCAGACACTAGTAGGCGCATTTGCCTTTTCAATCGCCCTCAGCGCTGACAGCATGAGGCAGACATTTCAAATCTGCAGAGAAAATGAAACTTTTATTTGTGCACCAATACAGTCGGAATATGAGTTAATTTCGGCTCTGCCCAAATCAACTAAACGAATCCCGTTTTTCGAGGTATTTTATTTTACTGAAGGAAGAACCTGTGGGAGTTTTTTTACATCCAAATTGGGGAATTTTGCTGGAATCACAATATTCTTAATTCTTGTTAAAAAATCAAGTATTATAAATGCACTGAGATTTATTCGTTTAATAACCGCATGTTGAAGCCCTGCAATGGAAAATAATGAATTGAATGAGTTGAATACATCATTTTGGGAAGCCAATGCCTTACTATTTTCTGTTGATATTATTAAAAAAAAAAGTAATTAGTCACCAGATGTTAAATAGCCTATAGGCCTATATAGTGTTTATATACTGGTGAGCATTAAATAGAGTTTATCATTGGATCGGGACAGGTTGGATTATTTTTAAGCATTTTGTCATTTAAATGGTGCAGAAATTAATTCAGAAATTCCTGGCTGCATTCATCGGAAATTTTAAATATTGCCTAATAAACAACATTAAATAGTCAACCATTAAAATAAAGAGAAACATTCAATAGACCATCAAGATTTTATTTGATGCGCATTTCAAAACTCATTGTTCCAATCGATTAAGAATCTACTATTTCATCTATAACTGTTTTATTTTCGAGTGCGTGCGTGCATGTGTGTGTGCGTGTGTGTGTGTGTGTGTGTGTGTGTGGCGGTTTTTAAGTTGTTTACTTGCAAGAGTATAAATCCAGTGCAATTAAGGGGTGTGAGGAGTCATCGGAGTGGCTTTAGATTTACCCTTAATTTTCTTTATCACGCTGATCTCAGTCAGAGCCACAGGCAGAGGGGGTGGGATGAGACGACTGCCGTTTGAGAAGTAAAAAAAAACAAAACTAAAATTAAATAAATAAAAATGGAGAAATTCTAATTAGGGAAAGGGGCCAAAAACGTATAGATAACAGTAATTATGCAACGTCTGAACCTCTGAGAGTTATTTCACTTCACGTCTTTGGCTTCAGCTGTCAGCCCCGTTTGTGTGGGACCCGCTCGCGCCACATAACCTCAGCAATAATGTCAATGGTGGTGCGTCACATCAGCATTTAACACGTCTATAAGAAAAGTCTACTGAGCAAATATACCATAGTGTGAATTATCTGCTGAGAGAGAGAGGGAGAAAGTGATGATCAGCCTTGGTCTACATTTGAAAACATCCCTCTCTCTCTCTCTCTCTCTCTCTCTCTCTCTCTCTCTTTCTCTTATTCTATTTCTTTTCTCAGCACTTCTCAGTCTTTTGTGATTATTAGCTCACAGGAATATTATAAGTAGATTATGGCCCTGACCTTTGCACTCTTTATTTTTAGTTGCTTGTAATTTTTGGTGATCAATGACAGTGGCTCTGGGCTGAGGAGACCCCAGGTTACCAGCAAAAATTTGTTTAATTTAATTTACTAGAAATTATCCCAATTAGAGATTGTATTGGAATGGCTATTCTAATCATCATAAATCATCATAATAATCATAGGTGTCACTCTCATCATTATTATCCCTCTACATTCACTGTAGAAAGTTACACAATTCAACACTGAATCAACAACAGTAACAAAAATCTTCCTTTAATGGGGGTTCCTGGCAGAAAATCTTATCAAACGGGGTTCCCTGGCCTAATGTGTGTCTTTCTTGATATGAAAATCTTTGAACAACCCTGATCTAGGAAGCTTATTCTACAGTTACACTCATTGTAAGTCACTCCGCATGAGAGCAGCAGCTAAATGCCTACAATGCAAAATGCAAAAAAAAAAAAAAAAAAAATCTTTGAAAAGATCACCTATCAAGTGGCCGCTATTTTGAGTAAAGCTTGACTGGGACAATGACAACGCCGGTGATATTTCAGTCGTCCTCCTGCCCTAGTTCATTATTAATATGTGACCACACGCCCAAACTACCCTGCACAGCGGTAATGTGCGCTCCGGGCGCCTGTCACATTTAGACCTCCACATTTCAACACGCAGTTTCTACAGTTTCAGCCGCACAGACATTGAGGACCGAGCCCGCCGTGCCCCTGAACGATTTTTAATGATCCGGGTGGGTTGAGCCTGAAATCAAGACAGAACTCCTGGAGGATATGTGAAACCCCGGACCCACCTCACATAGGCCGAGGCATATACAATTTAAACCAGCATCAATTGGTAAAAGGAAGCAAGATCAATTTTTTAAGATAAAAAACCGTATGTATTTTCCAGATGTAAATCTTATCACTGTTTACTGATGGCATCTCTCTGAAAACTTGTTACTGAGAGTTTATCTTCACCCCTGTAACCTCTCATCTGAAATGTACACTCTTAACAAAAAGGGTTCTATATAGTTCCAGAAAATGGTTCTTTGGGCCTGTAGCATAGCAGAACCCTTTTTTGATGCTATTAAGAACCCTTTAAGAAAGGTTCTCTCTATAGCACCGTGCTGAAATAGTTCTGCATTTGACATTTATGGTGCTTTGAAGAACCATTTAAGACTGCACAAAATGCTCCAAATCACCGGAAGGAAAAGAACATTTCCAGAACCACACTTGTTTCTTTGTTCTGATTTACCATTTTTATGTATTTTAACAAATTGTAGGGTTCTTAGAGTCCTTACGGTTCTATATGGAACCACGACCCTAACCAAAGCACCCTTAAAGAACCCTCCTTCTTCTGTGTGCGGGAAACCAAGGGAAAACCCACTTTAGGTTACGCTGATAATGAGTCAGAATGTAAAAGCTAATATGAGCATGATCCCCATTAGCAGAGAAAGCAGTGGAAGCCTTTGGGGTCTGTAAGCCTATACCTGGTTCTAAATGCCACCCACTCTGCCTTCAATGCCACTTAAAAGACACTTTGAAGATGGGGACAGTCTCAGATACGTGGAGATCCTTTAAACTTGTCATTTTCATCTGAATATGATCTATTAGCCTGTGCAAACTCCCGGGCTATTTTCAGACATGCACACATAAGCCTTTGGATGGGCAGCTATTCATTTGGAAAGGGGGCTATGGGGGCAATTAGAAATAGTTTGAGGTTCAACGATGACATAAGACAAAGATTTCTATCTTTAGAGAGGCTGTGGCGGTCGCACATTTCTGTACATTCACAAATTACAGGGCAAGCTTGGCCCTCAACCCACCGAACGCATTCCTTCCGAAAAGTGTCTCCTCGAATTTCAGCCGGGGGTTTCTGCTCAGTGGAAATATGAGTGTTCTGAATGGACGACTCCTATGAAATGGAGTTTTATTCCTCTCGGATTAAATTAGCTCTACTTTGGGGCTCTGGGTATTTTTTTGTATGAATGATGAATTCTGCGGTGGCCTTGGAATGCTGGACTTGTTTACCCTTCCCTCCTTTTTGAAATGTAGCTCGCTATGAAATGGACTTTTTCTGCTTGATATGACAAGAGTGTCTGTGATTAGACTTCCAAGCATGATGTAAGTCACCAAAGCCATTTGTGCCAGTCCCCTCAAAGCCAAATCATATTCTAGCGTCGGGAGTGTTTATATACACAAGTATATGGAGAAACTTTGAAACAACAATGAGTGGGCACAGACTGTTTGGGTTTTAGGCTTTGGTGCTCAGATGGCTGATTCGCTCTCAAATTGTGATTACATAATGTGTCAGCACATTGCAATTGGTGGTCATTGTTGTCCATTTTGATGTTCAGACAAGAAAATAGAGAACACATTGACCAATTTTTATCATTTAACTTCCTATTTTAAGTTTTCTCTGCCAACTATCACTGGAAATCATGCGTAGGATACTGTACTTGTGTGTTCAAACTTTGCTTTGGGTCATAAAGTCCCAACAAGAGGCCTTTTGGAGAGCCATACTGAATTCTGTAATTTACCTCTTTAAATATTGTATACATCCAGTAACTCATGACAGTGTCAGGCCCCAATTCTGGATCCTTGAAGGCAGTTAGAATATACATTACCCTTAAAATGATGAACGAGTTTGTGACACTTCCAAAACCAGCAGCTAATTACTATGTAAGCGTGACGAGCTGAGATACGGCTGTCACCAGAGGAGACAATGAGCACATTCATCTCATGCATCTTTAATACTCTGCTTACATTTTATAAAAGGTGCAGAGTGTAGCCAAGGGCCTATTAAAGGCCTCTGAATCAATTGAGCTGCATAATGGCTGTTGGGGGACGGCTCCGACTCAAGGAGGGCTGTGTTTTTATTTCCGCGCTGAATGCAGACAGGTTTCGGAATGAGCGCGTATCTGTCTTAATGACAGCACCTTATCCTCAATTCATATTTAATTTATCATGGATACGAGGACAGTGACCTCTGTGACTAGGACGGAGATGGGAAGTTTGGGAGTTTGGTGGTGCCACTTTGATGTTCCCCACTCCTCTAGATGGGGCTGCTGCAGATAGGATGGTATGATCAAACATGTTTTTAGTACTTCAAGAAAATTAAGCTTCACCTCTTTGCCGTACACAATAAGTTGTGATGGGCACGGTGACACTGGGTTCAATGTGATCAGCGTTTGCGGTCAAGCCCCTTCCCTGTCCTCGCAGTGGCAGTTCAGCGGGTAACACCACACCCGAGGCAGGCAGGCGGGGTGGGGGGGGGTGGGGGTTAGGGGGCACTCGGCGTGAACCCTGGTGTCACGGTGGCTCCGCCCTCACATCATCCGTCGGGTACACTCACCCCAACGATGACAGTCAGCAGCCTGTGATGTGGTTCCCGGGCCTGTTTATTCTTTGGAACCCACTAAAAGTAGCATTGGATGGTAAGCTCACCAAAAGGCCCCAGTGCTATTATAGGAGCACTTTGGGTTGAGTTTTGATCTGGTGGGTTATGTAAATAGGGCCCTGCCTTGCTGCGGGGCACCACTTTTGGGGTTATATTGTTTAGTGTGACCTGAAGGAAGCTTTTTGATATTCAGGGTGATTTGTAACCTGGAACAAAATGCCAAGTTCAAAATCGACGTGTAGCATTTAGTACTGTGCGTTTCGTGGGTAGGGCATGAATTAATGCCAGTTTATATTTTTCATAACGATGATGATGATGGACAAAGGCCTGTAAAATCTACCCTGCTCTACATTTGTTAATTTCAGTGAAGGACAGTTTGTATTTTCTTCCAGGGTCTTTATTTACCCCTGAAAGTCAGTATAACTTTTAGATCTAAATGAGTCCCATAAATACGTCAACTCCCCCATTTTTTCAGTTGTGGTTTTTAGTGTGAGCTATAATCATTTCTCATCTTTCTTTGTCTCTGTGTCTGTCTGTCTATTTGTGTGTAACGACACACAAATCCGCACATGCACACACACACACACACACACACACACACACACACACAAATGCACAGTGTTTCTCCTTTTCTGGCTAGAGCTTCTGATGCAAGGACGGCAATCTGTAATCTGTAGTAATTGCATGTTGCAGAAAAACATTTTTCCGCTGTGGTAATCGCTGCAATATGTGCAGTGGCGTTGCCAAAGTGACAGCACCCCCACCCCCTACAGACACACACACACACACACACACGCAGCCAAACACAGTATCCTGACTCACTCTGCCTTTCTTTGCTTTGCCAAATGTGTCCAGCTAAAATTTTGTAGACTTCTCCTCAGGATGGCTGAGATACACAGACAGACAGACAGGCAGTTGTAGTATAGTGAGCAACTGGCAACTGGTAAGCAGTACACACACACCTGTGGCACTGTCATGCTGCATTCACCTTCTGCAAAAGATTTACAGTTCCTCCCAGTGACAGTTTAACTGCCATGCAGCTCCAGTGCCAGAGCCTGCCTGAGCCCAGCTGCCACACACAGATCAGGAGAATAATCTTTCATAGGAGCCACACTCAATTCACTCTCCCTGCTCTTTTTTTTTTTTTTTTACAGCTATTTTGCTATCACACAGCACAAATGGGCAATGGAATTACCCCAATGTGTTACCCAGTATGTCTAATTCTAATCCCTTATTATTTCTTGTAAAGATGTCTTAGAGAATTGAGTCATTTGTCAGAGTTCCTCCTGATTGGTAGAAGTTGTAGCCACGTTAAATGTAGGGAGCGTTGTGTCGGTCTGTGGTGGGACCATTGATGCATATTTATCAAACCGTCGTCCACCATTCTACCACTCTGACACCAGCGTCTCACCTCCCTAGCTCCACTGCGAGACTGTGGACAAACTGTGGTGTGTGTTCATGAAGACAGTACCTTCACCACCTCAGCAAATGATGTATCACTCTCTCTGTCTCTCTCTCTCTCTCTGTCTCTCTCTCTCTCTCTCTCTCTCTCTCATTGTGGCTCAGCTGTGGCGCATGTTTATGATATCATTACCCACCGCGTCACCACCCCTTTGCCCAACACAGCCCCAAGATATGTCAGCTCATTTGGCTTTCGTACTTTGCACTCGACGGGTAACCACACACACCTAGTATAAGGACGAGTAATGCTCAGAGACATTTATAGATACACAGCACAGACACCAAGATTGCAACCAGACTGTGTGTGCAAACCTTTTCCTCTCTGGGCTGCTACTCTGACTGCTGAAGCCATCCAACCTCCCAGCAGTTGAACTTCCCTGTGTCTCTAATGGAGTCTCTCTGTCAGATCAAACGGCTCCCACTGACGAGGAGAGGAGACAGATCGCAGCGCTGGAAGCCTTTCAGTCTGACAGCCCAAACACGTTTGACTGGCAACACAGCCTGCGTCTACTCTTCCCTCGCTCGAGATCCCACACAAATATAGTAGCGCCACCAGAGAGGGGAAGAGGGGGTGAAGAGCAGGGCGGGTGTGGGGAGCCCAAGCCTGCCGGCTCCGAAAATAAGTTGCGAGGCGTCCCTCTCGCACAAAGGCGAAGCCCCATAACTCAGTGTTTTCTCAAAATGAAATCGCATGTGAGCCGAATATTAGGAAGTGCGCATGGCTTCCAGCAACCACCGAGCCATTATAGCAGAGCCTGTAAACCACATTTTCACCAGCAGACAATGCCCCTTTGTGCGAGCTGTGTGGCTGTCCCCGTTTGCTGGAACCCGAAGAGAAACGCTGCACATTTGAACAGTGTGGAGAATGGAGTGAAGATGCGAAGAAAGGGGAAAAAGAGGAAGATGGAGAGGCATGAATGGAGAGGAGTGTCAGTTTTAGATCTCTGCTTAATTAGTGGCAGTCGCGTCAGGAGAGGCAAGCAGGAGAGTCTGCCCTCATTTAGCCCCATGGCGAGGGGGATCTTTGATGTGGTTGCACATGGAATGCTGTTGTTCATTCCTCCCTGCAACAAAAGCCACATGTTTTTATTTTCTAAGGCTAGGCCCCTGTTACTTAGAACTGCGAAGGAACACGGTGAGGTATGTAGCGAATGAAATGAATGGCATGAATGTTAACCAGCAAAAGGCAAAAGTACAGAAGGGACTCTACCAGCCAGGCACTGTGCCAAAGGTGTTGTTCTTGGGTTTATTACATATTTATATTTTAATCATTCTAACATGGAGACAAAGTACCTCTTAATCATTCCTGCTTTCTGTGCCTGTACTGCACCACTGAAAAACATGCACATGCACACTCTCACACACACACACACGCACACACACACACACACACACACACACACCATGTACATGCACATGCACATGCACACATTCTTTCAACTTTTCAACTATTGTCTTCAGAGTTTGTCCCTTTAAACTCCTTTCATCACTGTTAAGGGATTTTAAAACAGGGGTCATCCCAGGTTCTGTCACACTCACTCAAGTGTAAATGGACTTCAAAGAGCTCCCAGATATTGAATTTGCATTTATTTCCCTCTTCAGAGGGGTTCAGCCTCCCGAGCACCGTCTGACTCACCGCAGAATCCAACCAGATTCAAGCAGTGACCCAGCGCTGGTTTCCTGACAAGTGTCCATGCCACTTTCCTCTGCAGACGTGAGACAACTCTTGGAAAGTACTCGGTTGGCCCTCAGGGCTTTTCATCGTAAGGAAACAAGGGTGTGGCGACATCAGCCTGCAAGCCAAGGAGCTCAGGAGAGCACTTAGACACATAAATCGTTTTATCATCACTCATAAATCCCCTCTTTTGTGCAGTAAATGATTACTGTCAATCAGTCCAATTCAGTCCAATTGAGTTCAAATTAAATCAAAAGAAAATGAATCGTCTCCAAACGTCACTGAGCCTTTGTGCAGTGAGTGGAGAGAGTGAATGCGTTGCATGCAGCTCTTTCTCTCTGATTCCTATGGGCCCGATTCCCAGATCTAGATTAAGCAAACCTAATTCAAGGCTAAAACTTATTTTCAATGGAGTCCCTCCATTCAAACCATTGCTTGAGTCAAGGACTTGGCTTAATTGGAGTCTGGGAAACCACCCCTGTGTGTCCGAGGTGACTGAATGTTTCCTCTCATCATCTCCGCTGCTAATCACTAGTGGCGTTGCCCGTGTACAGTTAGCACCCTGGCCACGTGGAGCTAGCATAGTATGGCAGGGCTTTCCTCTCTTTGACTCAGAGCCCGAGGCGTCCATTGAGGCTTTGCTGTAACTGCACACTAATCCCCTGATTGCTGTGTTTAGGCGCGGCACGTCGCTGCTCCACGTCAAGGCGGCCGCGGCTAACGACGAGCTAACGACACAACGATGACAAGGAGCATTTGGAAACCCAATCAGTAGCCTGGAGTCTGGCTGCCTGGTGATTAGGTTAATCAAACTCTACTGACTGAATGACTGGCTCACTGTCTGCCTGTTGTGTCATTACACTGATTAAAGGGGAAAAGTTGTGTTCATGTCCGTCAGGCTTTTGCAAGCTAACACAAACGTCTCTTTGCCAGGTTGGCTTTGTGGCTCAGCTAGTTGTCCGTGACATGCTAGATCAGAGGTTCCCAAAGTGAGGTATGGGGCCCTCTGGGGGTCGCTCCAGGGGCTCCCCATCAAAATACGGAATAGTTTAATTTCACTGTTATTTCACTCACTAGAGGTTACCATAATGATCATAGGTTTTTAATACAGACAGTTATATAATTCTATGACAAGTCATATCTAACAACTAAAATCTTCTAAAATGGCGTCCGTTAGTGCAAAGTCTTATCAAACAGTGGTCTAATGCCTAGGCCATATATTCGGGGCCCTTGACATAAAAAGGTTTGGGAATCCCTATGCTTGGTCACACAGACAAGATCTAATGTGGATGGTGCTGCTATTGTGGGTCCAACAAGCTTGTATCTCACAGGAAAGGCCCATTAGTTTGAATTTTCAGGCCTGTCACTAGGAGAGAACCACACTACACAGTAGTTGGCTTCATATTTTTTTCAAGCATGAAACATAAATTGGCACTTCATAAAATCAAGAAAGCAGTCACCAATATTTTTCAGCTAAGTCCTCTGGTGTTTAGTCAAGGCTGTGGGCTGTGCTGGACTAAGGCATTGGGAGACCATATGTTAGCCCTGACCAGCTATTACGGTGAGGTCAGACAGCATTTAGAGGGGGAAAACGTCACGGTCATCATGTTGACATGCACTGCTCCTCTCTGACTCAGCACTGGGGGAAAAATCAGGCGGCTGGCTTCTGTATGTGTGTGTGTGTGTGTGTGTATGTGCATGCATACAAGAGCAGGCCAGTTGCAGTCTGTGCGTGTGTGTGTTTGCGCGCACGATGACTCTCCTATGTCCGTGAGAGGAGTGCTCGCACCAGACGGGGTGACCTCGCAGCAGACGGAGAGAGGCGAGACAATGGAGAAGAGATGGAGGAGCCACTTCTGCTGCACAGCTGAGGGGGAATCCCTGGCCTGGTGTTTTCTACCGAGCCAATACAGAAGTGAGCAGCTGTAGAGAAAGTACAGGCCCACTGAAGTTTACTTAAGGGCAAACCTGGCGCATACAGGGAAATAGATAGTGAATGAATTAGTTTTGTATCAGTTTGACTGGCTGGAGGCCGTCTCTTTGGCTAGTAAAATGTAAGCTTTATGAAACGTTACACTTCATGATCTTTTAGTCAAAACTTGGGTGATTACACTAAATGCTCAAATCTGTGTCCCCCATGTGCAGCACAGAGTAGGAAAGCACAATTAGGTGGCCCATTACTGATGCAGTTAGTAGCACTGAGATTCACCCTCAGTTATTTGTTCCCCCAGATGAATAGGCCAAGAGAAAAATAAAATCCCATTTTTGAAATGCCATCTCTGCAAAAATCGATTCTCCTAGGTTAGAATTATGTTTGGGGGCAGGCTAGATGCAGCCCAGAAACGTGTTTTATTGCACCAAGGACAATTAACTGTATGTAAACAAGCTGAAAAAAAATTCTGGGAAAATAGAGGAAAATAGAGAATCAAAAACCATTTCATAGCCTGCAGCCTCTCACATCCTATCATTATCTGCATTTTTCCTCCACCGTAATTAAGTTTTTTTTTTTTTTTTTGCTTTATTGCTTATGGGAAGAGGGATGGGCTAGGGATGTTTTGAGCATGATTAAAGTTGCTCGTAATGAAGTGAAGAAGATTCAGTCTGGAGGAAGGATTTGTCTGTGAAAAACATTCCTTTTAATCCTTTGATGGTGACAGAATGAGTTCCTCCGGGCCTCAGATCTTTGCTAAACTTTCACACATGATAGAATAACCCCTTCGCTTTCTGAAACCTGTGTTCCATCTCATGTATTTAAAAAAAACTCACTGTCTCCTGTTATGTTTCTGAACATGTGGGATCTCCATAGTCATTTTATGTGCTGTTGACCAGACCCCTTGCCTGTCCATTTAAAGAGCAAGTATTTGTTCTGGATTAGAACGCAACTGTAATGCCAAAAACAAAAATACACAGCGATCGATGTTGTGCTTAGTCATAGGCGTTTTTTGTTTTTCCTCATGTTACTGCGCCAGAAAGGATGTTGTTGACAATATCTGTTTAACGATACAGGGAGGGGTCCGAGCAATAAGTCTTCTGAATCTGAGTCAAATTCAGGTCATAAGGGTGTTGACGTCTCTAATTATATGTGGAGTTACTGAAATGAACTACACTTTGTGTAGATGAAACAAATATTTTATTTTATAGTTTCTTTGGAATTGTTTTAATTTTTTCTCTGCTATCCCCGAATTCTGTGCTGAAAAATTACAAGCAAAGTCCAATTGCTGCATAAATTTCAGTTAATAATATTTAAATTAACGTACAATTATATGTTTGTGTTGCCTGACCATGCAATAAGCTGTGGTGTCGGCCTGTGGTTTAGGGCGTAGGTTATAAAGTTAAAATTGCGAGAACGGCTTTTTCTTAATTCAGTTGTCCACCAAGCAATAGGGATGAGATCATGAAGAGTTTAATAACAGTGATGTGGATTTAATCAATTTAACATAAAGGCATAATGAAACATTAGGAGCTCAGAAGTGAAGCAAATTAAACCTAAAGAAATGACTCATCGAACTATAAGAGCCACATCCGGTGTGTGCACAACCTTTTAAAAATGAAACAAAATCATATTGTGATCATTTCCACCTTATTATCCAATTATCCAAGTATTTTAAAAGTCTGCATATTTTCCTCCCTACATGCATTTTGTTCCTGTTCCGATTTCTTTTCCACGTCAGAGGGTCCCAGTTAAAATAGCTTGTCTAGACATTATAAATTCCACTGACATCCACTTGCATTGTATCCGGACTGACTCGGGACATTTGTGTCTCTCACCAAAGCAATTATTTCACACCGCCACTCCGTAATTGTTACGTAAGACTATAGTACATATTCACTCCTTTTTTGTTTCATGGGAGGGTGGCGAGCTAATGTATTCAGCATACGTTCACCGAGTTCACTGCCCTTACAACTGCCAGGGACAATCAGAGAAGTGGGTTTAACATGCAGACTAACTCTGGGTGAACTGTGTGAAAGGGGCTGAGATGCCGAGCCGAGCCGAGCGCTCTCCCTGCCTTCCTGTTCCTCCACTGGCCCGGCACCAGCCTCAGATCACATTCTCTCGCTCTCCGCTGGGTTGCCATGCTCCTCCAGACTCTACCTCCAGTTTACTTTCCAGTAGAGTTACAGAAACATACAGCACGATATGTTAGCCCAACCCTTCCAGAAACGTTTGTTGATAGAAGTTGCTCACCCTTTCAAAACACTTCCCTGGTTAGGACTTTTTTTTTTTTTTCCAGTCAAAGAGACCTTTACAGCATAAATCCATATTATCAGATTGGAGACCAGCCGCAGGGAATCTGGCCCCTGTGGTTGCTCGTCGACCACCAGAAAATTGTATTTACTACAACACTTAGCACGACTTTAACCTTGACCAGCGAAATGCGGAGCTTGGCGGTTGGAGCCAAACTGTATAAGGGCGGAGGCAGGTTTGGGATTAGTCGACCACATAATCAGCACGCCCCTTTGCCTCTTCTACCTGGAAGCCATCTTACTGGCAACCCCTGAAAGTGTTCCCCATCAAGCCGTGTTGACAGACGGTGAAAACGGCGAGACGGACCAAAAAGTAAATAAGTACCTCCAAACGTTTACAGCCCTAATCAAGTCCAGAGCGTTCCTCCTATCCAATATGCCTTCAGAGTTTTATAAATAGATATTATACCCGGCTAAATTGGAGACAGGGTTTCGCCGCTCTGTGGCTGTCATGAGTTTTCTATTATTTGCTTTCGCTTTAGAATATTGAAACTCTTAATATCTGGTTACAGATTTCAGCAGGCTCAGCCAATCTTCATGTTTTGGCGTCGGAGGCCTAACACTCAGCAGAAGGCCTTTGAATGGACTCCAATCAAGCATTGTTAATTTAAGAGAGGAAAAAAATCCTCACCACATGACTGTGTCATTAATAAATTCACCAAAGACCGGCCTTGTGTTTTGTCAAATTTATAGTTTCTTTTGTATTTTGAGCTACTGTACAGTGCCTTTTTATTTCTCAGTGGTTCTGTGCCTGAAAATCATAAATTTGATTTTGACTTTCATCCACAGTGAAGAATCCATTTTAGCACTGCATTCAAAAACGTCCTTTTCTCTCACTGTGCATGTGTCTCTCAGGCTTTTCCCTCCCCAAAGTTGTTGAACAAACCAGACCACCTCCCAGAATCCACCAAAATAACCTCGCTACTACTGTGGTGAGGCATGGCGCGTTTCTCACACACAAACCCTCACTTCCATTCATACAGCGCAACAAGCCAAACATATAAAACCATTCCCACCCTAATAAACTGGGGCCTTTTTCTCTGCCACAAAGGGAGCTGGCTCCCAAGAGCGTAACACTCTAAAACGGACCCCTGTGTAAAAGAGCCTGCTGGGAACCCGGCGGCCCTTCCAAGCAGAGGGAAATGCGGTGACAGAACCCGGGCCAGGGATATGACCCGCCACACAGGCCCAATCACAGCTGCTATAAACCAGGTACCCCACCTGATGCAAACACCGCGCGCTGCCAAAACGTCAGGTTCGGAAAACCCAATAAAGTTTATACAATTCTGCTTCACAGGGAGCCAGTCTGCTGCTTTTTTTTTTTGGGTTCCTCCTGCTTTCTAAAGTCAAAGAGGAAAGAAACTGAGCGTCTCTCTGGCCAAATAGTGGGGCTGTTGTGTGAGAGTTAGCAGGTGTAGCCTCATTGTGGTTATTATCAGTGAACGGTAGGAGCACTGTGAGTCTGCATCAGATTAGCGCCTCGTGGAGGGAAGCTCTCTCTCTCTCTCTCTCTCTCTCTCTCTCTCTCTCTCTCTCTCTCTCTCTCTCTCTCTCTCTCCCCAATACACACTCATGCACATACACCCTCACAGTTAGTGTACTAACCGTCAGGGTCCTACTACCTATTTCTTGTATATGCCACTTGATGTGCCATGAGAATGACAGCTGGTCTGTGTGTTCTGTCAGTGAGTTGCATGCATGTGAGTGTGCATGTGTGTCTCGTGTTTGTGTGTGTGTGTGTGTGTGTGTGTGTGTGTGTGTGTGTGTGTGTGTGTCCCTCAGCTTCAGCAGGGGGACTGAGGTTTCTGAGGTGAGGCGTCCTCTCTCTTCTCACGCGAAGTGCATCAGATGTTTCACATCACATGCTTACATGTGTTCTCTCTGCAGCGTGAGATAAGCCAAAATGTATCAGAGTTAGCGACATACAGACTGTATATAGTGTGACATAGTGTATGTCCCGTGCTGATGTATCTGTGATAATGCTAGTGCTATTTTATCACAAATTAAATTAGGAGGTAAGAAGACTACAAAAAACATGGTCATTAAGAACTAAATTAATAAATACATGTTTTATTTTGTTATCATGATTCTGACACTTTTTCTTAGCAATTTTAGTGGGTTCATCCTCTTTTTGTGTCATTTTGCCCTCTAGGCAAAATTCTGCATACAGTAATACCTCTTGACTTCTGAAAAGATGAACACATTCTTATTTCCATAAGATTCATGTAGCATAGTATTAAAGTCAGAGCTTGGAAAGCCACACTTATCCACAGACATTTAACAGTCTCCTTGATTTTCTCTAACTGTTGCTCTTAATTTCAGTTTGATTTGAGTCTGAAAAAAGAGAACCTTGGCCAAATTGCTTTGCCTGTGTAATGCAAGTTGTTAAACTAACCGCTGGGGTATTTTGCTTACATGAGGTAGTCCCTATTTGAAATGCTTTCAGATTGAACTGGAGGATTTAATGACTCTTGGCCTTTGTTCTCTTGCAGTTCAGTTTCAGTCTCCCGACAGAACGAATTGTAAAAGGATATTGCATATTCGCTAATGATTTCCAATGGTGATTACAGCTTTTAAATGCTTGTCTCTTTTTTTCCCCCCCTGGCCTATCTTTTTGTGAGCACATCAGCTTTCCCTCCTCGCTACACTGGTAGTGCTGAAAATCAAAATCAGGCGACCAAATGCACATTACATTAGAGGTTAAAGCGGCTACAAAGCCTTACAGAGGGCATGTACGAAATCTGAAGTCAGTGACACAGACACACACACACACACACACACACACACACACTGATCTGTAGACTCGTACAGTAAACACTGAGGAGATAAAGGGATGCAGATCTGGCGGTTATAGAGAAGAAAGGAGGAAGAGGCCTGAGCCTTGTCAGGAGGAAACTATAAATGCCTTGGTGTCTGTAGGAGCTGTGAGAACACTGGAACATCATCCCCTGTCACTGCGGTTCCACTGGGGATATCAGAGGATTGTTCTCATGTGAGCCACAGATGTATGTACTCAGTGTGTGTGTGTGTGTGTATGTCTGACTGTCTGCGTCTGACTGTGTGTGTGCTGAGGCTCCAGAGATTTTAAGATATACTCTGCAAACAATTAGGAGCTGGTAGTGCTTCTCCTGTGGCTGTCTCTAATTAACACTGCAACGAGGCCTTAATCGGGAAGGAGATTTTTTTTTTTTTCCTCCTGCCTTTCGGTGGCTGTCTCGGCGGTTGCATGAGGAACAGTGGGAACAACTGAATCCCCTGGCCCCCATCAGATTAATGACTCGTCTGTCAGCGTGACATGCTGCTGTTGCAGTGACATGTGGAGGGATTTTTAGATTGATTGCTTGAGGAAATCTATATTTCAAGAGGTTTATCAACAACTTTTCCAAATAAACTCGCCAAATAGACTAATAAAAATCAGACAGATAAACACAAACTGGTGTAAAAGTCTTGACATTTCTTCTCCTTCGAGTTCTCCTAGTTCTCATCCACTCAAAGGCATCACTACTTCCAAGTAAAGGCTGTCTGATTGAGATCACCATGGCAACAAATGGCTTCTTCATTAAGGCTAGCTAGCGTTTAGCGTCGCCAAGTAGTGCACTCACCTCACCACACAGACCAAAAGTACCTCCTGGAAGTAAAGGAGAGTGAAAGAGCTTAATATGTTTGTTTTTTTTCTCTTTTATTGTATTGCCGTGTTCCAGTAAAGGGCCCAGTCACATGGAGCCTCTGAGCTCGTATTCTTGCAGAGAGCCCCAAGTTTCACTTGATAATGAATGTCTGTGGTGAGAATCCCATTATGGCCCCACTCCATCAAGTCTACAGAAAACACAGCAGCGGGGAGGCAAAGGCCTTTAAGGGCCATATCAGTCAACTAGATGTGGGCTACCGTACAGAGCAGTTCCTCCTTTTGTAAAACTCCTATTGTAACATATGAGACATTCTACATGTGCTACAACGTGCTACATATGCATACATGTGAGTACAGACACGCATAGATACATACACACACCAGAATAAGCATCCAGCGCTCACGTTTGAAGGTGTTTCTCTCCATGCTTTTTTTGGACAGTGGAAACGCACGCACACACACACACACACACACACACACACACACACACACATGCATACTGCTGCCAAACTGACAAGGCCACACGTTCGTAACAACTGGGAGCAGTGGGAAAGGAGGGGTGGGGGGTGGAGGGGGGGGGTGGGGGGTGAATGCCACAGTTGTCCTCCCTCTGACGCCTCAAGCCACGGACCTGACTGAGAGGAGAAACAAGAGAGGGAGGGAGAGAGAGAGAGAAGGGGAGAGGAGGGGAGGAAACGGCGCTCACCTCTGAGTAGACTGCTGCTGTAGTTGGAGAAGGAGTCAAAGATGCTGTTGGATGCCATGACAGGGAAGCCAGAACGCTCCGGAGCCCTCGCTGCAGCCGACGCCGACCAACCTTGGAGGGAGAGGGAGGATTGAGCGACAGAATGAAAGACTAAGGAGCAAAGGAGAAGGAGAGCGCGAGAGGACAAAACTCCTGGAACTCGGAGCCCGTTTGCAACCAAGAATTTGGGGTTTCGCGACTACCGCAGGAATCCCAAGCCACAAGCCTGCGAAGAGAGCAGCAGCATATGTTAGCAGCAGCAGCAGCACCAGAGGAAGGAGACATTTGAGAGAGAGAGAGAAGGGGAGAGAGAATGATAGGGTGAGAGGGAGAGAGAGACAGAGAGAGAGAGAGCAGGAAAAGAAGAAGCAGAGAGGGCGAGTGAGAGAGTCCAGTTGAGAGAGCAGCAGAGGAAATTGTGGCCAGTTTACACAGAGGCACCGGCAGCGTTTGGTCTCTACAGGTTTCTGGCCTGTAGAGGTGGACTCACCGGGGCTGGGCATGAGGGGGTGGGGGGGGCGTCCTCCTAACTGTACCCGGGTGGTAGAGCCGGGCGGGCAGGGAGGGCCGGATTTGTGGTCCTCTGTCACGCAGCGGGCTGGGTGTCTGAGGTTAGCCAGCTAGCCTGATAGCGTGGTCTCTCTCTCTCTCTCTCTGTCTCTCTCTCTCTCTTTCTCTCTCCTACGATGTGTGGTGGCCTGACTGGAGCGTCAACGCTTGCAAAAGGCTAAAAGCCACAGTCTCTCTCTCTCTCTTGCATCCTCCTCGCCATCCTCCACACACAGACACACATGCACACTCCCCTCCGCGAGTGGTGAGGCCCACGTCACATGTCACGTGAGGTCACCGGGCCTCTCCCTCCCTCCCTCCCTCCCTCCCTCCCTCCCGCTCTTTCACTCGTCTTTGCTTTTTTCTCTGGTTGGTTTTTACTTTCCGTGGCTCTCCCTCGCTCCCCTCTCTAGCTCGCTCTCCTCGCTCTTCATTGGCCGTCCAAGTTTTTGGAAACGTTCTATTTTCTTTTGAGTTCAAACCAGGCAGCGGCCTACGCTGCTGTGGCTCAGCGAGGCTTTCAGACGGCGCTGAAACCAATGTGAGGAACCGGAGAGGCATTAAAACGCATTAAGCCAAACACAAATGAGAGGGAGAGAAAAAGACAGGAGCAAAGCAGAACAAAAGAGAGAAAGAGAGAAACTGAGAGAGAGAGAGAGAGAGAGAGAGAGAGAGAGAGAGAGGCTAAGCTGTGGCTTTTGCCGCCGCCGGGAAACAGGAAAGGAGCAGAGAGTGTTCTGTCTCGAACTGCTGAACAACACCGTGTGTTGACTGTGTGTGTGTGTGTGTGTATGTTCTGCACGGGTTTTATGTTTGTCTGACTCACAACGCATCTGTGTTTGTAAGAACCGGTGGTTTTGGGCCTGCAAAACCAACCCTCCACCCTCACTTACCACTTGATAGTATCATAATCTTAGCCTCATTAGAAGCAGCGGTGCCAGTTGCTCGGCTCTGCCTGCTCTCTCTTCACTCTCTTCCCTCACACTCGCTCACCGCTCGCTCGCTCTCTTATTTCACCGTCTCTTGATATCTTTCACGTTGCTGTCCTCCACCCCTTGCGCCCCAATTTTACTCTTTCTCTCACATTCGTGCTATCACTCGCTCGCTCTCGTGTCTCTCTTCCTCTCGCTCTCTCTCTCTCTCTTTCTTTGGCTTTATTTTTCTTTGATTTTTGCCCCACCTCAAAACATATGCACACCCCCACACTTCATTTCAAATTTACTTGGCTTTTCTTCAAAACCTTCTCTGCATTGTTTCATTTGTACCCTACCTATGTGCGATTTGATCGCAGTTCATCATGTAGCCGATATTTAAGAAGAGGAAAATATATCTAATAAAACATAATACTAAATAGTACAGAATACTAGCAATATGGCCAACATGTTAGTATCTGTGGGCTACTGTCGTCTCCCCCTTTGAAAGTGCAAAGCAGATTTAACCTGATTGTGGTTTTCACACATTTTCATATTCTGGGTTGACATTAAGAACTGAAAAGTTTACACTGATGCAGCTACTTGTACTTAAAAGTACAGTACCGCCCACAGATGTGATTGGCACTAATGCCTTTGCCTTTATTTTCTTTAGTTATGGTGCTGTTGATTTGAAGTTTCTTTTTCATGAGCAGTGATGAGGAAAAAAGGAATTGATAGATGCCTATAGAACAGACAGACAGATAGGCAGAGTGACAGATGGGCAGCCAGATAGAGAGACAAGCATGTTCACTGAGATAACATTAATCTGACAAGCATACATAACTGTGTGTGTGTGTGTGTGTGTGCGTGTGCGTGTGCGTGTGTGTGTGTGTGTGTGTGTGTGTGTGTGTGTGTGTATCTGCACGAGTCATAGGTGGCCGTAGCCAGCCTGTGGTGGCCAAACTTCCTCTCTTTCTCTCCTGTCTCTTTGTGACACACTAACCATGTCTGGCCACGGGACAACAGACCCAAACCACCGTCTGGTCACTCATGTGACCCAATCGCTTTCCCTGGAAAACCCGTCTGTCTGTCTGTATGTGTGTGTGTGTGTGTGTAGCTGTCTGCACACTTGTGTATTTTTTTGTTTCACACTGCTTTGTGTATGACTTGCAGCCCACATGTTCTCCCTTGCTAATTGCTGGACAAAACTGCTCCATGCACCACAGCGTGTGTTTGTATGTGTATATACAGTACCATGTTTTCAGTGTTTGTGTGTGTGTGTGTGTGTGTGCGAGCTTGCCGCTCTTCCCGGTAGCCCGCACTGCCCTGTAAATGAGCAGTTGCCGTTGGGTTAGGCGGCAGCGCGGGCTAAATGACACGGCGTGTCGGCGAGTGTGGCCGAAGGCTGAGGCCACAGCCGCGGCCCCAGGGCTTTTATCAATCCGTCCACCCGGCCACTACAGGCCTCCGACTTAACCTCACACACACAGCGAGGCTTCCTCTTCTCACACCTCCGCTGCCTCCCGACATGGCCTCGGCCCTGGCCTGCCAGCCCGGGGACAGATTACAGCTCTGTCTCTCTCAGCTGAACAAGAGGTACGACTGTCACACAGACCCGCTGGGAAACACTGCTCTCCAGCCGCACCCTTATGCTCAATGATATTTTAATTTAGCCAGACCGCTTCAACTTCATTTCTGGGAAATTCCTTACATGGGCAATTATATGAACAATTTTTAGGGAATGAGTGTAAAATGCATTGTACTAAACAAAAATAAACGGGTTAAATGGGTTCGTGTGGAAGGCCTGACCCAGTCTCTTCTCCTCCAGTCCTGTACATTTGGAGTGAGGGCCTCTGCAGGGTTTTGGCCCGGCCTCATCTGTGCTTGTTTAGAAAGGGGGATGCTAGCGGGGAACAGTAATGGGATCATTGGTTTCACAGTACAGGGGCTTTGGCTGGGCTTGTGGTTGTTTGAGTGTGCAATCATTTAACGTGCATGGTGTATTTGTGCATATCAGTATTGAGACTTGTTGTTGGCAATAGTTTATTTTGTTTTATTATTTTTTTTTTGTATTCCATTTAAGTGAGAATTATATTTTTCTACTACTGTTGTTTTCACAAGGGAAACTGTTTCAGATTATTGCCAATTTCCTTATTTTTGTCCACTTGTGGAAAGAAAGACGTTGCATCTGGATTTTCAATGAGGAACAGAGAAAAGCAAAACAAATATGGGATCATCCCGCAGCATTGCACAAGAACGGGAATTGGCTCCATTGTAGTACAGACCAAACTTGACATTTGAAGAAACTTCTGGAGTCAAGGCCTTTTTCTTAGTCCTCTCTGTATTTTCTCTTCTTTGTCTAGGTAAACATCTGCTTCATGTTTTGAAATGTATCTCATGGCTTTGCACTGCCCATGACCGTGAGGGGAAAATAGTCTGAAGATCATTGTGGCCTTCTTTCACTCAATTCTTTTTTCCCCTGCCCAGGCCTTGTTTATCAAGCCCCTGTATTTAAGCTTAATATAACTCCTGTTTTGCTGAGAAAACTGTGGCGGTTTAATCACTGTCAGTGGTCCTACGCCTCTCGGGTGTGGCTCGCGAGGCAAAAAGGACCCAGTGCGGTCGTGCGTCCAGCTGCAAAGGGTCTTATTTTGTGGTCTAAAAATTGCAGGCTTCCCCATATGTTCCCCATAAACGTGGAATGCAGCGTGGGACTTGAGGAGGCTTTTATAATGAAGTGGCCGTCATTGCATCAAACACCATGGTTACGGACCGCCCTGCCTCTAGGATAGGCCATGGGAGCCTGTTTGGGCTGTGTGCATGGGTCCAATGTCCTAGCTACTCACTCACACCTCAGACTGGCCTTTTCCTGCTAATTATATTACAGTGGACATTCCTTTGATTGATATTCCTGTCTGCTTTCGGTACAGCGTGCACACAGGCTATTCTTATGACTTTGACAGTATTGTAATATTGCACTCATGTGATATACAGACATTCAGATCCGATGTCTGTTATACTGAAGTCTCCAGTGACTTGGCATTACCATCAGTGACATTTAGTTTTATCTTCAACACCAGATACTCAGAGGACTGTATTTTATCTGGAAACTCCAAAGTTAGTTCTCAGCATTTTTAGAAGCAGTGGCACCCCCAAAACCCTCGCAAGGGGAAGTTGGTAGCAGTCAGTGTCAAAAAAAAAAGATAGAAGATAAAACGTGTAAAAATTCCCAAGTTGTCACATTTTAAATAACCTGGTGTTAAAAACGCAGCGACCAAACAGTTGGAGCTGTTAGTTCTGTTCTGATGGAGTTCTTAAAAAGTTGAGGCTGTATGAGAAATTAGTTCACTGTTACCGCCAGCTCAGTCTGTGTGTGTGTGTTTTTGTACGTGTGTGTGTGTGTGTGTGCCTGTGTGTTGTTGTTGTCATTGTAAGCGAGGCACTCCCAGATGCAGTGGTTTTAGCGTGCAGTATCACGGTTGGAAGTGATCACCGGGCCCATTATTTATTTATTGGCTCCAGCAGACATGGAGACTGTGGTAACCACACAGAGAGGAGAGGGAGGGCCGCCATGTCGCCACACACTCTGCAGGCCGTAGCCCAGAGTTCCTGTACAGCGCTGGATCTGCACAACAGAGCCTGTGGCAGGGCCCGGGACAGCAGATAGCTGCGGCCTGGGAGGGGAGGGAGGTAACACTAGGAGGCCACTGTCACTGCTACATGGATATCGACTCTTCAGACATGGCAGAGATCGCTGTCGGTGACGGAGAGACATTCAGAGCTGCAGAGATGAGCGATACAGGCAGTAACACATGAGCTGATATGGCTTTGCCCTTGTTGAATTTTACTGATTGAAAGTTCAGTGAGGTGACAGTTGGTAGCTTTATTCCTTCAGTGCGGTTTCGTCCCTCTGTCACCCAGCTCTGTGACACAGATCTACCGTATTTACAGGTACTCTCACCCTCCATCCCACCCGCTTCACCCAAGCTCTTCCTGTTATTCTGAAACCGAGCCAACAAAGACGCTCGTTCTCACAGTGTGCCTAAGCATTCAGTCTCCTTACGGAGGTCAACTCAAAACCATAAAGAATTTTTCAAACCTTCAGAACCACTGGCATGAGCTGTGTAACTAATTTCAGAATTAATGGTTGTCAAATAGGCTTATATAATACAGTTCAAAATAGTAAATATATCATTACTGCCCCCTCAACTCAGATATAATGATTTATAGCTATTTAAACAAACCTATGCAAAGAAGAATAAGTGATTAAGTATGAAGTGATAATCCATAATCCCTGCTATCCATGCTAAGCGTTCATTGCTGTGGTGTTTCTGCACTGCTCTTCCCACAGTTCACCTGTCAATCAAACAGTGTGTCCAGTACTGTGACGTCTGTTTCATTGGATTTTTTTTTGATGAAGTTTGAGTTTCTGTAGTTTATTTTCTTTGTCTGTTTAGCCATGATGGCTGTCGCTGTTCATGCTAACTACCCAGTTCTTCTTTTATTCCAAACAAACCGCTGTTGCTGCTGCTGGAAACATAAAACGCATCACTCCCTGTGCGCCAGAGGATTTTTCCCAGGAAAGACCTACCAGACACCGGCTGTTTAGAACAGCTTTAAGCACTATTGTGTTATATCAATTAGCAATAGAGAGCAAAAGAACAGACATTTATTTCTATGAAAATGTTGCGGGTCATTACTTTAAACTTTAAACATTACGTTCAAGGCTAACATGTAAAGTGTATTTAATCTGGACCCAAGAGGTGTGACCGATAGGGAAGTCACACACGCAACAAATATAGTTGTTGGTTGTTGTTTTTTTAAGTTAGAAGGAGGTTATTTTCTCACCCCTGTCCCTCTGTTTGTTGGCAAGATGTCTAAAAAAGTTACGGTTTTGACTGAAATGTGGTGGCCAGATAGTTGATTAGATTTTGGTGATGATCCAGATCTGGGATTTCGGCATTAGAATTTTTGTGTGTTTTCTGCTGGAACTATTATGTTGCCTTCATGTGCTGGTGGGAACGTCCGACATCCGGGACTTCCAAGTCGGCTGCTAAACAGCGTTGCATTCACATGGTGTTTTGTCAGAACATCAAACCCGGAAGACAAACGATAAACAAACACAAACAGTTACGGAGGCTGCAGCTTTGTAAGTTGGACAATTATGTTGCGCTTAAGGTTTGCGCTCTACCGAGTGCCTTCTAGCTGTAACATGTTTTGGTTGACAATCCTTATCACAGCGTGTATCTTTGTTTGTGAACCGCTTGTATTCACCAGTGTGGTAAATTTACACTATGCTTTGAGGTACGGAGAGGCACCACATCATGGCAGTAGAGCAGCTGGAAGAAAAAGCACTGCAGCCTCACAAAAAAAAGCATCAGTAAACCCGAGACCTCAGTTACCCCAAACGCCCCAATCCTCACGCACACACATGCACACCAGGTCCAGACCAGGCTAACCCAGACCAGACCAGACCATAGTCTTGCCTCAAACCTTGCAGATCCCAGGACATGCAGGTGGAATGCTGCAACGTTGCAGTCATTTTTAGTTTTCTGAAACTGCTTGATAGTTGTAGCCATCTCTCCTGCTGACATGTAAATCATGTGAAAACGCATACTTTTTGTGCAGCTGAGGCTTTCGCTTTGCAGGGTTGCAGTTAGTTAGTCCAACTGCTACTACGGCTCACCATGTTTTATTACCTGCGTGCGTATGCGTGCACGGGTCTGCTTGTATCTACGTATGTGCGTCTACGTGTTTCCTGTGGTTCAGACAGGGGTTTTGGATGTGACAGACTTGCTTGCAAGCAAGTCTGTGTGGGGCAGGATGTTCCTCCACGCCAGATGCACGGCGGCTTGCTTAGACACTGTGTGTGTGTGTGTGTGTCTTAGTGCGTGGATGCGTAAAAAAAGCGATGAAAATATGTAAATCCTGCAGCTTATTTCAGAGAAGTAAAAAAGAAGTGTGTCCAGTGCATCCACATATAAATATCTGCTGCTGTATCCCAAACTGAAGGCCTTTCAACACACTTTGCAGTTAGAATGAAACGCATTTCAGTATTATGAAGAGTTCGTCCACTTGTATCTATTGGGAATTGCATCTGAGCATTGCTTATACAAGCTAATCAGATCAGGTTGGCAGAGATCAGGCGCTGCCATGCTAGATCTGCCCTCGATAAGACAAAGAAACAGCTAGATATGTGAGAGAGAATCGCTCCGCTCACTGAGAGAGATTGCAGCATGATAACACGCATTGTTGCAGGGGCTTGTGTGCCTTAGAGATGCACCGTGTGTGTGTGTGTGTGTGTGTGTGTGTGTGTGTGTGTGTGTCTGTGTGTTTGTGAGAGAGAGAGAGGCAGGGTGAAGCTCATTGCTTCTCCCTGTTGGATCATGCTGTTGCTTTCTGATCAGGCGATTTCTAGAGTTTGACGAGTTTGACAGGTTCGGAGCAGTTGGATGACAGAAAGCACCTGTCATTTTTATACACCCCCTGCCTCTAGCTCTTTCTCTCTATTACTCTCTCTCGCTCTCTCTCTCTCTCTCTCTCTCGACATAATTAGTAATTTCATTATTTCCCCTCCTCTTAAACCAAAAGCAAAATCTGTAATAATTAAATTAATATTTTTTGTGGTTCAGTTTCTAAATTTGATTGTCTCCCCTATTCTCACCAAAAAACAAACAATGAGAAATGATCCTTGGTGTTAACCTTAAAATGTACGAATAATTAGTTTATAGTTATATTTCCAAAGATTACTCCATCTTCATAGATTTTGACCATATTCACAAAGTTTTCCCACTCTAACAGAGTCTTCGGGCTACCTTATGCAAATGAGTGTGTTACCTTTTGGGCGACTTTGTCAATTTTATTGATACACAGTTTCTTTACATCCTAGCAGGTCATTTTGGTCATATTGTTATGGCGCACAGTTTGATTGGTCAATCTAAATCTAAAAGGACTTCTGATGATTAACTAATTTCAGGACCGGTGGCTTACAGACCCAGAGGGCTGCTGGAAAACACTCCTAACTCTCAAACTCTGGGCGGCATTATGTGAAGAAGAAAGTGATCAATTTACATATTTACATGATGTTTATCTTTAACGTTATTTGCAGGACACACAATTGACAGATGGGGGACATTTCTTTCTCAGAATCTCGTGAGTCATTGCAGTGGTCACCACCGAAACCATGCAGCTTGCAGTGTGTGTGTGTGCGTGTGTATGTTTGTGTGTGTGGGCATGACCTGCTTTCAGTTGGCAGCCCACACATCTCAGTACCTCGGTGGGTTTTTACTGACCTAGAACAAGGGAAGGGGGCTCTCAAAATCTGTGGCTGTGTGTGCGTGTGTGCGTGTGTGTCCATGTAACTGTAACTGCAGGCATATGCGCCATAAGCCTTTTATAGTCTTTTGAAAGCTAGTAACATAATAGCACACACCATTTTTCTCCAAAATGTCGTTCTCACTTTCTCTCTCACCCCTCCCTCGCTCTGTCTCTCTTTCATTTGTCTCTCCCTTTGACAAATAGGAGCAGCGTCCATTAGGATGCTTTATGAGGTGA